>NW_027526507.1:0-372541 GCF_052857255.1 Amblyomma americanum | reverse complement strand
TTGTATTCCGGCTCAAAACAACGGGATACATCGTTTTAGATCGAAACTAGCAAAATTCACGAGCATCGAGTTTACAAGTCGTCGAAGTGTAGACGAGAGAAAGGTGTAAACTTTTTCTCTCAGTACTGCGCGAAAACTTGTATTCCTGCTCAAAACAAAGGGATACATCGTTTTAGATTGAAACAAGCGAGATTCACGAACATCGATTTTACTAGTCGTCGAAGAGTAGACGAGTGAAGGTGTAAACTTTTTCTCTCAGAACTGCGCGAAAACTTGTATTCCGGCTCCAAACAACGGGATACATTGTTTTAGATCGAAACTAGGAAATTTCACGAGCATCAATTTTACAAGTCGTCGAAGAGCCGACGAGAGAAAGGTGTAAACGTTTTCTCTCAGAACTGCGCGAAGACTTGTATTCCGGCTCAAAACACCGGGATACATTGTTTTAGTGAAACTAGCGCGATTCACGAACATCAATTTTACAAGTCGTCAAAGAGTAGACGAGAGCTGTAAACTTTTTCTCTCAGAACTGCGGGAAAACTTGTATTCCAGCCCAAAACAACGGGATACATCGTTTTAGATCGAAACTAGCGAGATTCACGAACATCGATTTTACAAGTCGTCGAAGAGTAGACGAGACCTGTAAACTTTTTCTCTCAGAACTGGAGGAAAACTTGTATTCCGGCTCAAAACAACGGGATACATCGTTTTAGATCGAAACTAGCGAGATTTACGCACTTCGATTTTACAACTCGTCGAAGAGAGAGCTTTAAGCTTTTTCTCTCAGAACTGCGCGAAAACTTGTATTCCGGCTCAAAACAACGAGATACATCGTCTAAGATCGAAACTAGCAAATTCACGAGCATCGATTTTACAAGTCGTCGAAGAGTAGACGAGAGAAAGGTGTAAACTTTTTCTCTCAGATCTGCGCGAAAACTTGTATTCCGGCTCAAAATAACGGGATACATCGTTTTAGATCAAAACTAGCAAAATTCACGAGCATCGTTTTTGCTAGTCGTCGAAGAGTAGACGAGAGAAAGGTATAAACTTTTTCTCTTAGAACTGCACGAAAGCTTGTATTCCGGCTCAAAACAACGGGATACATTGTTTTAGATCGAAACTAGCAAAATTCACGAGCATCGAGTTTACAAGTCGTTGAAGAGTAGACGAGAGAAAGGTGTAAACGTTTTCTCTCAGAACTGCGCGAAAACTTGTATTCCGGCTCAAAACACCGGGATACATCGTTTTAGATTGAAACTAGCGCGATTCACGAACATCAATTTTACAAGTCGTCAAAGAGTAGACGAGAGCTGTAAACTTTTTCTCTCAGAACTGCGGTAAAACTTGTATTCCGGCTCAAAACAACGAGATACATTGTTTTAGATCGAAACTAGCAAAATTCACGAGCATCGATTTTACAAGTCGTCGAAGAGTAGACGAGAGAAAGGTGTAAACGTTTTCTCTCAGAACTGCGCGAAAACTTGTATTCCGGCTCAAAATAACGGGATACATCGTTTTAGATCGAGACTGGCAAAATTCACGAGCATCGATTTTACTAGTCGTCGAAGAGTAGACGAGATAAAGGTATAAACTTTTTCTCTTAGAACTGCACGAAAACTTGTATTCCGGCTCAAAACAACGGGATACATCGTTTTAGATCGAAACTAGCAAAATTCACGAGCATCGAGTTTACAAGTCGTCGAAGTGTAGACGAGAGAAAGGTGTAAACTTTTTCTCTCAGTACTGCGTGAAAACTTGTATTCCTGCTCAAAACAAAGGGATACATCGTTTTAGATCGAAACAAGCGAGATTCACGAACATCGATTTTACTAGTCGTCGAAGAGTAGACGAGTGAAGGTGTAAACTTTTTCTCTCAGAACTGCGCGAAAACTTGTATTCCGGCTCCAAACAACGGGATACATTGTTTTAGATCGAAACTAGGAAATTTCACGAGCATCAATTTTACAAGTCGTCGAAGAGCCGACGAGAGAAAGGTGTAAACGTTTTCTCTCAGAACTGCGCGAAAACTTGTATTCCGGCTCAAAATAACGGGATACATCGTTTTAGATCGAAACTAGCAAAATTCACGAGCATCAATTTTACTAGTCGTCGAAGAGTAGACGAGAGAAAGGTGTAAACTTTTTCTCTTAGAACTGCACGAAAACTTGTATTCCGGCTCAAAACAACGGGATACATCGTTTTAGATCGAAACTAGCAATATTCACGAGCATCAATTTTACAAGTCGTCGAAGAGTAGACGAGAGAAAGGTATAAACTTTTTCTCTTAGAACTGCACGAAAACTTGTATTCCGGCTCAAAACAACGGGATACATCGTTTTAGATCGAAACTAGCAAAATTCACGAGCATCGAGTTTACAAGTCGTCGAAGTGTAGACGAGAGAAAGGTGTAAACTTTTTCTCTCAGTACTGCGCGAAAACATGTATTCCTGCTCAAAACAAAGGGATACATCGTTTTAGATCGAAACAAGCGAGATTCACGAACATCGATTTTACTAGTCGTCGAAGAGTAGACGAGTGAAGGTGTAAACTTTTTCTCTCAGAACTGCGCGAAAACTTGTATTCCGGCTCCAAACAACGGGATACATTGTTTTAGATCGAAACTAGGAAATTTCACGAGCATCAATTTTACAAGTCGTCGAAGAGCCGACGAGAGAAAGGTGTAAACGTTTTCTCTCAGAACTGCGCGAAAACTTGTATTCCGGCTCAAAATAACGGGATACATCGTTTTAGATCGAAACTAGCAAAATTCACGAGCATCAATTTTACTAGTCGTCGAAGAGTAGACGAGAGAAAGGTGTAAACTTTTTCTCTTAGAACTGCACGAAAAATTGTATTCCGGCTCAAAACAACGGGATACATCGTTTTAGATCGAAACTAGCAATATTCACGAGCATCAATTTTACAAGTCGTCGAAGAGTAGACGAGAGAAAGGTATAAACTTTTTCTCTCAGAACTGCGCGAAAACTTGTATTCCGGCTCAAAACACCGGGATACATCGTTTTAGATTGAAACTAGCGAGAGTCACGAACATCGATTTTACAAGTCGTCGAAGAGTAGACCAGAGAGAGCTGTAAACTTTTTCGCTCAGAACTGCGGGATAACTTGTATTCCAGCTCAAAACAACGGGATACATCGTTTTAGATCGAAACTAGCGAGATTCACGAACATCGATTTTACAAGTCGTCGAAGAGTAGACGAGACCTGTAAACTTTTTCTCTCAGAACTGGAGGAAAACTTGTATTCCGGCTCAAAACAACGGGATACATCGTTTTAGATCGAAACTAGCGAGATTTACGCACTTCGATTTTACAACTCGTCGAAGAGTAGACGAGAGAGAGCTTTAAGCTTTTTCTCTCAGAACTGCGCGAAAACTTGTATTCCGGCTCAAAACAACAAAATACATCGTCTAAGATCGAAACTAGCAAATTCACGAGCATCGATTTTACAAGTCGTCGAAGAGTAGGCGAGAGAAAGGTGTAAACTTTTTCTCTCAGATCTGCGCGAAAACTTGTATTCCGGCTCAAAATAACGGGATACATCGTTTTAGATCAAAACTAGCAAAATTCACGAGCATCGTTTTTGCTAGTCGTCGAAGAGTAGACGAGAGAAAGGTATAAACTTTTTCTCTTAGAACTGCACGAAAGCTTGTATTCCGGCTCAAAACAACGGGATACATTGTTTTAGATCGAAACTAGCAAAATTCACGAGCATCGAGTTTACAAGTCGTTGAAGAGTAGACGAGAGAAAGGTGTAAACGTTTTCTCTCAGAACTGCGCGAAAACTTGTATTCCGGCTCAAAACACCGGGATACATCGTTTTAGATTGAAACTAGCGCGATTCACGAACATCAATTTTACAAGTCGTCAAAGAGTAGACGAGAGCTGTAAACTTTTTCTCTCAGAACTGCGGTAAAACTTGTATTCCGGCTCAAAACAACGAGATACATTGTTTTAGATCGAAACTAGCAAAATTCACGAGCATCGATTTTACAAGTCGTCGAAGAGTAGACGAGAGAAAGGTGTAAACGTTTTCTCTCAGAACTGCGCGAAAACTTGTATTCCGGCTCAAAATAACGGGATACATCGTTTTAGATCGAGACTGGCAAAATTCACGAGCATCGATTTTACTAGTCGTCGAAGAGTAGACGAGATAAAGGTATAAACTTTTTCTCTTAGAACTGCACGAAAACTTGTATTCCGGCTCAAAACAACGGGATACATCGTTTTAGATCGAAACTAGCAAAATTCACGAGCATCGAGTTTACAAGTCGTCGAAGTGTAGACGAGAGAAAGGTGTAAACTTTTTCTCTCAGTACTGCGTGAAAACTTGTATTCCTGCTCAAAACAAAGGGATACATCGTTTTAGATCGAAACAAGCGAGATTCACGAACATCGATTTTACTAGTCGTCGAAGAGTAGACGAGTGAAGGTGTAAACTTTTTCTCTCAGAACTGCGCGAAAACTTGTATTCCGGCTCCAAACAACGGGATACATTGTTTTAGATCGAAACTAAGAAATTTCACGAGCATCAATTTTACAAGTCGTCGAAGAGCCGACGAGAGAAAGGTGTAAACGTTTTCTCTCAGAACTGCACGAAAACTTGTATTCCGGCTCAAAACAACGGGATACATCGTTTTAGATCGAAACTAGCAATATTCACGAGCATCAATTTTACAAGTCGTCGAAGAGTAGACGAGAGAAAGGTATAAACTTTTTCTCTTAGAACTGCACGAAAACTTGTATTCCGGCTCAAAACAACGGGATACATCGTTTTAGATCGAAACTAGCAAAATTCACGAGCATCGAGTTTACAAGTCGTCGAAGTGTAGACGAGAGAAAGGTGTAAACTTTTTCTCTCAGTACTGCGCGAAAACATGTATTCCTGCTCAAAACAAAGGGATACATCGTTTTAGATCGAAACAAGCGAGATTCACGAACATCGATTTTACTAGTCGTCGAAGAGTAGACGAGTGAAGGTGTAAACTTTTTCTCTCAGAACTGCGCGAAAACTTGTATTCCGGCTCCAAACAACGGGATACATTGTTTTAGATCGAAACTAGGAAATTTCACGAGCATCAATTTTACAAGTCGTCGAAGAGCCGACGAGAGAAAGGTGTAAACGTTTTCTCTCAGAACTGCGCGAAAACTTGTATTCCGGCTCAAAATAACGGGATACATCGTTTTAGATCGAAACTAGCAAAATTCACGAGCATCAATTTTACTAGTCGTCGAAGAGTAGACGAGAGAAAGGTGTAAACTTTTTCTCTTAGAACTGCACGAAAAATTGTATTCCGGCTCAAAACAACGGGATACATCGTTTTAGATCGAAACTAGCAATATTCACGAGCATCAATTTTACAAGTCGTCGAAGAGTAGACGAGAGAAAGGTATAAACTTTTTCTCTCAGAACTGCGCGAAAACTTGTATTCCGGCTCAAAACACCGGGATACATCGTTTTAGATTGAAACTAGCGAGAGTCACGAACATCGATTTTACAAGTCGTCGAAGAGTAGACCAGAGAGAGCTGTAAACTTTTTCGCTCAGAACTGCGGGATAACTTGTATTCCAGCTCAAAACAACGGGATACATCGTTTTAGATCGAAACTAGCGAGATTCACGAACATCGATTTTACTAGTCGAAGAGTAGACGAGAGAAAGGTATAAACTTTTTCTCTCAGAACTGCACGAAAACTTGTATTCCGGCTCAAAACAACGGGATACATCGTTTTAGATCGAAACTAGCGAGATTCACGAACATTGATTTTACAAGTCGTCGAAGAGTAGACGAGAGAGAGCTGTAAACTTTTTCTCTCAGAACTGCGCGAAAACTTGTATTCCGGCTCAAAAAAACGGGATACATCGTTTTAGATCGAAACTAGCGAGATTCACGAACATTGATTTTACAAGTCGTCGAAGAGTAGACGAGAGAGAGCTGTAAACTTTTTCTCTCAGAACTGCGCGAAAACTTGTATTCCGGCTCAAAAAAACGGGATACATCGTTTTAGATCGAAACTAGCGAGATTTACGCATTTCGATTTTACAAGTCGTCGAAGAGTAGACGAGGGAGAGCTGTAAGCTTTTTCTCTCAGAACTGCGCGAAAACTTGTATTCCGGCTCAAAACAACGAGATACATCGTTTTACATCGAAACAAGCAAAATTCACGAGCATCGATTTTACTAGTCGTCGAAGAGTAGACGAGAGAAAGGTGTAAACTTTTTCTCTCAGAACTGCGCGAAAACTTGTATTCCGGCTCAAAACAACGAGATAAATCGTTTTAGATAGAAGCTAGCAAAATTCACGAGCATCGATTTTACAAGTCGTCGAAGAGTAGACGAGAGAAAGGTATAAACTTTTTCTCTTAGAACTGCACGAAAACTTGTATTCCGGCTCAAAACAACGGGATACATCGTTTTAGATTGAAACAAGCGAGATTCACGAACATCGATTTACTAGTCGTCGAAGAGTAGACGAGAGAAAGATATAAACTTTTTCTCTCAGAACTGCGCGAAAACTTGTATTCCGGTTCAAAACAACGGGATACATCGTTTTAGATCGAAACTAGCGAGATTCACGAACATTGATTTTACAAGTCGTCGAAGAGTAGACGAGAGAGAGCTGTAAACTTTTTCTCTCAGAACTGCGCGAAAACTTGTATTTCTGCTCAAAATAACGGGATACATCGTTTTAGATCGAAACTATCGAGATTCACGAACATCGATTTTACAAGTCGTCGAAGAGTAGACGAGAGAAAGCTCTAAACTTTTTTATCTCAGAACTGCGCGAAAACTTGTATTCCGGCTCAAAACACCGGGATACATCGTTTTAGATTGAAACTAGCGAGATTCACGAACATCGATTTTACAAGTCGTCGAAGAGTAGACGAGACCTGTAAACGTTTTCTCTCAGAACTGGAGGAAAACTTGTATTCCGGGTCAAAACAAGGGGATACATCGTTTTAGATCGAAACTAGCGAGATTTACGCACTTCGATTTTACAAGTCGTCGAAGAGTAGACGAGAGAGCTGTAAGCTATTTCTCTCAGAACTGCGCGAAAACTTGTATTCCGGCTCAAAACAACGAGATACATCGTTTTACATCGAAACTAGCAAAATTCACGAGCATCGATTTTACTAGTCGTCGAAGAGTAGACGAGAAAAAGGTATAAACTTTTTCTCTTAGAACTGCACGAAAACTTGTATTCCGGCTCAAAACAACGGGATACATCGTTTTAGATCGAAACAAGCGAGATTCACGAACATCGATTTTACTAGTCGAAGAGTAGACGAGAGAAAGGTATAAACTTTTTCTCTCAGAACTGCACGAAAACTTGTATTCCGGCTCAAAACAACGGGATACATCGTTTTAGATCGAAACTAGCGAGATTCACGAACATTGATTTTACAAGTCGTCGAAGAGTAGACGAGAGAGAGCTGTAAACTTTTTCTCTCAGAACTGCGCGAAAACTTGTATTCCGGCTCAAAAAAACGGGATACATCGTTTTAGATCGAAACTATCGAGATTCACGAACATCGATTTTACAAGTCGTCGAAGAGTAGACGAGAGAAAGCTCTAAACTTTTTTATCTCAGAACTGCGCGAAAACTGGTATTCCGGCTCAAAACACCGGGATACATCGTTTTAGATCGAAACTATCGAGATTCACGAACATCGATTTTACAAGTCGTCGAAGAGTAGACGAGACCTGTAAACTTTTTCTCTCAGAACTGGAGGAAAACTTGTATTCCGGCTCAAAAAAACGGGATACATCGTTTTAGATCGAAACTATCGAGATTCACGAACATCGATTTTACAAGTCGTCGAAGAGTAGACGAGAGAAAGCTCTAAACTTTTTTATCTCAGAACTGCGCGAAAACTGGTATTCCGGCTCAAAACACCGGGATACATCGTTTTAGATCGAAACTATCGAGATTCACGAACATCGATTTTACAAGTCGTCGAAGAGTAGACGAGACCTGTAAACTTTTTCTCTCAGAACTGAAGGAAAACTTGTATTCCGGGTCAAAACAACGGGATACATCGTTTTAGATCGAAACTAGCGAGATTTACGCACTTCGATTTTACAAGTCATCGAAGAGCCGACGAGAGAAAGGTGTAAACTTTTTATCTCAGAACTGCGCGAAAACTTGTATTCCGGCTCAAAACACCGGGATACATCGTTTTAGATTGAAACTAGCGAGATTCACGAACATCGATTTTACAAGTCGTCGAAGAGTAGACGAGACCTGTAAACTTTTTCTCTCAGAACTTGAGGAAAACTTGTATTCCGGGTCAAAACAACGGGATACATCGTTTTAGATCGAAACTAGCGAGATTCACGCACTTCGATTTTACAAGTCGTCGAAGAGTAGACGAGAGAGAGCTGTAAGCTTTTTCTATCAGAACTGCGCGAAAACTTGTATTCCGGCTCAAAACAACGAGATACATCGTTTTACATCGAAACCAGCAAAATTCACGAGCATCGATTTTACTAGTCGTCGAAGAGTAGACGAGAAAAAGGTATAAACTTTTTCTCTTAGAACTGCACGAAAACTTGTATTCCGGCTCAAAACAACGGGATACATCGTTTTAGATCGAAACAAGCGAGATTTACGAACATCGATTTTACTAGTCGAAGAGTAGACGAGAGAAAGGTATAAACTTTTTCTCTCAGAACTGCGCGAAAACTTGTATTCCGGCTCAAAACAACGGGATACATCGTTTTAGATCGAAACTAGCGAGATTCACGAACATTGATTTTACAAGTCGTCGAAGAGTAGAGGAGAGAGAGCTGTAAACTTTTTCTCTCAGAACTGCGCGAAAACTTGTATTCCGGCTCAAAAAAACGGGATACATCGTTTTAGATCGAAACTATCGAGATTCACGAACATCGATTTTACAAGTCGTCGAAGAGTAGACGAGAGAAAGCTCTAAACTTTTTTATCTCAGAACTGCGCGAAAACAGGTATTCCGGCTCAAAACACCGGGATACATCGTTTTAGATCGAAACTATCGAGATTCACGAACATCGATTTTACAAGTCGTCGAAGAGTAGACGAGACCTGTAAACTTTTTCTCTCAGAACTGGAGGAAAACTTGTATTCCGGGTCAAAACAACGGAATACATCGTTTTAGATCGACACTAGCGAGATTTACGCACTTCGATTTTACAAGTCATCGAAGAGCCGACGAGAGAAAGGTGTAAACTTTTTATCTCAGAACTGCGCGAAAACTTGTTTTCCGGCTCAAAACAACGAGATACATCGTTTTAGATCGAAACTAGCAAAATTCACGAGCATCGATTTTACAAGTCGTCGAAGAGTAGACGAGAGATAGGTGTAAACTTTTTCTCTCAGAACTGCACGAAAACTTGTATTCCGGCTCAAAACAATGGGATACATCGTTTTAGATCAAAACTAGCGAGATTTACGAAATTTGATTTTACAAGTCGTCGAAGAGTAGACGAGAGAAGGTGTAAACTTTTTCTCTCAGAACTGCGCGAAAACTTGTAGTCCGGCTCGAAACAACGGGATACATTGTTTTAGATCCAAACTAGCAAATATCACGAGCATCGATTTTACAAGTCGTCGAAGTGTAGACGAGAGAGAGCTGTAAACGTTTTCTCTCAGAACTGCGGGAAAACTTGTATTCCAGCCCAATACAACGGAATACATCGTTTTAGATCGAAACTCCTGAGATTTACGAACTTCGATTTTACAAGTCGTCGAAGAGCAGACGAGAGAAAGGTGTAAACTTTTTCTCTCAGAACTGCGCGAAAACTTGTATTCCGGCTCAAAACAACGGGATACATCGTTTAAGATCGAAACAAGCGAGATTCACGAACATCGATTTTACTTGTCGTCGAAGAGTAGACGAGAGCAAGGTATAAACGTTTTCTATCAGAACTGCGGGAAAACTTGTATTCCAGCCCAATACAACGGGATACATCTTTTTAGATCGAAACTACCGAGATTTACGAACTTCGATTTTACAAGTCGTCGAAGAGCAGATTAGAGAAAGATGTAAGCTTTTTCTCTCAGAACTGCACGAAAACTTGTATTCCGGCTGAAAACAACGGGATACATCGTTTTAGATCGAAACAAGCGAGATTCACGAACATCGATTTTACTAGTCGAAGAGTAGACGAGAGAAAGGTATAAACTTTTTCTCTCAGAACTGCACGAAAACTTGTATTCCGGCTCAAAACAACGGGATACATCGTTTTAGATCGAAACTAGCGAGATTCACGAACATTGATTTTACAAGTCGTCGAAGAGTAGACGAGAGAGAGCTGTAAACTTTTTCTCTCAGAACTGCGCGAAAACTTGTATTCCGGCTCAAAAAAACGGGATACATCGTTTTAGATCGAAACTATCGAGATTCACGAACATCGATTTTACAAGTCGTCGAAGAGTAGACGAGAGAAAGCTCTAAACTTTTTTATCTCAGAACTGCGCGAAAACTGGTATTCCGGCTCAAAACACCGGGATACATCGTTTTAGATCGAAACTATCGAGATTCACGAACATCGATTTTACAAGTCGTCGAAGAGTAGACGAGACCTGTAAACTTTTTCTCTCAGAACTGGAGGAAAACTTGTATTCCGGCTCAAAAAAACGGGATACATCGTTTTAGATCGAAACTATCGAGATTCACGAACATCGATTTTACAAGTCGTCGAAGAGTAGACGAGAGAAAGCTCTAAACTTTTTTATCTCAGAACTGCGCGAAAACTGGTATTCCGGCTCAAAACACCGGGATACATCGTTTTAGATCGAAACTATCGAGATTCACGAACATCGATTTTACAAGTCGTCGAAGAGTAGACGAGACCTGTAAACTTTTTCTCTCAGAACTGGAGGAAAACTTGTATTCCGGGTCAAAACAACGGGATACATCGTTTTAGATCGAAACTAGCGAGATTTACGCACTTCGATTTTACAAGTCATCGAAGAGCCGACGAGAGAAAGGTGTAAACTTTTTATCTCAGAACTGCGCGAAAACTTGTATTCCGGCTCAAAACACCGGGATACATCGTTTTAGATTGAAACTAGCGAGATTCACGAACATCGATTTTACAAGTCGTCGAAGAGTAGACGAGACCTGTAAACTTTTTCTCTCAGAACTTGAGGAAAACTTGTATTCCGGGTCAAAACAACGGGATACATCGTTTTAGATCGAAACTAGCGAGATTTACGCACTTCGATTTTACAAGTCGTCGAAGAGTAGACGAGAGAGAGCTGTAAGCTTTTTCTATCAGAACTGCGCGAAAACTTGTATTCCGGCTCAAAACAACGAGATACATCGTTTTACATCGAAACCAGCAAAATTCACGAGCATCAATTTTACTAGTCGTCGAAGAGTAGACGAGAAAAAGGTATAAACTTTTTCTCTTAGAACTGCACGAAAACTTGTATTCCGGCTCAAAACAACGGGATACATCGTTTTAGATCGAAACAAGCGAGATTTACGAACATCGATTATACTAGTCGAAGAGTAGACGAGAGAAAGGTATAAACTTTTTCTCTCAGAACTGCGCGAAAACTTGTATTCCGGCTCAAAACAACGGGATACATCGTTTTAGATCGAAACTAGCGAGATTCACGAACATTGATTTTACAAGTCGTCGAAGAGTAGACGAGAGAGAGCTGTAAACTTTTTCTCTCAGAACTGCGCGAAAACTTGTATTCCGGCTCAAAAAAACGGGATACATCGTTTTAGATCGAAACTATCGAGATTCACGAACATCGATTTTACAAGTCGTCGAAGAGTAGACGAGAGAAAGCTCTAAACTTTTTTATCTCAGAACTGCGCGAAAACAGGTATTCCGGCTCAAAACACCGGGATACATCGTTTTAGATCGAAACTATCGAGATTCACGAACATCGATTTTACAAGTCGTCGAAGAGTAGACGAGACCTGTAAACTTTTTCTCTCAGAACTGGAGGAAAACTTGTATTCCGGGTCAAAACAACGGAATACATCGTTTTAGATCGACACTAGCGAGATTTACGCACTTCGATTTTACAAGTCATCGAAGAGCCGACGAGAGAAAGGTGTAAACTTTTTATCTCAGAACTGCGCGAAAACTTGTTTTCCGGCTCAAAACAACGAGATACATCGTTTTAGATCGAAACTAGCAAAATTCACGAGCATCGATTTTACAAGTCGTCGAAGAGTAGACGAGAGATAGGTGTAAACTTTTTCTCTCAGAACTGCACGAAAACTTGTATTCCGGCTCAAAACAATGGGATACATCGTTTTAGATCAAAACTAGCGAGATTTACGAAATTTGATTTTACAAGTCGTCGAAGAGTAGACGAGAGAAGGTGTAAACGTTTTCTCTCAGAACTGCGCGAAAACTTGTAGTCCGGCTCGAAACAACGGGATACATTGTTTTAGATCCAAACTAGCAAATATCACGAGCATCGATTTTACAAGTCGTCGAAGTGTAGACGAGAGAGAGCTGTAAACGTTTTCTCTCAGAACTGCGGGAAAACTTGTATTCCAGCCCAATACAACGGAATACATCGTTTTAGATCGAAACTCCTGAGATTTACGAACTTCGATTTTACAAGTCGTCGAAGAGCAGACGAGAGAAAGGTGTAAACTTTTTCTCTCAGAACTGCGCGAAAACTTGTATTCCGGCTCAAAACAACGGGATACATCGTTTAAGATCGAAACAAGCGAGATTCACGAACATCGATTTTACTTGTCGTCGAAGAGTAGACGAGAGCAAGGTATAAACGTTTTCTATCAGAACTGCGGGAAAACTTGTATTCCAGCCCAATACAACGGGATACATCTTTTTAGATCGAAACTACCGAGATTTACGAACTTCGATTTTACAAGTCGTCGAAGAGCAGATTAGAGAAAGATATAAGCTTTTTCTCTCAGAACTGCACGAAAACTTGTATTCCGGCTGAAAACAACGGGATACATCGTTTTAGATCGAAAGTAGCAAAATTCACGAGCGTTGAGTTTACAAGTCGTCGAAGAGCAGACGAGAGAAAGGTGTAAACTTTTTCTCTCAGAA
Source organism: Amblyomma americanum (assembly GCF_052857255.1). NCBI lineage: Eukaryota > Metazoa > Arthropoda > Arachnida > Ixodida > Ixodidae > Amblyomma > Amblyomma americanum. The sequence goes on along the minus strand of NW_027526507.1, from coordinate 359,489 downwards.
CAAGCGAGATTCACGAGCATCAATTTTACTAGTCGTCGAAGAGTAGACGAGAGAAAGGTATAAAGTTTTTCTTTCAGAACTGCGTGAAAACTTGTATTCCGGGTCAAAACAACGGGATACATCGTTTTAGATCGAAACTAGCAAAATTCACGAGCGTCGATTTTACTAGTCGTCGAAGAGTAGACGAAAGGTGTAAACGTTTTCTCTCAGAACTGCACGAAAACTTGTATTCCGGCTCAAAACTACGGGATACATCGTTTTAGATCGAAACTAGCGAGATTTATGCACTTCGATTTTACAAGTCGTCGAAGAGTAGACGAGAGAGCGCTGTAAACTTTTTCTCTCGGAACTGCGCGAAAACTTGAATTCCGGATGAAAACAACGGGATACATCGTTTTAGATCGAAACTAGCGAGATTCACGAACATCGATTTTACTAGTCGTCGAAGAGTAGACGAGAGAAGGTGTAAACGTTTTCTCTCAGAACTGCGCGAAAACTTGTATTCCGGCTCGAAACAACGGGATACATTGTTTTAGATCGAAACTAGCAAATATCACGAGCATCGATTTTACAAGTCGTCGAAGAGCCGACGAGAGGAAGGTGTACACTTTTTATCTCAGAACTGCGAGAAAACTTGTATTCCGGCTCAAAACAACGGATACATCGTTTTAGATCGAAACTAGCGAGATTCACGAACATCGATTTTACAAGTCGTCGAAGTGTAGACGAGAGAGAGCTGTAAACGTTTTCTCTCAGAACTGCGGGAAAACTTGTATTCCAGCCCAATACAACGGAATACATCGTTTTAGATCGAAACTCCTGAGATTTACGAACTTCGATTTTACAAGTCGTCGAAGAGCAGACGAGAGAAAGGTGTAAACTTTTCCTCTCAGAACTGCGCGAAAACTAGTATTCCGCCTCAAAACAACGAGATAAATCGTTTTAGATAGAAGCTAGCAAAATTCACGAGCATCGATTTTACAAGTCGTCGAAGAGTAGACGAGAGAAAGGTGTAAACTTTTTTCTCAGAACAGTGCGAAAAACTTGAATTCCGGCTGAAAACAACGGGATACATCGTTTTAGATCGAAACTATCGAGATTCACGAACATCGATTTTACAAGTCGTCGAAGAGTAGACGAGAGAAAGCTCCTAACTTTTTTATCTCAGAACTGCGCGAAAACTTGTATTCCGGCTCAAAACACCGGGATACATCGCTTTAGATTGAAACTAGCGAGATTCACGAACATCGATTTTACAAGTCGTCGAAGAGTAGACGAGACCTGTAAACTTTTTCTCTCAGAACTGGAGGAAAACTTGTATTCCGGGTCAAAACAACGGGATACATCGTTTTAGATCGAAACTAGCGAGATTTATGCACTTCGATTTTACAAGTCGTCGAAGAGTAGACGAGAGAGAGCTGTAAGCTTTTTCTCTCAGAACTGCGCGAAAACTTGTATTCCGGCTCAAAACAACGGGATACATTGTTTTACATCGAAACTAGCGAGATTCACGAACATTGATTTTACAAGTCGTCGAAGAGTAGACGAGAGAGAGCTGTAAACTTTTTCTCTCAGAACTGCGCGAAAACTTGTATTCCGGCTCAAAAAAACGGGATACATCGTTTTAGATCGAAACTATCGAGATTCACGAACATCGATTTTACAAGTCGTCGAAGAGTAGACGAGAGAAAGCTCTAAACTTTTTTATCTCAGAACTGCGCGAAAACTTGTATTCCGGCTCAAAACACCGGGATACATCGTTTTAGATCAAAACTATCGAGATTCACGAACATCGATTTTACAAGTCGTCGAAGAGTAGACGAGAGAAAGCTCTAAACTTTTTTATCTCAGAACTGCGCGAAAACTTGTATTCCTGCTCAAAACAACGGGATACATCGTTTTAGATTGAAACTAGCGAGATTCACGTACATCGATTTTACAAGTCGTCGAAGAGTAGACGAGACCTCTAAACGTTTTCTCTCAGAACTGGAGGAAAACTTGTATTCCGGGTCAAAACAACGGGATACATGGTTTTAGATCGAAACTAGCGAGATTTACGCACTTCGATTTTACAAGTCGTCGAAGAGTAGACGAGAGAGAGCTGTAAGCTTTTTCTCTCAGAACTGCGCGAAAACTTGTATTCCGGCTCAAAACAACGAGATACATCGTTTTACATCGAAACTAGCAAAATTCACGAGCATCGATTTTACTAGTCGTCGAAGAGTAGACGAGAAAAAGGTATAAACTTTTTCTCTTAGAACTGCACGAAAACTTGTATTCCGGCTCAAAACAACGGGATACATCGTTTTAGATCGAAACAAGCGAGATTCACGAACATCGATTTTACTAGTCGTCGAAGAGTAGACGAGAGAAAGGTATAAACTTTTTCTCTCAGAACTGCGCGAAAACTTGTATTCCGGCTCAAAACAACGAGATAAATCGTTTTAGATAGAAGCTAGCAAAATTCACGAGCATCGATTTTACAAGTCGTCGAAGAGTAGACGAGAGAGAGCTGTAAACTTTTTCTCTCAGAACTGCGCGAAAACTTGTATTCCGGCTCAAAATAAGGGGATACATCGTTTTAGATCGAAACTATCGAGATTCATGAACATCGATTTTACAAGTCGTCGAAGAGTAGACGAGAGAAAGCTCTAAACTTTTTTATCTCAGAACTGCGCGAAAACTTGTATTCCGGATCAAAACACCAGGATACATCATTTTAAATCAAAACTAGCGAGATTTACGAAATTTGATTTTACAAGTCGTCGAAGAGTAGACGAGAGAAGGTGTAAACTTTTTCTCTCAGAACTGCGCGAAAACTTGTATTCCGGCTCAAAACAACGGGATACATCGTTTTAGATCGAAACAAGCGAGATTTACGAACATCGATTATACTAGTCGAAGAGTAGACGAGAGAAAGGTATAAACTTTTTCTCTCAGAACTGCGCGAAAACTTGTATTCCGGCTCAAAACAACGGGATACATCGTTTTAGATCGAAACTAGCGAGATTCACGAACATTGATTTTACAAGTCGTCGAAGAGTAGACGAGAGAGAGCTGTAAACTTTTTCTCTCAGAACTGCGCGAAAACTTGTATTCCGGCTCAAAAAAACGGGATACATCGTTTTAGATCGAAACTATCGAGATTCACGAACATCGATTTTACAAGTCGTCGAAGAGTAGACGAGAGAAAGCTCTAAACTTTTTTATCTCAGAACTGCGCGAAAACAGGTATTCCGGCTCAAAACACCGGGATACATCGTTTTAGATCGAAACTATCGAGATTCACGAACATCGATTTTACAAGTCGTCGAAGAGTAGACGAGAGATAGGTGTAAACTTTTTCTCTCAGAACTGCACGAAAACTTGTATTCCGGCTCAAAACAATGGGATACATCGTTTTAGATCAAAACTAGCGAGATTTACGAAATTTGATTTTACAAGTCGTCGAAGAGTAGACGAGAGAAGGTGTAAACTTTTTCTCTCAGAACTGCGCGAAAACTTGTAGTCCGGCTCGAAACAACGGGATACATTGTTTTAGATCCAAACTAGCAAATATCACGAGCATCGATTTTACAAGTCGTCGAAGTGTAGACGAGAGAGAGCTGTAAACGTTTTCTCTCAGAACTGCGGGAAAACTTGTATTCCAGCCCAATACAACGGAATACATCGTTTTAGATCGAAACTCCTGAGATTTACGAACTTCGATTTTACAAGTCGTCGAAGAGCAGACGAGAGAAAGGTGTAAACTTTTTCTCTCAGAACTGCGCGAAAACTTGTATTCCGGCTCAAAACAACGGGATACATCGTTTAAGATCGAAACAAGCGAGATTCACGAACATCGATTTTACTTGTCGTCGAAGAGTAGACGAGAGCAAGGTATAAACGTTTTCTATCAGAACTGCGGGAAAACTTGTATTCCAGCCCAATACAACGGGATACATCTTTTTAGATCGAAACTACCGAGATTTACGAACTTCGATTTTACAAGTCGTCGAAGAGCAGATTAGAGAAAGATGTAAGCTTTTTCTCTCAGAACTGCACGAAAACTTGTATTCCGGCTGAAAACAACGGGATACATCGTTTTAGATCGAAACAAGCGAGATTCACGAACATCGATTTTACTAGTCGAAGAGTAGACGAGAGAAAGGTATAAACTTTTTCTCTCAGAACTGCACGAAAACTTGTATTCCGGCTCAAAACAACGGGATACATCGTTTTAGATCGAAACTAGCGAGATTCACGAACATTGATTTTACAAGTCGTCGAAGAGTAGACGAGAGAGAGCTGTAAACTTTTTCTCTCAGAACTGCGCGAAAACTTGTATTCCGGCTCAAAAAAACGGGATACATCGTTTTAGATCGAAACTATCGAGATTCACGAACATCGATTTTACAAGTCGTCGAAGAGTAGACGAGAGAAAGCTCTAAACTTTTTTATCTCAGAACTGCGCGAAAACTGGTATTCCGGCTCAAAACACCGGGATACATCGTTTTAGATCGAAACTATCGAGATTCACGAACATCGATTTTACAAGTCGTCGAAGAGTAGACGAGACCTGTAAACTTTTTCTCTCAGAACTGGAGGAAAACTTGTATTCCGGCTCAAAAAACGGGATACATCGTTTTAGATCGAAACTATCGAGATTCACGAACATCGATTTTACAAGTCGTCGAAGAGTAGACGAGAGAAAGCTCTAAACTTTTTTATCTCAGAACTGCGCGAAAACTGGTATTCCGGCTCAAAACACCGGGATACATCGTTTTAGATCGAAACTATCGAGATTCACGAACATCGATTTTACAAGTCGTCGAAGAGTAGACGAGACCTGTAAACTTTTTCTCTCAGAACTTGAGGAAAACTTGTATTCCGGGTCAAAACAACGGGATACATTGTTTTAGATCGAAACTAGCGAGATTTACGCACTTCGATTTTACAAGTCGTCGAAGAGTAGACGAGAGAGAGCTGTAAGCTTTTTCTATCAGAACTGCGCGAAAACTTGTATTCCGGCTCAAAACAACGAGATACATCGTTTTACATCGAAACCAGCAAAATTCACGAGCATCGATTTTACTGGTCGTCGAAGAGTAGACGAGAAAAAGGTATAAACTTTTTCTCTTAGAACTGCACGAAAACTTGTATTCCGGCTCAAAACAACGGGATACATCGTTTTAGATCGAAACAAGCGAGATTTACGAACATCGATTATACTAGTCGAAGAGTAGACGAGAGAAAGGTATAAACTTTTTCTCTCAGAACTGCGCGAAAACTTGTATTCCGGCTCAAAACAACGGGATACATCGTTTTAGATCGAAACTAGCGAGATTCACGAACATTGATTTTACAAGTCGTCGAAGAGTAGACGAGAGAGAGCTGTAAACTTTTTCTCTCAGAACTGCGCGAAAACTTGTATTCCGGCTCAAAAAAACGGGATACATCGTTTTAGATCGAAACTATCGAGATTCACGAACATCGATTTTACAAGTCGTCGAAGAGTAGACGAGAGAAAGCTCTAAACTTTTTTATCTCAGAACTGCGCGAAAACAGGTATTCCGGCTCAAAACACCGGGATACATCGTTTTAGATCGAAACTATCGAGATTCACGAACATCGATTTTACAAGTCGTCGAAGAGTAGACGAGACCTGTAAACTTTTTCTCTCAGAACTGGAGGAAAACTTGTATTCCGGGTCAAAACAACGGAATACATCGTTTTAGATCGACACTAGCGAGATTTACGCACTTCGATTTTACAAGTCATCGAAGAGCCGACGAGAGAAAGGTGTAAACTTTTTATCTCAGAACTGCGCGAAAACTTGTTTTCCGGCTCAAAACAACGAGATACATCGTTTTAGATCGAAACTAGCAAAATTCACGAGCATCGATTTTACAAGTCGTCGAAGAGTAGACGAGAGATAGGTGTAAACTTTTTCTCTCAGAACTGCACGAAAACTTGTATTCCGGCTCAAAACAACGGGATACATCGTTTTAGATCGAAACAAGCGAGATTTACGAACATCGATTATACTAGTCGAAGAGTAGACGAGAGAAAGGTATAAACTTTTTCTCTCAGAACTGCGCGAAAACTTGTATTCCGGCTCAAAACAACGGGATACATCGTTTTAGATCGAAACTAGCGAGATTCACGAACATTGATTTTACAAGTCGTCGAAGAGTAGACGAGAGAGAGCTGTAAACTTTTTCTCTCAGAACTGCGCGAAAACTTGTATTCCGGCTCAAAAAAACGGGATACATCGTTTTAGATCGAAACTATCGAGATTCACGAACATCGATTTTACAAGTCGTCGAAGAGTAGACGAGAGAAAGCTCTAAACTTTTTTATCTCAGAACTGCGCGAAAACAGGTATTCCGGCTCAAAACACCGGGATACATCGTTTTAGATCGAAACTATCGAGATTCACGAACATCGATTTTACAAGTCGTCGAAGAGTAGACGAGACCTGTAAATTTTTTCTCTCAGAACTGGAGGAAAACTTGTATTCCGGGTCAAAACAACGGAATACATCGTTTTAGATCGACACTAGCGAGATTTACGCACTTCGATTTTACAAGTCATCGAAGAGCCGACGAGAGAAAGGTGTAAACTTTTTATCTCAGAACTGCGCGAAAACTTGTTTTCCGGCTCAAAACAACGAGATACATCGTTTTAGATCGAAACTAGCAAAATTCACGAGCATCGATTTTACAAGTCGTCGAAGAGTAGACGAGAGATAGGTGTAAACTTTTTCTCTCAGAACTGCACGAAAACTTGTATTCCGGCTCAAAACAATGGGATACATCGTTTTAGATCAAAACTAGCGAGATTTAGGAAATTTGATTTTACAAGTCGTCGAAGAGTAGACGAGAGAAGGTGTAAACTTTTTCTCTCAGAACTGCGCGAAAACTTGTAGTCCGGCTCGAAACAACGGGATACATTGTTTTATATCCAAACTAGCAAATATCACGAGCATCGATTTTACAAGTCGTCGAAGTGTAGACGAGAGAGAGCTGTAAACGTTTTCTCTCAGAACTGCGGGAAAACTTGTATTCCAGCCCAATACAACGGAATACATCGTTTTAGATCGAAACTCCTCAGATTTACGAACTTCGATTTTACAAGTCGTCGAAGAGCAGACGAGAGAAAGGTGTAAACTTTTTCTCTCAGAACTGCGCGAAAACTTGTATTCCGGCTCAAAACAACGGGATACATCGTTTAAGATCGAAACAAGCGAGATTCACGAACATCGATTTTACTTGTCGTCGAAGAGTAGACGAGAGCAAGGTATAAACGTTTTCTATCAGAACTGCGGGAAAACTTGTATTCCAGCCCAATACAACGGGATACATCTTTTTAGATCGAAACTACCGAGATTTACGAACTTCGATTTTACAAGTCGTCGAAGAGCAGATTAGAGAAAGATGTAAGCTTTTTCTCTCAGAACTGCACGAAAACTTGTATTCCGGCTGAAAACAACGGGATACATCGTTTTAGATCGAAAGTAGCAAAATTCACGAGCGTTGAGTTTACAAGTCGTCGAAGAGCAGACGAGAGAAAGGTGTAAACTTTTTCTCTCAGAACAAGCGAGATTCACGAGCATCAATTTTACTAGTCGTCGAAGAGTAGACGAGAGAAAGGTATAAAGTTTTTCTTTCAGAACTGCGTGAAAACTTGTATTCCGGGTCAAAACAACGGGATACATCGTTTTAGATCGAAACTAGCAAAATTCACGAGCATCGATTTTACTAGTCGTCGAAGAGTAGACGAAAGGTGTAAACGTTTTCTCTCAGAACTGCACGAAAACTTGTATTCCGGCTCAAAACTACGGGATACATCGTTTTAGATCGAAACTAGCGAGATTTATGCACTTCGATTTTACAAGTCGTCGAAGAGTAGACGAGAGAGCGCTGTAAACTTTTTCTCTCGGAACTGCGCGAAAACTTGAATTCCGGATGAAAACAACGGGATACATCGTTTTAGATCGAAACTAGCGAGATTCACGAACATCGATTTTACTAGTCGTCGAAGAGTAGACGAGAGAAGGTGTAAACGTTTTCTCTCAGAACTGCGCGAAAACTTGTATTCCGGCTCGAAACAACGGGATACATTGTTTTAGATCGAAACTAGCAAATATCACGAGCATCGATTTTACAAGTCGTCGAAGAGCCGACGAGAGGAAGGTGTACACTTTTTATCTCAGAACTGCGAGAAAACTTGTATTCCGGCTCAAAACAACGGATACATCGTTTTAGATCGAAACTAGCGAGATTCACGAACATCGATTTTACAAGTCGTCGAAGTGTAGACGAGAGAGAGCTGTAAACGTTTTCTCTCAGAACTGCGGGAAAACTTGTATTCCAGCCCAATACAACGGAATACATCGTTTTAGATCGAAACTCCTGAGATTTACGAACTTCGATTTTACAAGTCGTCGAAGAGCAGACGAGAGAAAGGTGTAAACTTTTCCTCTCAGAACTGCGCGAAAACTAGTATTCCGCCTCAAAACAACGAGATAAATCGTTTTAGATAGAAGCTAGCAAAATTCACGAGCATCGATTTTACAAGTCGTCGAAGAGTAGACGAGAGAAAGGTGTAAACTTTTTTCTCAGAACAGTGCGAAAACTTGAATTCCGGCTGAAAACAACGGGATACATCGTTTTAGATCGAAACTATCGAGATTCACGAACATCGATTTTACAAGTCGTCGAAGAGTAGACGAGAGAAAGCTCCTAACTTTTTTATCTCAGAACTGCGCGAAAACTTGTATTCCGGCTCAAAACACCGGGATACATCGCTTTAGATTGAAACTAGCGAGATTCACGAACATCGATTTTACAAGTCGTCGAAGAGTAGACGAGAGAAAGGTATAAACTTTTTCTCTCAGAACTGCGCGAAAACTTGTATTCCGGCTCAAAACAACGGGATACATTGTTTTACATCGAAACTAGCGAGATTCACGAACATTGATTTTACAAGTCGTCGAAGAGTAGACGAGAGAGAGCTGTAAACTTTTTCTCTCAGAACTGCGCGAAAACTTGTATTCCGGCTCAAAAAAACGGGATACATCGTTTTAGATCGAAACTATCGAGATTCACGAACATCGATTTTACAAGTCGTCGAAGAGTAGACGAGAGAAAGCTCTAAACTTTTTTATCTCAGAACTGCGCGAAAACTTGTATTCCGGCTCAAAACACCGGGATACATCGTTTTAGATCAAAACTATCGAGATTCACGAACATCGATTTTACAAGTCGTCGAAGAGTAGACGAGAGAAAGCTCTAAACTTTTTTATCTCAGAACTGCGCGAAAACTTCTATTCCTGCTCAAAACAACGGGATACATCGTTTTAGATTGAAACTAGCGAGATTCACGTACATCGATTTTACAAGTCGTCGAAGAGTAGACGAGACCTCTAAACGTTTTCTCTCAGAACTGGAGGAAAACTTGTATTCCGGGTCAAAACAACGGGATACATGGTTTTAGATCGAAACTAGCGAGATTTACGCACTTCGATTTTACAAGTCGTCGAAGAGTAGACGAGAGAGAGCTGTAAGCTTTTTCTCTCAGAACTGCGCGAAAACTTGTATTCCGGCTCAAAACAACGAGATACATCGTTTTACATCGAAACTAGCAAAATTCACGAGCATCGATTTTACTAGTCGTCGAAGAGTAGACGAGAAAAAGGTATAAACTTTTTCTCTTAGAACTGCACGAAAACTTGTATTCCGGCTCAAAACAACGGGATACATCGTTTTAGATCGAAACAAGCGAGATTCACGAACATCGATTTTACTAGTCGTCGAAGAGTAGACGAGAGAAAGGTATAAACTTTTTCTCTCAGAACTGCGCGAAAACTTGTATTCCGGCTCAAAACAACGAGATAAATCGTTTTAGATAGAAGCTAGCAAAATTCACGAGCATCGATTTTACAAGTCGTCGAAGAGTAGACGAGAGAGAGCTGTAAACTTTTTCTCTCAGAACTGCGCGAAAACTTGTATTCCGGCTCAAAATAAGGGGATACATCGTTTTAGATCGAAACTATCGAGATTCATGAACATCGATTTTACAAGTCGTCGAAGAGTAGACGAGAGAAAGCTCTAAACTTTTTTATCTCAGAACTGCGCGAAAACTTGTATTCCGGATCAAAACACCAGGATACATCGTTTTAGATTGAAACTAGCGAGATTCACGAACATCGATTTTACAAGTCGTCGAAGAGTAGACGAGACCTGTAAAATTTTCTCTCAGAACTGGAGGAAAACTTGTATTCCGGGTCAAAACAACGGGATACATCGTTTTAGATCGAAACTAGCAAGATTTACGCACTTCGATTTTACAAGTCGTCGAAGAGCCGACGAGAGAAAGGTGTAAACGTTTTATCTCAGAACTGCGCGAAAACTTGTATTCCGGCTCAAAACAACGGGATACATCGTTTTAGATCGAAACTAGCGAGATTCACGAACATCGATTTTACAAGTCGTCGAAGTGTAGACGAGAGAGAGCTGTAAACGTTTTCTCTCAGAACTGCGGGAAAACTTGTATTCCAGCCCAATACAACGGAATACATCGTTTTAGATCGAAACTCCTGAGATTTACGAACTTCGATTTTACAAGTCGTCGAAGGGCAGACGAGAGAAAGGTGTAAACTTTTTCTCTCAGAACTGCGCGAAAACTTGTATTCCGGCTCAAAACAACGAGATAAATCGTTTTAGATAGAAGCTAGCAAAATTCACGAGCATCGATTTTACAAGTCGTCGAAGAGTAGACGAGAGAAAGGTGTAAACTTTTTTCTCAGAACAGTGCGAAAACTTGAATTCCGGCTGAAAACAACGGGATACATCGTTTTAGATTGAAACTATCGAGATTCACGAACATAGATTTTACAAGTCGTCGAAGAGTAGACGAGAGAAAGCTCTAAACTTTTTATCTCAGAACTGCGCGAAAACTTGTATTCCGGCTCAAAACACCGGGATACATCGTTTTAGATTGAAACTAGCGAGATTCACGAACATCGATTTTACAAGTCGTCGAAGAGTAGACGAGACCTGTAAACGTTTTCTCTCAGAACTGGAGGAAAACTTGTATTCCGGGTCAAAACAACGGGATACATCGTTTTAGATCGAAACTCGCGAGATTTACGCACTTCGATTTTACAAGTCGTCGAAGAGTAGACGAGAAAAAGGTATAAACTTTTTCTCTTAGAACTGCACGAAAACTTGTATTCCGGCTCAAAACAACGGGATACATCGTTTTAGATCGAAACAAGCGAGATTCACGAACATCAATTTTACTAGTCGTCGAAGAGTAGACGAGAGAAAGGTATAAACTTTTTCTCTCAGAACTGCGCGAAAACTTGTATTCCGGCTCAAAACAACGGGATACATCGTTTTAGATCGAAACTAGCGAGATTCACGAACATTGATTTTACAAGTCGTCGAAGAGTAGACGAGAAAGAGCTGTAAACTTTTTCTCTCAGAACTGCGCGAAAACTTGTATTTCGGATCAAAATAACGGGATACATCGTTTTAGATCGAAACTATCGAGATTCACGAACATCGATTTTACAAGTCGTCGAAGAGTAGACGAGAGAAAGCTCTAAACTTTATCTCAGAACTGCGCGAAAACTTGTATTCCGGCTCAAAACAACGGATACATCGTTTTAGATCGAAACTAGCGAGATTCACGAACATCGATTTTGCAAGTCGTCGAAGTGTAGACGAGAGAGAGCTGTAAACGTTTTCTCTCAGAACTGCGGGAAAACTTGTATTCCAGCCCAATACAACGGAATACATCGTTTTTGATCGAAACTCCTGAGATTTACGAACTTCGATTTTACAAGTCGTCGAAGAGCAGACGAGAGAAAGGTGTAAACTTTTTCTCTCAGAACTGCGCGAAAACTTGTATTCCGGCTCAAAACAACGAGATAAATCGTTTTAGATAGAAGCTAGCAAAATTCACGAGCATCGATTTTACAAGTCGTCGAAGAGTAGACGAGAGAAAGGTGTAAACGTTTTTCTCAGAACAGTGCGAAAACTTGAATTCCGGCTGAAAACAACGGGATACATCATTTTAGATTGAAACTATCGAGATTCACGAACATCGATTTTACAAGTCGTCGAAGAGTAGACGAGAGAAAGCTCTAAACTTTTTATCTCAGAACTGCGCGAAAACTTGTATTCCGGCTCAAAACACCGGGATACATCGTTTTAGATCGAAACTAGCGAGATTCACGAACATCGATTTTACAAGTCGTCGAAGAGTAGACGAGACCTGTAAACTTTTTCTCTCAGAACTGGAGGAAAACTTGTATTCCGGGTCAAAACAACGGGATACATTGTTTTAGATCGAAACTAGCGAGATTTACGCACTTCGATTTTACAAGTCGTCGAAGAGTAGACGAGAGAGAGCTGTAAGCTTTTTCACTCAGAACTGCGCGAAAACTTGTATTCCGGCTCAAAACAACGAGATACATCGTTTTACATCGAAACTAGCAAAATTCACGAGCATCGATTTTACTAGTCGTCGAAGAGTAGACGAGAAAAAGGTATAAACTTTTTCTCTTAGAACTGCACGAAAACTTGTATTCCGGCTCAAAACAACGGTATACATCGTTTTAGATCGAAACAAGCGAGATTCACGAACATCGATTTTACTAGTCGTCGAAGAGTAGACGAGAGAAAGGTATAAACTCTTTCTCTCAGAACTGCGCGAAAACTTGTATTCCGGCTCAAAACAACGGGATACATCGTTTTAGATCGAAACTAGCGAGATTCACGAACATTGATTTTACAAGTCGTCGAAGAGTAGACGAGAGAGAGCTGTAAACTTTTTCTCTCAGAACTGCGCGAAAACTTGTATTCCGGCTCAAAAAAACGGGATACATCGTTTTAGATCGAAACTATCGAGATTCACGAACATCGATTTGACAAGTCGTCGAAGAGTAGACGAGAGAAAGCTCTAAACTTTTTTATCTCAGAACTGCGCGAAAACTGGTATTCCGGCTCAAAACACCGGGATACATCGTTTTAGATCGAAACTATCGAGATTCACGAACATCGATTTTACAAGTCGTCGAAGAGTAGACGAGACCTGTAAACTTTTTCTCTCAGAACTGGAGGAAAACTTGTATTCCGGGTCAAAACAACGGGATACATCGTTTTAGATCGAAACTAGCGAGATTTACGCACTTCGATTTTACAAGTCGTCGAAGAGCCGACGAGAGAAAGGTGTAAACTTTTTATCTCAGAACTGCGCGAAAACTTGTATTCCGGCTCAAAACAACGAGATAAATCGTTAAGATCGAAACTAGCGAGATTCACGAACATCGATTTTACAAGTCGTCGAAGTGTAGACGAGAGAGAGCTGTAAACGTTTTCTCTCAGAACTGCGGGAAAACTTGTATTCCAGCCCAATACAACGGAATACATCGTTTTAGATCGAAACTCCTGAGATTTACGAACTTCGATTTTACAAGTCGTCGAAGAGCAGACGAGAGAAAGGTGTAAACTTTTTCTCTCAAAACTGCGCGAAAACTTGTATTCCGGCTCAAAACAACGAGATAAATCGTTTTAGATAGAAGCTAGCAAAATTCACGAGCATCGATTTTACAAGTCGTCGAAGAGTAGACGAGAGAAAGGTGTAAACTTTTTTCTCAGAACAGTGCGAAAACTTGAATTCCGGCTGAAAACAACAGGATACATCGTTTTAGATTGAAACTATCAAGATTCACGAACATCGATTTTACAAGTCGTCGAAGAGTAGACGAGAGAAAGCTCTAAACTTTTTATCTCAGAACTGCGCGAAAACTTGTATTCCGGCTCAAAACACCGGGATACATCGTTTTAGATTGAAACTAGCGAGATTCACGAACATCGATTTTACAAGTCGTCGAAGAGTAGACGAGACCTGTAAACTTTTTCTCTCAGAACTGGAGGAAAACTTGTATTCCGGGTCAAAACAACGGGATACATAGTTTTAGATCGAAACTCGCGAGATTTACGCACTTCGATTTTACAAGTCGTCGAAGAGTAGACGAGAAAAAGGTATAAACTTTTTCTCTTAGAACTGCACGAAAACTTGTATTCCGGCTCAAAACAACGGGATACATCGTTTTAGATCGAAACAAGCGAGATTCACGAATATCGATTTTACTAGTCGTCGAATAGTAGACGAGAGAAAGATATAAACTTTTTCTCTCAGAACTGCGCGAAAACTTGTATTCCGGCTCAAAACAACGGGATACATCGTTTTAGATTGAAACTAGCGAGATTCACGAACATTGATTTTACAAGTTGTCGAAGAGTAGACGAGAGAGAGCTGTAAACTTTTTCTCTCAGAACTGCGCGAAAACTTGTATTCCGGCTCAAAACAACGGGATACATCGTTTTAGATTGAAACTAGCGAGATTCACGAACATCGATTTTACAAGTCGTCGAAGAGCCGACGAGAGAAAGGTGTAAACTTTTTATCTCAGAACTGCGCGAAAACTTGTATTCCGGCTCAAAACAACGAGATACATCGTTTTATATCGAAACTAGCGAGATTCACGAACATCGATTTTACAAGTCGTCGTAGAGTAGACGAGAGAGAGCTGTAAACGTTTTCTCTCAGAACTGCGGGAAAACTTTTATTCCAGCCCAATACAACGGAATACATCGTTTTAGATCGAAACTCCTGAGATTTACGAACTTCGATTTTACAAGTCGTCGAAGAGCAGACGAGAGAAAGGTGTAAACTTTTTTCTCAGTACAGTGCGAAAACTTGAATTCCGGCTGAAAACAACGGGATACATAGTTTTAGATCGAAACTCGCGAGATTTACGCACTTCGATTTTACAAGTCGTCGAAGAGTAGACGAGAAAAAGGTATAAACTTTTTCTCTTAGAACTGCACGAAAACTTGTATTCCGGCTCAAAACAACGGGATACATCGTTTTAGATCGAAACAAGCGAGATTCACGAATATCGATTTTACTAGTCGTCGAATAGTAGACGAGAGAAAGATATAAACTTTTTCTCTCAGAACTGCGCGAAAACTTGTATTCCGGCTCAAAATAACGGGATACATCGTTTTTGATCCAAACTATCGAGATTCACGAACATCGATTTTACAAGTCGTCGAAGAGTAGACGAGAGAAAGCTCTAAACTTTTTTATCTCAGAACTGCGCGAAAACTTGTATTCCGGCTCAAAACAACGGGATACATCGTTTTAGATTGAAACTAGCGAGATTCACGAACATCGATTTTACAAGTCGTCGAAGAGCCGACGAGAGAAAGGTGTAAACTTTTTATCTCAGAACTGCGCGAAAACTTGTATTCCGGCTCAAAACAACGAGATACATCGTTTTATATCGAAACTAGCGAGATTCACGAACATCGATTTTACAAGTCGTCGAAGAGTAGACGAGAGAGAGCTGTAAACGTTTTCTCTCAGAACTGCGGGAAAACTTTTATTCCAGCCCAATACAACGGAATACATCGTTTTAGATCGAAACTCCTGAGATTTACGAACTTCGATTTTACAAGTCGTCGAAGAGCAGACGAGAGAAAGGTGTAAACTTTTTTCTCAGTACAGTGCGAAAACTTGAATTCCGGCTGAAAACAACGGGATACATCGTTTTAGATTAAAACTATCGAGATTCACGAACATCGATTTTACAAGTCGTCGAAGAGTAGACGAGAGAAAGCTCTAAACTTTTTATCTCAGAACTGCGCGAAAACTTGTAATCCGGCTCAAAACGCCGGGATACATCGTTTTATATTGAAACTAGCGAGATTCACGAACATCGATTTTACAAGTCGTCGAAGAGTTGACGAGACCTGTAAACTTTTTCTCTCAGAACTGGAGGAAAACTTGTATTTCGGGTCAAAACAACGGGATACATCGTTTTAGATCGAAACTAGCGAGATTTACGCAATTTGATTTTACAAGTCGTCGAAGAGTAGACGAGAGAGAGGTGTAAGCTTTTTCTCTCAGAACTGCGCGAAAACTTGTATTCCGGCTCAAAACAACGAGATACATCGTTTTACATCGAAACTAGCGAAATTCACGAGCATCGATTTTACTAGTCGTCGAAGAGTAGACGAGAAAAAGGTATAAACTTTTTCTTTTAGAACTGCACGAAAACTTGTATTCCGGCTCAAAACAACGGGATACATCGTTTTAGATCGAAACAAGCGAGATACACGAACATCGATTTTACTAGTCGTCGAAGAGTAGACGAGAGAAAGGTATAAACTTTTTCTCTCAGAACTGCGCGAAAACTTGTATTCCGGCTCAAAACAACGGGATACATCGTTTTAGATCGAAACTAGCGAGATTCACGAACATTGATTTTACAAGTCGTCGAAGAGTAGACGAGAGAGAGCTGTAAACTTTTTTTCTCAGAACTGCGCGAAAACTTGTATTCCGGCTCAGAACAACGGGATACATCGTTTTAGATCGAAACAAGCGAGATTCACGAACATCGATTTTACTAGTCGTCGAAGAGTAGACGAGAAAAAGGTATAAACTTTTTCTCTCAGAACTGCGCGAAAACTTGTATTCCGGCTCAAAATAACGGGATACATCGTTTTAGATCGAAACTAGCAAAATTCACGAGCATCGATTTTACTAGTCGTCGAAGAGTAGACGAGAAAAAGGTATAAACTTTTTCTCTTAGAACTGCACGAAAACTTGTATTCCGGCTCAAAACAACCGGATACATCGTTTTAGATCGAAACAAGCGAGATTCACGAACATCGATTTTACTAGTCGTCGAAGAGTAGACGAGAGAAAGGTATAAAGTTTTTCTCTCAGAACTGCGCGAAAACTTGTATTGCGGCTCAAAACAACGGGATACATCGTTTTAGATCGAAACTAGCAAAATTCACGAGCATCGATTTTACTAGTCGTCGAAGAGTAGACGAGAGAAAGCTGTAAACGTTTTCTCTCAGAACTGCGCGAAAACTTGTATTCCGGCTCAAAACAATGGGATACATCGTTTTAGATCAAAACTAGCGAGATTTACGAACTTTGAGTTTACAAGTCGTCGAAGAGTAGACGAGAGAGCGCTGTAAACTTTTTCTCTCAGAACTGCGCTAAAACGTGAATTCCGGCTGAAAACAACGGGATACATCGTTTAATTTGAAACTAGCGAGATTCACGAACATCCATTTTATTAGTCGTCGAAGAGTAGACGAGAGAAAGGTATAAACTTTTTCTCTTAGAACTGCACGAAAACTTGTATTCCGGCTCAAAACGCCGGGATACATTGTTTTAGATTGAAACTAGCGAGATTCACGAACATCGATTTTACAAGTCGTCGAAGAGTAGACGAGACCTGTAAACTTTTTCTCTCAGAACTGGAGGAAAACTTGTATTCCGGGTCAAAACAACGGGATACATCGTTTTAGATCGAAACTCGCGAGATTTACGCACTTCGATTTTACAAGTCGTCGAAGAGTAGACGAGAAAAAGGTATAAACTTTTTCTCTTAGAACTGCACGAAAACTTGTATTCGGGCTCAAAACAACGGGATACATCGTTTTAGTTCGAAACAAGCGAGATTCACGAACATCGATTTTACTAGTCGTCGAAGAGTAGAGGAGAGAAAGGTGTAAATTTTTTCTCTCAGAACTGCGCGAAAACTTGTATTCCGGCTCACAACAACGAGATAAATCGTTTTAGATAGAAGCTAGCAAAATTCACGAGCATCGATTTTACAAGTCTTTGAAGAGTATACGAGAGAAAGGTGTAAACTTTTTCTCTCAGAACGGTGCGAAAACTTGAATTCCGGCTCAAAACACCGGGATACATCGTTTTAGATTGAAATGAGCGAGATTCACGAACATCGATTTTACAAGTCGTCGAAGAGTAGACCAGAGAGAGCTGTAAACTTTTTCTCTCAGAACTGCGGGAAAACTTGTATTCCAGCTCAAAACAGCGGGATACATCGTTTTAGATCGAAACTAGCGAGATTCACGAACATCGATTTTACAAGTCGTCGAAGAGTAGACGAGACCTGTAAACTTTTTCTCTGGGAACTGGAGGAAAACTTGTATTCCGGCTCAAAACAACGGGATACAGCGTTTTAGATCGAAACTAGCGAGATTTACGCACTTCGATTTTACTAGTCGTCGAAGAGTAGACGAGAGAAAGGTGTAAACTTTTTCTCTCAGAACTGCACGAAAACTTGTATTCCGGCTCAAAACTACGGGATACATCGTTTTAGCTCGAAACTAGCGAGATTTATGCACTTCGATTTTACAAGTCGTCGAAGAGTCGTCGAGAGAAAGCTGTAAACTTTTTACTCTCAGAACTGCGTGAAAACTTATATTCCGGTTCAAAACAATGGGATACATTGTTTTAGATCAAAACTAGCGAGATTTACGAACTTTGATTTTACAAGTCGTCGAAGAGTAGACGAGAGAGCGCTGTAAACTTTTTCTCTCAGAACTGCGCGAAAACTTGAATTCCGGCTGAAACAACGGGATACATCCTTTTAGATCGAAACTAGCGAGATTCACGAACATCGATTTTACTAGTCGTCGAAGAGTAGACGAGAGAAGGTGTAAACTTTTTCTCTCGGAACTGCGCGAAAACTTGTATTCCGGCTCGAAACAGCGGGATACATTGTTTTAGATCGAAACTAGGAAATATCACGAGCATCGAGTTTACAAGTCGTCGAAGAGCCGACGAGAGAAAGGTGTAAACTTTTTATCTCAGAACTGCGCGAAAACTTGTATTCCGGCTCAAAACAACGAGATACATCGTTTTAGATCGGAACTAGCGAGATTCACGAACATCGATTTTACAAGTCGTCGAAGTGTAGACGAGAGAGAGCTGTAAACTTTTTCTCTCAGAACTGCGCGAAAACTTGTAATCCGGCTCAAAACGCCGGGATACATCGTTTTAGATTGAAACTAGCGAGATTCACGAACATTGATTATACAAGTCGTCGAAGAGTAGACGAGGCCTGTAAACTTTTTCTCTCAGAACTGGAGGAAAACTTGTATTCCGGGTCAAAACAACGGGATACATCGTTTTAGATCGAAACTCGCGAGATTTACGCACTTCGATTTTACAAGTCGTCGAAGAGTAGACGAGAAAAAGGTATAAAGTTTTTCTCTCAGAACTGCGCGAAAACTTGTATTGCGGCTCAAAACAACGGGATACATCGTTTTAGATCGAAACTAGCAAAATTCACGAGCATCGATTTTACTAGTCGTCGAAGAGTAGACGAGAGAAAGCTGTAAACGTTTTCTCTCAGAACTGCGCGAAAACTTGTATTCCGGCTCAAAACAATGGGATACATCGTTTTAGATCAAAACTAGCGAGATTTACGAACTTTGAGTTTACAAGTCGTCGAAGAGTAGACGAGAGAGCGCTGTAAACTTTTTCTCTCAGAACTGCGCTAAAACGTGAATTCCGGCTGAAAACAACGGGATACATCGTTTAATTTGAAACTAGCGAGATTCACGAACATCCATTTTATTAGTCGTCGAAGAGTAGACGAGAGAAAGGTATAAACTTTTTCTCTTAGAACTGCACGAAAACTTGTATTCCGGCTCAAAACGCCGGGATACATCGTTTTAGATTGAAACTAGCGAGATTCACGAACATCGATTTTACAAGTCGTCGAAGAGTAGACGAGACCTGTAAACTTTTTCTCTCAGAACTGGAGGAAAACTTGTATTCCGGGTCAAAACAACGGGATACATCGTTTTAGATCGAAACTCGCGAGATTTACGCACTTCGATTTTACAAGTCGTCGAAGAGTAGACGAGAAAAAGGTATAAACTTTTTCTCTTAGAACTGCACGAAAACTTGTATTCGGGCTCAAAACAACGGGATACATCGTTTTAGATCGAAACAAGCGAGATTCACGAACATCGATTTTACTAGTCGTCGAAGAGTAGAGGAGAGAAAGGTGTAAATTTTTTCTCTCAGAACTGCGCGAAAACTTGTATTCCGGCTCAAAACAACGAGATAAATCGTTTTAGATAGAAGCTAGCAAAATTCACGAGCATCGATTTTACAAGTCTTTGAAGAGTATACGAGAGAAAGGTGTAAACTTTTTCTCTCAGAAGGGTGCGAAAACTTGAATTCCGGCTCAAAACACCGGGATACATCGTTTTAGATTGAAATGAGCGAGATTCACGAACATCGATTTTACAAGTCGTCGAAGAGTAGACCAGAGAGAGCTGTAAACTTTTTCTCTCAGAACTGCGGGAAAACTTGTATTCCAGCTCAAAACAGCGGGATACATCGTTTTAGATCGAAACTAGCGAGATTCACGAACATCGATTTTACAAGTCGTCGAAGAGTAGACGAGACCTGTAAACTTTTTCTCTGGGAACTGGAGGAAAACTTGTATTCCGGCTCAAAACAACGGGATACAGCGTTTTAGATCGAAACTAGCGAGATTTACGCACTTCGATTTTACTAGTCGTCGAAGAGTAGACGAGAGAAAGGTGTAAACTTTTTCTCTCAGAACTGCACGAAAACTTGTATTCCGGCTCAAAACTACGGGATACATCGTTTTAGCTCGAAACTAGCGAGATTTATGCACTTCGATTTTACAAGTCGTCGAAGAGTCGTCGAGAGAAAGCTGTAAACTTTTTACTCTCAGAACTGCGTGAAAACTTATATTCCGGTTCAAAACAATGGGATACATTGTTTTAGATCAAAACTAGCGAGATTTACGAACTTTGATTTTACAAGTCGTCGAAGAGTAGACGAGAGAGCGCTGTAAACTTTTTCTCTCAGAACTGCGCGAAAACTTGAATTCCGGCTGAAACAACGGGATACATCGTTTTAGATCGAAACTAGCGAGATTCACGAACATCGATTTTACTAGTCGTCGAAGAGTAGACGAGAGAAGGTGTAAACTTTTTCTCTCGGAACTGCGCGAAAACTTGTATTCCGGCTCGAAACAGCGGGATACATTGTTTTAGATCGAAACTAGGAAATATCACGAGCATCGAGTTTACAAGTCGTCGAAGAGCCGACGAGAGAAAGGTGTAAACTTTTTATCTCAAAACTGCGCGAAAACTTGTATTCCGGCTCAAAACAACGAGATACATCGTTTTAGATCGGAACTAGCGAGATTCACGAACATCGATTTTACAAGTCGTCGAAGTGTAGACGAGAGAGAGCTGTAAACTTTTTCTCTCAGAACTGCGCGAAAACTTGTAATCCGGCTCAAAACGCCGGGATACATCGTTTTAGATTGAAACTAGCGAGATTCACGAACATTGATTATACAAGTCGTCGAAGAGTAGACGAGGCCTGTACTCTTTTTCTCTCAGAACTGGAGGAAAACTTGTATTCCGGGTCAAAACAACGGGATACATCGTTTTAGATCGAAACTCGCGAGATTTACGCACTTCGATTTTACAAGTCGTCGAAGAGTAGACGAGAAAAAGGTATAAACTTTTTCTCTTAGAACTGCACGAAAACTTGTATTCCGGCTCAAAACAACGGGATACATCGTTTTAGATCGAAACAAGCGAGATTCACGAACATCGATTTTACTAGTCGTCGAAGAGTAGACGAGAAAAAGGTATAAACTTTTTCTCTCAGAACTGCGCGAAAACTTGTATTCCGGCTCAAAATAACGGGATACATCGTTTTAGATCGAAACTAGCAAAATTCACGAGCATCGATTTTACTAGTCGTCGAAGAGTAGACGAGAAAAAGGTATAAACTTTTTCTCTTAGAACTGCACGAAAACTTGTATTCCGGCTCAAAACAACCGGATACATCGTTTTAGATCGAAACAAGCGAGATTCACGAACATCGATTTTACTAGTCGTCGAAGAGTAGACGAGAGAAAGGTATAAACTTTTTCTCTCAGAACTGCGCGAAAACTTGTATTGCGGCTCAAAACAACGGGATACATCGTTTTAGATCGAAACTAGCAAAATTCACGAACTTTGAGTTTACAAGTCGTCGAAGAGTAGACGAGAGAGCGCTGTAAACTTTTTCTCTCAGAACTGCGCTAAAACGTGAATTCCGGCTGAAAACAACGGGATACATCGTTTTAGATTGAAACTAGCGAGATTCACGAACATCGATTTTATTAGTCGTCGAAGAGTAGACGAGAGAAAGGTATAAACTTTTTCTCTTAGAACTGCACGAAAACTTGTATTCCGGCTCAAAACGCCGGGATACATCGTTTTAGATTGAAACTAGCGAGATTCACGACCATCGATTTTACAAGTCGTCGAAGAGTAGACGAGACCTGTAAACTTTTTCTCTCAGAACTGGAGGAAAACTTGTATTCCGGGTCAAAACAACGGGATACATCGTTTTAGATCGAAACTCGCGAGATTTACGCACTTCGATTTTACAAGTCGTCGAAGAGTAGACGAGAAAAAGGTATAAACTTTTTCTCTTATAACTGCTCGAAAACTTGTATTCGGGCTCAAAACAACGGGATACATCGTTTTAGATCGAAACAAGCGAGATTCACGAACATCGATTTTACTAGTCGTCGAAGAGTAGACGAGAGAAAGGTGTAAATTTTTTCTCTCAGAACTGCGCGAAAACTTGTATTCCGGCTCAAAACAACGAGATAAATCGTTTTAGATAGAAGCTAGCAAAATTCACGAGCATCGATTTTACAAGTCTTTGAAGAGTATACGAGAGAAAGGTGTAAACTTTTTCTCTCAGAACGGTGCGAAAACTTGAATTCCGGCTCAAAACACCGGGATACATCGTTTTAGATTGAAATGAGCGAGATTCACGAACATCGATTTTACAAGTCGTCGAAGAGTAGACCAGAGAGAGATGTAAACTTTTTCTCTCAGAACTGCGGGAAAACTTGTATTCCAGCTCAAAACAGCGGGAT
The DNA here is from genome assembly GCF_052857255.1 of Amblyomma americanum. Classification (NCBI taxonomy): domain Eukaryota; kingdom Metazoa; phylum Arthropoda; class Arachnida; order Ixodida; family Ixodidae; genus Amblyomma; species Amblyomma americanum. The sequence goes on along the minus strand of NW_027526507.1, from coordinate 336,658 downwards.
ACATCGTTTTAGATCGAAACTAGCGAGATTCACGAACATCGATTTTACAAGTCGTCGAAGAGTAGACGAGACCTGTAAACTTTTTCTCTGAGAACTGGAGGAAAACTTGTATTCCAGCTCAAAACAGCGGGATACATCGTTTTAGATCGAAACTAGCGAGATTTACGCACTTCGATTTTACTAGTCGTCGAAGAGTAGACGAGAGAAAGGTGTAAACTTTTTCTCTCAGAACTGCACGAAAACTTGTATTCCGGCTCAAAACTACGGGATACATCGTTTTAGCTCGAAACTAGCGAGATTTATGCACTTCGATTTTACAAGTCGTCGAAGAGTCGTCGAGAGAAAGCTGTAAACTTTTTACTCTCAGAACTGCGTGAAAACTTATATTCCGGTTCAAAACAATGGGATACATTGTTTTAGATCAAAACTAGCGAGATTTACGAACTTTGATTTTACAAGTCGTCGAAGAGTAGACGAGAGAGCGCTGTAAACTTTTTCTCTCAGAACTGCGCGAAAACTTGAATTCCGGCTGAAACAACGGGATACATCGTTTTAGATCGAAACTAGCGAGATTCACGAACATCGATTTTACTAGTCGTCGAAGAGTAGACGAGAGAAGGTGTAAACTTTTTCTCTCGGAACTGCGCGAAAACTTGTATTCCGGCTCGAAACAGCGGGATACATTGTTTTAGATCGAAACTAGGAAATATCACGAGCATCGAGTCTACAAGTCGTCGAAGAGCCGACGAGAGAAAGGTGTAAACTTTTTATCTCAAAACTGCGCGAAAACTTGTATTCCGGCTCAAAACAACGAGATACATCGTTTTAGATCGGAACTAGCGAGATTCACGAACATCGATTTTACAAGTCGTCGAAGTGTAGACGAGAGAGAGCTGTAAACTTTTTCTCTCAGAACTGCGCGAAAACTTGTAATCCGGCTCAAAACGCCGGGATACATCGTTTTAGATTGAAACTAGCGAGATTCACGAACATTGATTATACAAGTCGTCGAAGAGTAGACGAGGCCTGTAAACTTTTTCTCTCAGAACTGGAGGAAAACTTGTATTCCGGGTCAAAACAACGGGATACATCGTTTTAGATCGAAACTCGCGAGATTTACGCACTTCGATTTTACAAGTCGTCGAAGAGTAGACGAGAAAAAGGTATAAACTTTTTCTCTTAGAACTGCACGAAAACTTGTATTCCGGCTCAAAACAACGGGATACATCGTTTTAGATCGAAACAAGCGAGATTCACGAACATCGATTTTACTAGTCGTCGAAGAGTAGACGAGAAAAAGGTATAAACTTTTTCTCTCAGAACTGCGCGAAAACTTTTATTCCGGCTCAAAATAACGGGATACATCGTTTTAGATCGAAACTAGCAAAATTCACGAGCATCGATTTTACTAGTCGTCGAAGAGTAGACGAGAAAAAGGTATAAACTTTTTCTCTTAGAACTGCACGAAAACTTGTATTCCGGCTCAAAACAACCGGATACATCGTTTTAGATCGAAACAAGCGAGATTCACGAACATCGATTTTACTAGTCGTCGAAGAGTAGACGAGAGAAAGGTATAAACTTTTTCTCTCAGAACTGCGCGAAAACTTGTATTGCGGCTCAAAACAACGGGATACATCGTTTTAGATCGAAACTAGCAAAATTCACGAACTTTGAGTTTACAAGTCGTCGAAGAGTAGACGAGAGAGCGCTGTAAACTTTTTTCTCTCAGAACTGCGCTAAAACGTGAATTCCGGCTGAAAACAACGGGATACATCGTTTTAGATTGAAACTAGCGAGATTCACGAACATCGATTTTATTAGTCGTCGAAGAGTAGACGAGAGAAAGGTATAAACTTTTTCTCTTAGAACTGCACGAAAACTTGTATTCCGGCTCAAAACGCCGGGATACATCGTTTTAGATTGAAACTAGCGAGATTCACGACCATCGATTTTACAAGTCGTCGAAGAGTAGACGAGACCTGTAAACTTTTTCTCTCAGAACTGGAGGAAAACTTGTATTCCGGGTCAAAACAACGGGATACATCGTTTTAGATCGAAACTCGCGAGATTTACGCACTTCGATTTTACAAGTCGTCGAAGAGTAGACGAGAAAAAGGTATAAACTTTTTCTCTTATAACTGCTCGAAAACTTGTATTCGGGCTCAAAACAACGGGATACATCGTTTTAGATCGAAACAAGCGAGATTCACGAACATCGATTTTACTAGTCGTCGAAGAGTAGACGAGAGAAAGGTGTAAATTTTTTCTCTCAGAACTGCGCGAAAACTTGTATTCCGGCTCAAAACAACGAGATAAATCGTTTTAGATAGAAGCTAGCAAAATTCACGAGCATCGATTTTACAAGTCTTTGAAGAGTATACGAGAGAAAGGTGTAAACTTTTTCTCTCAGAACGGTGCGAAAACTTGAATTCCGGCTCAAAACACCGGGATACATCGTTTTAGATTGAAATGAGCGAGATTCACGAACATCGATTTTACAAGTCGTCGAAGAGTAGACCAGAGAGAGATGTAAACTTTTTCTCTCAGAACTGCGGGAAAACTTGTATTCCAGCTCAAAACAGCGGGATACATCGTTTTAGATCGAAACTAGCGAGATTCACGAACATCGATTTTACAAGTCGTCGAAGAGTAGACGAGACCTGTAAACTTTTTCTCTGAGAACTGGAGGAAAACTTGTATTCCAGCTCAAAACAGCGGGATACATCGTTTTAGATCGAAACTAGCGAGATTTACGCACTTCGATTTTACTAGTCGTCGAAGAGTAGACGAGAGAAAGGTGTAAACTTTTTCTCTCAGAACTGCACGAAAACTTGTATTCCGGCTCAAAACTACGGGATACATCGTTTTAGCTCGAAACTAGCGAGATTTATGCACTTCGATTTTACAAGTCGTCGAAGAGTAGACGAGAGAGCGCTGTAAACTTTTTCTCTCAGAACTGCGCGAAAACTTGAATTTCGGCTGAAAACAACGGGATACATCGTTTTAGATCGAAACTAGCGAGATTCACGAACATCGATTTTACTAGTCGTCGAAGAGTAGACGAGAGAAGGTGTAAACTTTTTCTCTCGGAACTGCGCGAAAACTTGTATTCCGGCTCGAAACAGCGGGATACATTGTTTTAGATCGAAACTAGGAAATATCACGAGCATCGAGTTTACAAGTCGTCGAAGAGCCGACGAGAGAAAGGTGTAAACTTTTTATCTCAGAACTGCGCGAAAACTTGTATTCCGGCTCAAAACAACGAGATACATCGTTTTAGATCGGAACTAGCGAGATTCACGAACATCGATTTTACAAGTCGTCGAAGTGTAGACGAGAGAGAGCTGTAAACTTTTTCTCTCAGAACTGCGCGAAAACTTGTAATCCGGCTCAAAACGCCGGGATACATCGTTTTAGATTGAAACTAGCGAGATTCACGAACATCGATTATACAAGTCGTCGAAGAGTAGACGAGACCTGTAAACTTTTTCTCTCAGAACTGGAGGAAAACTTGTATTCCGGGTCAAAACAACGGGATACATCGTTTTAGATCGAAACTCGCGAGATTTACGCACTTCGATTTTACAAGTCGTCGAAGAGTAGACGAGAAAAAGGTATAAACTTTTTCTCTTAGAACTGCACGAAAACTTGTATTCCGGCTCAAAACAACGGGATACATCGTTTTAGATCGAAAGAAGCGAGATTCACGAACATCGATTTTACTAGTCGTCGAAGAGTAGACGAGAAAAAGGTATAAACTTTTTCTCTCAGAACTGCGCGAAAACTTGTATTCCGTCTCAAAACAACGGGATACCTCGTTTTAGATCGAAACTAGCGAGATTCACGAACATTGATTTTACAAGTCGTCGAAGAGTAGACGAGAGAGAGCTGTAAACTTTATCTCAGAACTGCGCGAAAACTTGAATTCCGGCTGAAAACAACGGGATACATCGTTTTAGATCGAAACTATCGAGATTCACGAACATCGATTTTACAAGTCGTCGAAGAGTAGACGAGAGAAAGCTCTAAACTTTTTTATCTCAGAACTGCGCGAAAACTTGTATTCCGGCTCAAAACACCGGGATACGTCGTTTTAGATTGAAACTAGCGAGACTCACGAACATCGATTTTACAAGTCGTCGAAGAGTAGACGAGACCTGTAAACTTTTTCTCTCAGAACTAGAGGAAAACTTGTATTCCGGGTCAAAACAACGGGATACATCGTTTTAGATCGAAACTAGCGAGATTTACGCACTTCGATTTTACAAGTCGTCGAAGAGTAGACGAGAGAGAGGTGTAAGCTTTTTCTCTCAGAACTGCGCGAAAACTTGTATTCCGGCTCAAAACAACGAGATACATCGTTTTACATCGAAACTAGCAAAATTCACGAGCATCGATTTTACTAGTCGTCGAAGAGTAGACGAGAAAAAGGTACAAACTTTTTCTCTTAGAACTGCACGAAAACTTGTATTCCGGCTCAAAACAACGGGATACATCGTTTTAGATTGAAACAAGCGAGATTCACGAACATCGATTTTACTATTCGTTGAAGAGTAGACGAGAAAAACGTATAAACTTTTTCTCTCAGAACTGCGCGAAAACTTGTATTCCGGCTCAAAACAACGGGATACCTCGTTTTAGATCGAAACTAGCGAGATTCACGAACATTGATTTTACAAGTCGTCGAAGAGTAGACGAGAGAGAGCTGTAAACTTTTTCTCTCAGAACTGCGCGAAAACTTGTATTTCGGCTCAAAATAACGGGATACATCGTTTTAGATCGAAACTATCGAGATTCACGAACATCGATTTTACAAGTCGTCGAAGAGTAGACGAGAGAAAGCTCTAAACTTTATCTCAGAACTGCGCGAAAACTTGAATTCCGGCTGAAAACAACGGGATACATCGTTTTAGATCGAAACTATCGAGATTCACGAACATCGATTTTACAAGTCGTCGAAGAGTAGACGATAGAAAGCTCTAAACTTTTTTATCTCAGAACTGCGCGAAAACTTGTATTCCGGCTCAAACCACCGGGATACGTCGTTTTAGATTGAAACTAGCGAGATTCACGAACATCGGTTTTACAAGTCGTCGAAGAGTAGACGAGACCTGTAAACTTTTTCTCTCAGAACTGGAGGAAAACTTGTATTTCGGGTCAAAACAACGGGATACATCGTTTTAGATCGAAACTAGCGAGATTTACGCACTTCGATTTTACAAGTCGTCGAAGAGTAGACGAGAGAGAGGTGTAAGCCTTTTCTCTCAGAACTGCGCGAAAACTTGTATTCCGGCTCAAAACAACGAGATACATCGTTTTACATCGAAACTAGCAAAATTCACGAGCATCGATTTTACTAGTCGTCGAAGAGTACACGAGAAAAAAGTATAAACTTTTTCTCTTAGAACTGCACGAAAACTTGTATTCCGGCTCAAAACAACGGGATACATCGTTTTAGATTGAAACAAGCGAGATTCACGAACATCGATTTTACTAGTCGTTGAAGAGTAGACGAGAAAAAGGTATAAACTTTTTCTCTCAGAACTGCGCGAAAACTTGTATTCCGGCTCAAAACAACGGGATACCTCGTTTTAGATCGAAACTAGCGAGATTCACGAACATTGATTTTACAAGTCGTCGAAGAGTAGACGAGAGAGAGCTGTAAACTTTTTCTCTCAGAACTGCGCGAAAACTTGTATTTCGGCTCAAAATAACGGGATACATCGTTTTAGATCGAAACTATCGAGATTCACGAACATCGATTTTACAAGTCGTCGAAGAGTAGACGAGAGAAAGCTCTAAACTTTATCTCAGAACTGCGCGAAAACTTGAATTCCGGCTGAAAACAACGGGATACATCGTTTTAGATCGAAACTATCGAGATTCACGAACATCGATTTTACAAGTCGTCGAAGAGTAGACGATAGAAAGCTCTAAACTTTTTTATCTCAGAACTGCGCGAAAACTTGTATTCCGGCTCAAACCACCGGGATACGTCGTTTTAGATTGAAACTAGCGAGATTCACGAACATCGATTTTACAAGTCGTCGAAGAGTAGACGAGACCTGTAAACTTTTTCTCTCAGAACTGGAGGAAAACTTGTATTTCGGGTCAAAACAACGGGATACATCGTTTTAGATCGAAACTAGCGAGATTTACGCACTTCGATTTTACAAGTCGTCGAAGAGTAGACGAGAGAAAGGTATAAACTTTTTCTCTCAGAACTGCGCGAAAACTTGTATTCCGGCTCAAAACAACGGGATACATCGTTTTAGATCGAAACTAGCGATATTCACGAACATTGATTTTACAAGTCGTCGAAGAGTAGACGAGAGAGAGCTGTAAACTTTTTCTCTCAGAACTGCGCGAAAACTTGTATTCCGCTCAAAATAACGGGATACATCGTTTTAGATCGAAACTATCGAGATTCACGAACATCGATTTTACAAGTCGTCGAAGAGTAGACGAGAGAAAGCTCTAAACTTTTTTATCTCAGAACTGCGCGAAAACTTGTATTCCGGCTCAAAACAACGGGATACATCGTTTTAGATTGAAACTAGCGAGATTCACGAACATCAATTTTACAAGTCGTCGAAGAGTAGACGGGACCTGTAAACTTTTCTCTCAGAACTGGAGGAAAACTTGTATTCCGGGTCAAAACAACGGGATACATCGTTTTAGATCGAAACTAGCGAGATTTACGCACTTCGAGTTTACAAGTCGTCGAAGAGCCGACGAGAGAAAGGTGTAAACTTTTTATCTCAGAACTGCGCGAAAACTTGTATTCCGGCTCAAAACAACGAGATACATCGTTTTATATCGAAACTAGCGAGATTCACGAAGATCGATTTTACAAGTCGTCGAAGTGTAGACGAGAGAGAGCTGTAAACGTTTTCTCTCAGAACTGCGGGAAAACTTGTATTCCAGCCCAATACAACGGAATACATCGTTTTAGATCGAAACTCCTGAGATTTACGAACTTCGATTTTACAAGTCGTCGAAGAGCAGACGAGAGAAAGGTGTAAACTTTTTCTCTCAGAACTGCGCGAAAACTTGTATTCCGGCTCAAAACAACGAGATAAATCGTTTTAGATAGAAGCTAGCAAAATTCACGAGCATCGATTTTACAAGTCGTCGAAGAGTAGACGAGAGAAAGGTGTAAACTTTTTTCTCAGAACAGTGCGAAAACTTGAATTCCGGCTGAAAACAACGGGATACATCGTTTTAGATTGAAACTATCGAGATTCACGAACATCGATTTTACAAGTCGTCGAAGAGTAGACGAGAAAAAAGTATAAACTTTTTCTCTTAGAACTGCACGAAAACTTGTATTCCGGCTCAAAACAACGGGATACATCGTTTTAGATTGAAACAAGCGAGATTCACGAACATCGATTTTACTAGTCGTTGAAGAGTAGACGAGAAAAAGGTATAAACTTTTTCTCTCAGAACTGCGCGAAAACTTGTATTCCGGCTCAAAACAACGGGATACCTCGTTTTAGATCGAAACTAGCGAGATTCACGAACATTGATTTTACAAGTCGTCGAAGAGTAGACGAGAGAGAGCTGTAAACTTTTTCTCTCAGAACTGCGCGAAAACTTGTATTTCGGCTCAAAATAACGGGATACATCGTTTTAGATCGAAACTATCGAGATTCACGAACATCGATTTTACAAGTCGTCGAAGAGTAGACGAGAGAAAGCTCTAAACTTTATCTCAGAACTGCGCGAAAACTTGAATTCCGGCTGAAAACAACGGGATACATCGTTTTAGATCGAAACTATCGAGATTCACGAACATCGATTTTACAAGTCGTCGAAGAGTAGACGATAGAAAGCTCTAAACTTTTTTATCTCAGAACTGCGCGAAAACTTGTATTCCGGCTCAAACCACCGGGATACGTCGTTTTAGATTGAAACTAGCGAGATTCACGAACATCGATTTTACAAGTCGTCGAAGAGTAGACGAGACCTGTAAACTTTTTCTCTCAGAACTGGAGGAAAACTTGTATTTCGGGTCAAAACAACGGGATACATCGTTTTAGATCGAAACTAGCGAGATTTACGCACTTCGATTTTACAAGTCGTCGAAGAGTAGACGAGAGAAAGGTATAAACTTTTTCTCTCAGAACTGCGCGAAAACTTGTATTCCGGCTCAAAACAACGGGATACATCGTTTTAGATCGAAACTAGCGATATTCACGAACATTGATTTTACAAGTCGTCGAAGAGTAGACGAGAGAGAGCTGTAAACGTTTTCTCTCAGAACTGCGCGAAAACTTGTATTCCGCTCAAAATAACGGGATACATCGTTTTAGATCGAAACTATCGAGATTCACGAACATCGATTTTACAAGTCGTCGAAGAGTAGACGAGAGAAAGCTCTAAACTTTTTTATCTCAGAACTGCGCGAAAACTTGTATTCCGGCTCAAAACAACGGGATACATCGTTTTAGATTGAAACTAGCGAGATTCACGAACATCAATTTTACAAGTCGTCGAAGAGTAGACGGGACCTGTAAACTTTTCTCTCAGAACTGGAGGAAAACTTGTATTCCGGGTCAAAACAACGGGATACATCGTTTTAGATCGAAACTAGCGAGATTTACGCACTTCGAGTTTACAAGTCGTCGAAGAGCCGACGAGAGAAAGGTGTAAACTTTTTATCTCAGAACTGCGCGAAAACTTGTATTCCGGCTCAAAACAACGAGATACATCGTTTTATATCGAAACTAGCGAGATTCACGAAGATCGATTTTACATGTCGTCGAAGTGTAGACGAGAGAGAGCTGTAAACGTTTTCTCTCAGAACTGCGGGAAAACTTGTATTCCAGCCCAATACAACGGAATACATCGTTTTAGATCGAAACTCCTGAGATTTACGAACTTCGATTTTACAAGTCGTCGAAGAGCAGACGAGAGAAAGGTGTAAACTTTTTCTCTCAGAACTGCGCGAAAACTTGTATTCCGGCTCAAAACAACGAGATAAATCGTTTTAGATAGAAGCTAGCAAAATTCACGAGCATCGATTTTACAAGTCGTCGAAGAGTAGACGAGAGAAAGGTGTAAACTTTTTTCTCAGAACAGTGCGAAAACTTGAATTCCGGCTGAAAACAACGGGATACATCGTTTTAGATTGAAACTATCGAGATTCACGAACATCGATTTTACAAGTCGTCGAAGAGTAGACGAGAGAAAGCTCTAAACTTTTTCTCTTAGAACTGCACGAAAACTTGTATTCCGGCTCAAAACAACGGGATACATCGTTTTAGATCGAAACAAGCGAGATTCACGAACATTGATTTTACTAGTCGTCGAAGAGTAGACGAGAGAAAGGTATAAACTTTTTCTCTCAGAACTGCGCGAAAACTTGTATTCCGGCTCAAAACAACGGGATACCTCGTTTTAGATCGAAACTAGCGAGATTCACGAACATTGATTTTACAAGTCGTCGAAGAGTAGACGAGAGAGAGCTGTAAACGTTTTCTCTCAGAACTGCGCGAAAACTTGTATTCCGGCTCAAAACACCGGGATACGTCGTTTTAGATTGAAACTAGCGAGATTCACGAACATCGATTTTACAAGTCGTCGAAGAGTAGACGAGACCTGTAAACTTTTTCTCTCAGAACTGGAGGAAAACTTGTATTCCGGGTCAAAACAACGGGATACATCGTTTTAGATCGAAACTAGCGAGATTTACGCACTTCGATTTTACAAGTCGTCGAAGAGTAGACGAGAGAGAGGTGTAAGCTTTTTCTCTCAGAACTGCGCGAAAACTTGTATTCCGGCTCAAAACAACGAGATACATCGTTTTACATCGAAACTAGCAAAATTCACGAGCATCGATTTTACTAGTCGTCGAAGAGTAGACGAGAGAAAGGTATAAACTTTTTCTCTTAGAACTGCACGAAAACTTGTATTCCGGCTCAAAACAACGGGATACATCGTTTTAGATCGAAACAAGCGAGATTCACGAACATCGATTTTACTAGTCGTCGAAGAGTAGACGAGAGAAAGGTATAAACTTTTTCTCTCAGAACTGCGCGAAAACTTGTATTCCGGCTCAAAACAACGGGATACATCGTTTTAGCTCGAAACTAGCGAGATTTATGCACTTCGATTTTACAAGTCGTCGAAGAGTAGACGAGAGAGCGCTGTAAACTTTTTCTCTCAGAACTGCGCGAAAACTTGAATTTCGGCTGAAAACAACGGGATACATCGTTTTAGATCGAAACTAGCGAGATTCACGAACATCGATTTTACTAGTCGTCGAAGAGTAGACGAGAGAAGGTGTAAACTTTTTCTCTCGGAACTGCGCGAAAACTTGTATTCCGGCTCGAAACAGCGGGATACATTGTTTTAGATCGAAACTAGGAAATATCACGAGCATCGAGTTTACAAGTCGTCGAAGAGCCGACGAGAGAAAGGTGTAAACTTTTTATCTCAGAACTGCGCGAAAACTTGTATTCCGGCTCAAAACAACGAGATACATCGTTTTAGATCGGAACTAGCGAGATTCACGAACATCGATTTTACAAGTCGTCGAAGTGTAGACGAGAGAGAGCTGTAAACTTTTTCTCTCAGAACTGCGCGAAAACTTGTAATCCGGCTCAAAACGCCGGGATACATCGTTTTAGATTGAAACTAGCGAGATTCACGAACATCGATTATACAAGTCGTCGAAGAGTAGACGAGACCTGTAAACTTTTTCTCTCAGAACTGGAGGAAAACTTGTATTCCGGGTCAAAACAACGGGATACATCGTTTTAGCTCGAAACTAGCGAGATTTATGCACTTCGATTTTACAAGTCGTCGAAGAGTAGACGAGAGAGCGCTGTAAACTTTTTCTCTCAGAACTGCGCGAAAACTTGAATTTCGGCTGAAAACAACGGGATACATCGTTTTAGATCGAAAGAAGCGAGATTCACGAACATCGATTTTACTAGTCGTCGAAGAGTAGACGAGAAAAAGGTATAAACTTTTTCTCTCAGAACTGCGCGAAAACTTGTATTCCGTCTCAAAACAACGGGATACCTCGTTTTAGATCGAAACTAGCGAGATTCACGAACATTGATTTTACAAGTCGTCGAAGAGTAGACGAGAGAGAGCTGTAAACTTTATCTCAGAACTGCGCGAAAACTTGAATTCCGGCTGAAAACAACGGGATACATCGTTTTAGATCGAAACTATCGAGATTCACGAACATCGATTTTACAAGTCGTCGAAGAGTAGACGAGAGAAAGCTCTAAACTTTTTTATCTCAGAACTGCGCGAAAACTTGTATTCCGGCTCAAAACACCGGGATACGTCGTTTTAGATTGAAACTAGCGAGACTCACGAACATCGATTTTACAAGTCGTCGAAGAGTAGACGAGACCTGTAAACTTTTTCTCTCAGAACTGGAGGAAAACTTGTATTCCGGGTCAAAACAACGGGATACATCGTTTTAGATCGAAACTAGCGAGATTTACGCACTTCGATTTTACAAGTCGTCGAAGAGTAGACGAGAGAGAGGTGTAAGCTTTTTCTCTCAGAACTGCGCGAAAACTTGTATTCCGGCTCAAAACAACGAGATAAATCGTTTTAGATAGAAGCTAGCAAAATTCACGAGCATCGATTTTACAAGTCGTCGAAGAGTAGACGAGAGAAAGGTGTAAACTTTTTTCTCAGAACAGTGCGAAAACTTGAATTCCGGCTGAAAACAACGGGATACATCGTTTTAGATTGAAACTATCGAGATTCACGAACATCGATTTTACAAGTCGTCGAAGAGTAGACGAGAGAAAGCTCTAAACTTTTTCTCTTAGAACTGCACGAAAACTTGTATTCCGGCTCAAAACAACGGGATACATCGTTTTAGATCGAAACAAGCGAGATTCACGAACATTGATTTTACTAGTCGTCGAAGAGTAGACGAGAGAAAGGTATAAACTTTTTCTCTCAGAACTGCGCGAAAACTTGTATTCCGGCTCAAAACAACGGGATACCTCGTTTTAGATCGAAACTAGCGAGATTCACGAACATTGATTTTACAAGTCGTCGAAGAGTAGACGAGAGAGAGCTGTAAACGTTTTCTCTCAGAACTGCGCGAAAACTTGTATTCCGGCTCAAAACACCGGGATACGTCGTTTTAGATTGAAACTAGCGAGATTCACGAACATCGATTTTACAAGTCGTCGAAGAGTAGACGAGACCTGTAAACTTTTTCTCTCAGAACTGGAGGAAAACTTGTATTCCGGGTCAAAACAACGGGATACATCGTTTTAGATCGAAACTAGCGAGATTTACGCACTTCGATTTTACAAGTCGTCGAAGAGTAGACGAGAGAGAGGTGTAAGCTTTTTCTCTCAGAACTGCGCGAAAACTTGTATTCCGGCTCAAAACAACGAGATACATCGTTTTACATCGAAACTAGCAAAATTCACGAGCATCGATTTTACTAGTCGTCGAAGAGTAGACGAGAGAAAGGTATAAACTTTTTCTCTTAGAACTGCACGAAAACTTGTATTCCGGCTCAAAACAACGGGATACATCGTTTTAGATCGAAACAAGCGAGATTCACGAACATCGATTTTACTAGTCGTCGAAGAGTAGACGAGAGAAAGGTATAAACTTTTTCTCTCAGAACTGCGCGAAAACTTGTATTCCGGCTCAAAACAACGGGATACATCGTTTTAGCTCGAAACTAGCGAGATTTATGCACTTCGATTTTACAAGTCGTCGAAGAGTAGACGAGAGAGCGCTGTAAACTTTTTCTCTCAGAACTGCGCGAAAACTTGAATTTCGGCTGAAAACAACGGGATACATCGTTTTAGATCGAAACTAGCGAGATTCACGAACATCGATTTTACTAGTCGTCGAAGAGTAGACGAGAGAAGGTGTAAACTTTTTCTCTCGGAACTGCGCGAAAACTTGTATTCCGGCTCGAAACAGCGGGATACATTGTTTTAGATCGAAACTAGGAAATATCACGAGCATCGAGTTTACAAGTCGTCGAAGAGCCGACGAGAGAAAGGTGTAAACTTTTTATCTCAGAACTGCGCGAAAACTTGTATTCCGGCTCAAAACAACGAGATACATCGTTTTAGATCGGAACTAGCGAGATTCACGAACATCGATTTTACAAGTCGTCGAAGTGTAGACGAGAGAGAGCTGTAAACTTTTTCTCTCAGAACTGCGCGAAAACTTGTAATCCGGCTCAAAACGCCGGGATACATCGTTTTAGATTGAAACTAGCGAGATTCACGAACATCGATTATACAAGTCGTCGAAGAGTAGACGAGACCTGTAAACTTTTTCTCTCAGAACTGGAGGAAAACTTGTATTCCGGGTCAAAACAACGGGATACATCGTTTTAGCTCGAAACTAGCGAGATTTATGCACTTCGATTTTACAAGTCGTCGAAGAGTAGACGAGAGAGCGCTGTAAACTTTTTCTCTCAGAACTGCGCGAAAACTTGAATTTCGGCTGAAAACAACGGGATACATCGTTTTAGATCGAAAGAAGCGAGATTCACGAACATCGATTTTACTAGTCGTCGAAGAGTAGACGAGAAAAAGGTATAAACTTTTTCTCTCAGAACTGCGCGAAAACTTGTATTCCGTCTCAAAACAACGGGATACCTCGTTTTAGATCGAAACTAGCGAGATTCACGAACATTGATTTTACAAGTCGTCGAAGAGTAGACGAGAGAGAGCTGTAAACTTTATCTCAGAACTGCGCGAAAACTTGAATTCCGGCTGAAAACAACGGGATACATCGTTTTAGATCGAAACTATCGAGATTCACGAACATCGATTTTACAAGTCGTCGAAGAGTAGACGAGAGAAAGCTCTAAACTTTTTTATCTCAGAACTGCGCGAAAACTTGTATTCCGGCTCAAAACACCGGGATACGTCGTTTTAGATTGAAACTAGCGAGACTCACGAACATCGATTTTACAAGTCGTCGAAGAGTAGACGAGACCTGTAAACTTTTTCTCTCAGAACTGGAGGAAAACTTGTATTCCGGGTCAAAACAACGGGATACATCGTTTTAGATCGAAACTAGCGAGATTTACGCACTTCGATTTTACAAGTCGTCGAAGAGTAGACGAGAGAGAGGTGTAAGCTTTTTCTCTCAGAACTGCGCGAAAACTTGTATTCCGGCTCAAAACAACGAGATACATCGTTTTACATCGAAACTAGCAAAATTCACGAGCATCGATTTTACTAGTCGTCGAAGAGTAGACGAGAAAAAGGTACAAACTTTTTCTCTTAGAACTGCACGAAAACTTGTATTCCGGCTCAAAACAACGGGATACATCGTTTTAGATTGAAACAAGCGAGATTCACGAACATCGATTTTACTATTCGTTGAAGAGTAGACGAGAAAAAGGTATAAACTTTTTCTCTCAGAACTGCGCGAAAACTTGTATTCCGGCTCAAAACAACGGGATACCTCGTTTTAGATCGAAACTAGCGAGATTCACGAACATTGATTTTACAAGTCGTCGAAGAGTAGACGAGAGAGAGCTGTAAACTTTTTCTCTCAGAACTGCGCGAAAACTTGTATTTCGGCTCAAAATAACGGGATACATCGTTTTAGATCGAAACTATCGAGATTCACGAACATCGATTTTACAAGTCGTCGAAGAGTAGACGAGAGAAAGCTCTAAACTTTATCTCAGAACTGCGCGAAAACTTGAATTCCGGCTGAAAACAACGGGATACATCGTTTTAGATCGAAACTATCGAGATTCACGAACATCGATTTTACAAGTCGTCGAAGAGTAGACGATAGAAAGCTCTAAACTTTTTTATCTCAGAACTGCGCGAAAACTTGTATTCCGGCTCAAACCACCGGGATACGTCGTTTTAGATTGAAACTAGCGAGATTCACGAACATCGGTTTTACAAGTCGTCGAAGAGTAGACGAGACCTGTAAACGTTTTCTCTCAGAACTGGAGGAAAACTTGTATTTCGGGTCAAAACAACGGGATACATCGTTTTAGATCGAAACTAGCGAGATTTACGCACTTCGATTTTACAAGTCGTCGAAGAGTAGACGAGAGAGAGGTGTAAGCCTTTTCTCTCAGAACTGCGCGAAAACTTGTATTCCGGCTCAAAACAACGAGATACATCGTTTTACATCGAAACTAGCAAAATTCACGAGCATCGATTTTACTAGTCGTCGAAGAGTAGACGAGAAAAAAGTATAAACTTTTTCTCTTAGAACTGCACGAAAACTTGTATTCCGGCTCAAAACAACGGGATACATCGTTTTAGATTGAAACAAGCGAGATTCACGAACATCGATTTTACTAGTCGTTGAAGAGTAGACGAGACAAAGGTATAAACTTTTTCTCTCAGAACTGCGCGAAAACTTGTATTCCGGCTCAAAACAACGGGATACCTCGTTTTAGATCGAAACTAGCGAGATTCACGAACATTGATTTTACAAGTCGTCGAAGAGTAGACGAGAGAGAGCTGTAAACTTTTTCTCTCAGAACTGCGCGAAAACTTGTATTTCGGCTCAAAATAACGGGATACATCGTTTTAGATCGAAACTATCGAGATTCACGAACATCGATTTTACAAGTCGTCGAAGAGTAGACGAGAGAAAGCTCTAAACTTTATCTCAGAACTGCGCGAAAACTTGAATTCCGGCTGAAAACAACGGGATACATCGTTTTAGATCGAAACTATCGAGATTCACGAACATCGATTTTACAAGTCGTCGAAGAGTAGACGATAGAAAGCTCTAAACTTTTTTATCTCAGAACTGCGCGAAAACTTGTATTCCGGCTCAAACCACCGGGATACGTCGTTTTAGATTGAAACTAGCGAGATTCACGAACATCGATTTTACAAGTCGTCGAAGAGTAGACGAGACCTGTAAACGTTTTCTCTCAGAACTGGAGGAAAACTTGTATTTCGGGTCAAAACAACGGGATACATCGTTTTAGATCGAAACTAGCGAGATTTACGCACTTCGATTTTACAAGTCGTCGAAGAGTAGACGAGAGAAAGGTATAAACTTTTTCTCTCAGAACTGCGCGAAAACTTGTATTCCGGCTCAAAACAACGGGATACATCGTTTTAGATCGAAACTAGCGATATTCACGAACATTGATTTTACAAGTCGTCGAAGAGTAGACGAGAGAGAGCTGTAAACTTTTTCTCTCAGAACTGCGCGAAAACTTGTATTCCGCTCAAAATAACGGGATACATCGTTTTAGATCGAAACTATCGAGATTCACGAACATCGATTTTACAAGTCGTCGAAGAGTAGACGAGAGAAAGCTCTAAACTTTTTTATCTCAGAACTGCGCGAAAACTTGTATTCCGGCTCAAAACAACGGGATACATCGTTTTAGATTGAAACTAGCGAGATTCACGAACATCAATTTTACAAGTCGTCGAAGAGTAGACGGGACCTGTAAACTTTTCTCTCAGAACTGGAGGAAAACTTGTATTCCGGGTCAAAACAACGGGATACATCGTTTTAGATCGAAACTAGCGAGATTTACGCACTTCGAGTTTACAAGTCGTCGAAGAGCCGACGAGAGAAAGGTGTAAACTTTTTATCTCAGAACTGCGCGAAAACTTGTATTCCGGCTCAAAACAACGAGATACATCGTTTTATATCGAAACTAGCGAGATTCACGAAGATCGATTTTACAAGTCGTCGAAGTGTAGACGAGAGAGAGCTGTAAACGTTTTCTCTCAGAACTGCGGGAAAACTTGTATTCCAGCCCAATACAACGGAATACATCGTTTTAGATCGAAACTCCTGAGATTTACGAACTTCGATTTTACAAGTCGTCGAAGAGCAGACGAGAGAAAGGTGTAAACTTTTTCTCTCAGAACTGCGCGAAAACTTGTATTCCGGCTCAAAACAACGAGATAAATCGTTTTAGATAGAAGCTAGCAAAATTCACGAGCATCGATTTTACAAGTCGTCGAAGAGTAGACGAGAGAAAGGTGTAAACTTTTTTCTCAGAACAGTGCGAAAACTTGAATTCCGGCTGAAAACAACGGGATACATCGTTTTAGATTGAAACTATCGAGATTCACGAACATCGATTTTACAAGTCGTCGAAGAGTAGACGAGAAAAAAGTATAAACTTTTTCTCTTAGAACTGCACGAAAACTTGTATTCCGGCTCAAAACAACGGGATACATCGTTTTAGATTGAAACAAGCGAGATTCACGAACATCGATTTTACTAGTCGTTGAAGAGTAGACGAGAAAAAGGTATAAACTTTTTCTCTCAGAACTGCGCGAAAACTTGTATTCCGGCTCAAAACAACGGGATACCTCGTTTTAGATCGAAACTAGCGAGATTCACGAACATTGATTTTACAAGTCGTCGAAGAGTAGACGAGAGAGAGCTGTAAACTTTTTCTCTCAGAACTGCGCGAAAACTTGTATTTCGGCTCAAAATAACGGGATACATCGTTTTAGATCGAAACTATCGAGATTCACGAACATCGATTTTACAAGTCGTCGAAGAGTAGACGAGAGAAAGCTCTAAACTTTATCTCAGAACTGCGCGAAAACTTGTATTCCGGCTCAAAACAACGAGATACATCGTTTTAGATCGGAACTAGCGAGATTCACGAACATCGATTTTACAAGTCGTCGAAGTGTAGACGAGAGAGAGCTGTAAACTTTTTCTCTCAGAACTGCGCGAAAACTTGTAATCCGGCTCAAAACGCCGGGATACATCGTTTTAGATTGAAACTAGCGAGATTCACGAACATCGATTATACAAGTCGTCGAAGAGTAGACGAGACCTGTAAACTTTTTCTCTCAGAACTGGAGGAAAACTTGTATTCCGGGTCAAAACAACGGGATACATCGTTTTAGCTCGAAACTAGCGAGATTTATGCACTTCGATTTTACAAGTCGTCGAAGAGTAGACGAGAGAGCGCTGTAAACTTTTTCTCTCAGAACTGCGCGAAAACTTGAATTTCGGCTGAAAACAACGGGATACATCGTTTTAGATCGAAAGAAGCGAGATTCACGAACATCGATTTTACTAGTCGTCGAAGAGTAGACGAGAAAAAGGTATAAACTTTTTCTCTCAGAACTGCGCGAAAACTTGTATTCCGTCTCAAAACAACGGGATACCTCGTTTTAGATCGAAACTAGCGAGATTCACGAACATTGATTTTACAAGTCGTCGAAGAGTAGACGAGAGAGAGCTGTAAACTTTATCTCAGAACTGCGCGAAAACTTGAATTCCGGCTGAAAACAACGGGATACATCGTTTTAGATCGAAACTATCGAGATTCACGAACATCGATTTTACAAGTCGTCGAAGAGTAGACGAGAGAAAGCTCTAAACTTTTTTATCTCAGAACTGCGCGAAAACTTGTATTCCGGCTCAAAACACCGGGATACGTCGTTTTAGATTGAAACTAGCGAGACTCACGAACATCGATTTTACAAGTCGTCGAAGAGTAGACGAGACCTGTAAACTTTTTCTCTCAGAACTGGAGGAAAACTTGTATTCCGGGTCAAAACAACGGGATACATCGTTTTAGATCGAAACTAGCGAGATTTACGCACTTCGATTTTACAAGTCGTCGAAGAGTAGACGAGAGAGAGGTGTAAGCTTTTTCTCTCAGAACTGCGCGAAAACTTGTATTCCGGCTCAAAACAACGAGATACATCGTTTTACATCGAAACTAGCAAAATTCACGAGCATCGATTTTACTAGTCGTCGAAGAGTAGACGAGAGAAAGGTATAAACTTTTTCTCTTAGAACTGCACGAAAACTTGTATTCCGGCTCAAAACAACGGGATACATCGTTTTAGATCGAAACAAGCGAGATTCACGAACATCGATTTTACTAGTCGTCGAAGAGTAGACGAGAGAAAGGTATAAACTTTTTCTCTCAGAACTGCGCGAAAACTTGTATTCCGGCTCAAAACAACGGGATACATCGTTTTAGCTCGAAACTAGCGAGATTTATGCACTTCGATTTTACAAGTCGTCGAAGAGTAGACGAGAGAGCGCTGTAAACTTTTTCTCTCAGAACTGCGCGAAAACTTGAATTTCGGCTGAAAACAACGGGATACATCGTTTTAGATCGAAACTAGCGAGATTCACGAACATCGATTTTACTAGTCGTCGAAGAGTAGACGAGAGAAGGTGTAAACTTTTTCTCTCGGAACTGCGCGAAAACTTGTATTCCGGCTCGAAACAGCGGGATACATTGTTTTAGATCGAAACTAGGAAATATCACGAGCATCGAGTTTACAAGTCGTCGAAGAGCCGACGAGAGAAAGGTGTAAACTTTTTATCTCAGAACTGCGCGAAAACTTGTATTCCGGCTCAAAACAACGAGATACATCGTTTTAGATCGGAACTAGCGAGATTCACGAACATCGATTTTACAAGTCGTCGAAGTGTAGACGAGAGAGAGCTGTAAACTTTTTCTCTCAGAACTGCGCGAAAACTTGTAATCCGGCTCAAAACGCCGGGATACATCGTTTTAGATTGAAACTAGCGAGATTCACGAACATCGATTATACAAGTCGTCGAAGAGTAGACGAGACCTGTAAACTTTTTCTCTCAGAACTGGAGGAAAACTTGTATTCCGGGTCAAAACAACGGGATACATCGTTTTAGCTCGAAACTAGCGAGATTTATGCACTTCGATTTTACAAGTCGTCGAAGAGTAGACGAGAGAGCGCTGTAAACTTTTTCTCTCAGAACTGCGCGAAAACTTGAATTTCGGCTGAAAACAACGGGATACATCGTTTTAGATCGAAAGAAGCGAGATTCACGAACATCGATTTTACTAGTCGTCGAAGAGTAGACGAGAAAAAGGTATAAACTTTTTCTCTCAGAACTGCGCGAAAACTTGTATTCCGTCTCAAAACAACGGGATACCTCGTTTTAGATCGAAACTAGCGAGATTCACGAACATTGATTTTACAAGTCGTCGAAGAGTAGACGAGAGAGAGCTGTAAACTTTATCTCAGAACTGCGCGAAAACTTGAATTCCGGCTGAAAACAACGGGATACATCGTTTTAGATCGAAACTATCGAGATTCACGAACATCGATTTTACAAGTCGTCGAAGAGTAGACGAGAGAAAGCTCTAAACTTTTTTATCTCAGAACTGCGCGAAAACTTGTATTCCGGCTCAAAACACCGGGATACGTCGTTTTAGATTGAAACTAGCGAGACTCACGAACATCGATTTTACAAGTCGTCGAAGAGTAGACGAGACCTGTAAACTTTTTCTCTCAGAACTGGAGGAAAACTTGTATTCCGGGTCAAAACAACGGGATACATCGTTTTAGATCGAAACTAGCGAGATTTACGCACTTCGATTTTACAAGTCGTCGAAGAGTAGACGAGAGAGAGGTGTAAGCTTTTTCTCTCAGAACTGCGCGAAAACTTGTATTCCGGCTCAAAACAACGAGATACATCGTTTTACATCGAAACTAGCAAAATTCACGAGCATCGATTTTACTAGTCGTCGAAGAGTAGACGAGAAAAAGGTACAAACTTTTTCTCTTAGAACTGCACGAAAACTTGTATTCCGGCTCAAAACAACGGGATACATCGTTTTAGATTGAAACAAGCGAGATTCACGAACATCGATTTTACTATTCGTTGAAGAGTAGACGAGAAAAAGGTATAAACTTTTTCTCTCAGAACTGCGCGAAAACTTGTATTCCGGCTCAAAACAACGGGATACCTCGTTTTAGATCGAAACTAGCGAGATTCACGAACATTGATTTTACAAGTCGTCGAAGAGTAGACGAGAGAGAGCTGTAAACTTTTTCTCTCAGAACTGCGCGAAAACTTGTATTTCGGCTCAAAATAACGGGATACATCGTTTTAGATCGAAACTATCGAGATTCACGAACATCGATTTTACAAGTCGTCGAAGAGTAGACGAGAGAAAGCTCTAAACTTTATCTCAGAACTGCGCGAAAACTTGAATTCCGGCTGAAAACAACGGGATACATCGTTTTAGATCGAAACTATCGAGATTCACGAACATCGATTTTACAAGTCGTCGAAGAGTAGACGATAGAAAGCTCTAAACTTTTTTATCTCAGAACTGCGCGAAAACTTGTATTCCGGCTCAAACCACCGGGATACGTCGTTTTAGATTGAAACTAGCGAGATTCACGAACATCGGTTTTACAAGTCGTCGAAGAGTAGACGAGACCTGTAAACGTTTTCTCTCAGAACTGGAGGAAAACTTGTATTTCGGGTCAAAACAACGGGATACATCGTTTTAGATCGAAACTAGCGAGATTTACGCACTTCGATTTTACAAGTCGTCGAAGAGTAGACGAGAGAGAGGTGTAAGCCTTTTCTCTCAGAACTGCGCGAAAACTTGTATTCCGGCTCAAAACAACGAGATACATCGTTTTACATCGAAACTAGCAAAATTCACGAGCATCGATTTTACTAGTCGTCGAAGAGTAGACGAGAAAAAAGTATAAACTTTTTCTCTTAGAACTGCACGAAAACTTGTATTCCGGCTCAAAACAACGGGATACATCGTTTTAGATTGAAACAAGCGAGATTCACGAACATCGATTTTACTAGTCGTTGAAGAGTAGACGAGACAAAGGTATAAACTTTTTCTCTCAGAACTGCGCGAAAACTTGTATTCCGGCTCAAAACAACGGGATACCTCGTTTTAGATCGAAACTAGCGAGATTCACGAACATTGATTTTACAAGTCGTCGAAGAGTAGACGAGAGAGAGCTGTAAACTTTTTCTCTCAGAACTGCGCGAAAACTTGTATTTCGGCTCAAAATAACGGGATACATCGTTTTAGATCGAAACTATCGAGATTCACGAACATCGATTTTACAAGTCGTCGAAGAGTAGACGAGAGAAAGCTCTAAACTTTATCTCAGAACTGCGCGAAAACTTGAATTCCGGCTGAAAACAACGGGATACATCGTTTTAGATCGAAACTATCGAGATTCACGAACATCGATTTTACAAGTCGTCGAAGAGTAGACGATAGAAAGCTCTAAACTTTTTTATCTCAGAACTGCGCGAAAACTTGTATTCCGGCTCAAACCACCGGGATACGTCGTTTTAGATTGAAACTAGCGAGATTCACGAACATCGATTTTACAAGTCGTCGAAGAGTAGACGAGACCTGTAAACGTTTTCTCTCAGAACTGGAGGAAAACTTGTATTTCGGGTCAAAACAACGGGATACATCGTTTTAGATCGAAACTAGCGAGATTTACGCACTTCGATTTTACAAGTCGTCGAAGAGTAGACGAGAGAAAGGTATAAACTTTTTCTCTCAGAACTGCGCGAAAACTTGTATTCCGGCTCAAAACAACGGGATACATCGTTTTAGATCGAAACTAGCGATATTCACGAACATTGATTTTACAAGTCGTCGAAGAGTAGACGAGAGAGAGCTGTAAACTTTTTCTCTCAGAACTGCGCGAAAACTTGTATTCCGCTCAAAATAACGGGATACATCGTTTTAGATCGAAACTATCGAGATTCACGAACATCGATTTTACAAGTCGTCGAAGAGTAGACGAGAGAAAGCTCTAAACTTTTTTATCTCAGAACTGCGCGAAAACTTGTATTCCGGCTCAAAACAACGGGATACATCGTTTTAGATTGAAACTAGCGAGATTCACGAACATCAATTTTACAAGTCGTCGAAGAGTAGACGGGACCTGTAAACTTTTCTCTCAGAACTGGAGGAAAACTTGTATTCCGGGTCAAAACAACGGGATACATCGTTTTAGATCGAAACTAGCGAGATTTACGCACTTCGAGTTTACAAGTCGTCGAAGAGCCGACGAGAGAAAGGTGTAAACTTTTTATCTCAGAACTGCGCGAAAACTTGTATTCCGGCTCAAAACAACGAGATACATCGTTTTATATCGAAACTAGCGAGATTCACGAAGATCGATTTTACAAGTCGTCGAAGTGTAGACGAGAGAGAGCTGTAAACGTTTTCTCTCAGAACTGCGGGAAAACTTGTATTCCAGCCCAATACAACGGAATACATCGTTTTAGATCGAAACTCCTGAGATTTACGAACTTCGATTTTACAAGTCGTCGAAGAGCAGACGAGAGAAAGGTGTAAACTTTTTCTCTCAGAACTGCGCGAAAACTTGTATTCCGGCTCAAAACAACGAGATAAATCGTTTTAGATAGAAGCTAGCAAAATTCACGAGCATCGATTTTACAAGTCGTCGAAGAGTAGACGAGAGAAAGGTGTAAACTTTTTTCTCAGAACAGTGCGAAAACTTGAATTCCGGCTGAAAACAACGGGATACATCGTTTTAGATTGAAACTATCGAGATTCACGAACATCGATTTTACAAGTCGTCGAAGAGTAGACGAGAAAAAAGTATAAACTTTTTCTCTTAGAACTGCACGAAAACTTGTATTCCGGCTCAAAACAACGGGATACATCGTTTTAGATTGAAACAAGCGAGATTCACGAACATCGATTTTACTAGTCGTTGAAGAGTAGACGAGAAAAAGGTATAAACTTTTTCTCTCAGAACTGCGCGAAAACTTGTATTCCGGCTCAAAACAACGGGATACCTCGTTTTAGATCGAAACTAGCGAGATTCACGAACATTGATTTTACAAGTCGTCGAAGAGTAGACGAGAGAGAGCTGTAAACTTTTTCTCTCAGAACTGCGCGAAAACTTGTATTTCGGCTCAAAATAACGGGATACATCGTTTTAGATCGAAACTATCGAGATTCACGAACATCGATTTTACAAGTCGTCGAAGAGTAGACGAGAGAAAGCTCTAAACTTTATCTCAGAACTGCGCGAAAACTTGTATTCCGGCTCAAAACAACGAGATACATCGTTTTAGATCGGAACTAGCGAGATTCACGAACATCGATTTTACAAGTCGTCGAAGTGTAGACGAGAGAGAGCTGTAAACTTTTTCTCTCAGAACTGCGCGAAAACTTGTAATCCGGCTCAAAACGCCGGGATACATCGTTTTAGATTGAAACTAGCGAGATTCACGAACATCGATTATACAAGTCGTCGAAGAGTAGACGAGACCTGTAAACTTTTTCTCTCAGAACTGGAGGAAAACTTGTATTCCGGGTCAAAACAACGGGATACATCGTTTTAGCTCGAAACTAGCGAGATTTATGCACTTCGATTTTACAAGTCGTCGAAGAGTAGACGAGAGAGCGCTGTAAACTTTTTCTCTCAGAACTGCGCGAAAACTTGAATTTCGGCTGAAAACAACGGGATACATCGTTTTAGATCGAAAGAAGCGAGATTCACGAACATCGATTTTACTAGTCGTCGAAGAGTAGACGAGAAAAAGGTATAAACTTTTTCTCTCAGAACTGCGCGAAAACTTGTATTCCGTCTCAAAACAACGGGATACCTCGTTTTAGATCGAAACTAGCGAGATTCACGAACATTGATTTTACAAGTCGTCGAAGAGTAGACGAGAGAGAGCTGTAAACTTTATCTCAGAACTGCGCGAAAACTTGAATTCCGGCTGAAAACAACGGGATACATCGTTTTAGATCGAAACTATCGAGATTCACGAACATCGATTTTACAAGTCGTCGAAGAGTAGACGAGAGAAAGCTCTAAACTTTTTTATCTCAGAACTGCGCGAAAACTTGTATTCCGGCTCAAAACACCGGGATACGTCGTTTTAGATTGAAACTAGCGAGACTCACGAACATCGATTTTACAAGTCGTCGAAGAGTAGACGAGACCTGTAAACTTTTTCTCTCAGAACTGGAGGAAAACTTGTATTCCGGGTCAAAACAACGGGATACATCGTTTTAGATCGAAACTAGCGAGATTTACGCACTTCGATTTTACAAGTCGTCGAAGAGTAGACGAGAGAGAGGTGTAAGCTTTTTCTCTCAGAACTGCGCGAAAACTTGTATTCCGGCTCAAAACAACGAGATACATCGTTTTACATCGAAACTAGCAAAATTCACGAGCATCGATTTTACTAGTCGTCGAAGAGTAGACGAGAAAAAGGTACAAACTTTTTCTCTTAGAACTGCACGAAAACTTGTATTCCGGCTCAAAACAACGGGATACATCGTTTTAGATTGAAACAAGCGAGATTCACGAACATCGATTTTACTATTCGTTGAAGAGTAGACGAGAAAAAGGTATAAACTTTTTCTCTCAGAACTGCGCGAAAACTTGTATTCCGGCTCAAAACAACGGGATACCTCGTTTTAGATCGAAACTAGCGAGATTCACGAACATTGATTTTACAAGTCGTCGAAGAGTAGACGAGAGAGAGCTGTAAACTTTTTCTCTCAGAACTGCGCGAAAACTTGTATTTCGGCTCAAAATAACGGGATACATCGTTTTAGATCGAAACTATCGAGATTCACGAACATCGATTTTACAAGTCGTCGAAGAGTAGACGAGAGAAAGCTCTAAACTTTATCTCAGAACTGCGCGAAAACTTGAATTCCGGCTGAAAACAACGGGATACATCGTTTTAGATCGAAACTATCGAGATTCACGAACATCGATTTTACAAGTCGTCGAAGAGTAGACGATAGAAAGCTCTAAACTTTTTTATCTCAGAACTGCGCGAAAACTTGTATTCCGGCTCAAACCACCGGGATACGTCGTTTTAGATTGAAACTAGCGAGATTCACGAACATCGGTTTTACAAGTCGTCGAAGAGTAGACGAGACCTGTAAACGTTTTCTCTCAGAACTGGAGGAAAACTTGTATTTCGGGTCAAAACAACGGGATACATCGTTTTAGATCGAAACTAGCGAGATTTACGCACTTCGATTTTACAAGTCGTCGAAGAGTAGACGAGAGAGAGGTGTAAGCCTTTTCTCTCAGAACTGCGCGAAAACTTGTATTCCGGCTCAAAACAACGAGATACATCGTTTTACATCGAAACTAGCAAAATTCACGAGCATCGATTTTACTAGTCGTCGAAGAGTAGACGAGAAAAAAGTATAAACTTTTTCTCTTAGAACTGCACGAAAACTTGTATTCCGGCTCAAAACAACGGGATACATCGTTTTAGATTGAAACAAGCGAGATTCACGAACATCGATTTTACTAGTCGTTGAAGAGTAGACGAGACAAAGGTATAAACTTTTTCTCTCAGAACTGCGCGAAAACTTGTATTCCGGCTCAAAACAACGGGATACCTCGTTTTAGATCGAAACTAGCGAGATTCACGAACATTGATTTTACAAGTCGTCGAAGAGTAGACGAGAGAGAGCTGTAAACTTTTTCTCTCAGAACTGCGCGAAAACTTGTATTTCGGCTCAAAATAACGGGATACATCGTTTTAGATCGAAACTATCGAGATTCACGAACATCGATTTTACAAGTCGTCGAAGAGTAGACGAGAGAAAGCTCTAAACTTTATCTCAGAACTGCGCGAAAACTTGAATTCCGGCTGAAAACAACGGGATACATCGTTTTAGATCGAAACTATCGAGATTCACGAACATCGATTTTACAAGTCGTCGAAGAGTAGACGATAGAAAGCTCTAAACTTTTTTATCTCAGAACTGCGCGAAAACTTGTATTCCGGCTCAAACCACCGGGATACGTCGTTTTAGATTGAAACTAGCGAGATTCACGAACATCGATTTTACAAGTCGTCGAAGAGTAGACGAGACCTGTAAACGTTTTCTCTCAGAACTGGAGGAAAACTTGTATTTCGGGTCAAAACAACGGGATACATCGTTTTAGATCGAAACTAGCGAGATTTACGCACTTCGATTTTACAAGTCGTCGAAGAGTAGACGAGAGAAAGGTATAAACTTTTTCTCTCAGAACTGCGCGAAAACTTGTATTCCGGCTCAAAACAACGGGATACATCGTTTTAGATCGAAACTAGCGATATTCACGAACATTGATTTTACAAGTCGTCGAAGAGTAGACGAGAGAGAGCTGTAAACTTTTTCTCTCAGAACTGCGCGAAAACTTGTATTCCGCTCAAAATAACGGGATACATCGTTTTAGATCGAAACTATCGAGATTCACGAACATCGATTTTACAAGTCGTCGAAGAGTAGACGAGAGAAAGCTCTAAACTTTTTTATCTCAGAACTGCGCGAAAACTTGTATTCCGGCTCAAAACAACGGGATACATCGTTTTAGATTGAAACTAGCGAGATTCACGAACATCAATTTTACAAGTCGTCGAAGAGTAGACGGGACCTGTAAACTTTTCTCTCAGAACTGGAGGAAAACTTGTATTCCGGGTCAAAACAACGGGATACATCGTTTTAGATCGAAACTAGCGAGATTTACGCACTTCGAGTTTACAAGTCGTCGAAGAGCCGACGAGAGAAAGGTGTAAACTTTTTATCTCAGAACTGCGCGAAAACTTGTATTCCGGCTCAAAACAACGAGATACATCGTTTTATATCGAAACTAGCGAGATTCACGAAGATCGATTTTACAAGTCGTCGAAGTGTAGACGAGAGAGAGCTGTAAACGTTTTCTCTCAGAACTGCGGGAAAACTTGTATTCCAGCCCAATACAACGGAATACATCGTTTTAGATCGAAACTCCTGAGATTTACGAACTTCGATTTTACAAGTCGTCGAAGAGCAGACGAGAGAAAGGTGTAAACTTTTTCTCTCAGAACTGCGCGAAAACTTGTATTCCGGCTCAAAACAACGAGATAAATCGTTTTAGATAGAAGCTAGCAAAATTCACGAGCATCGATTTTACAAGTCGTCGAAGAGTAGACGAGAGAAAGGTGTAAACTTTTTTCTCAGAACAGTGCGAAAACTTGAATTCCGGCTGAAAACAACGGGATACATCGTTTTAGATTGAAACTATCGAGATTCACGAACATCGATTTTACAAGTCGTCGAAGAGTAGACGAGAAAAAAGTATAAACTTTTTCTCTTAGAACTGCACGAAAACTTGTATTCCGGCTCAAAACAACGGGATACATCGTTTTAGATTGAAACAAGCGAGATTCACGAACATCGATTTTACTAGTCGTTGAAGAGTAGACGAGAAAAAGGTATAAACTTTTTCTCTCAGAACTGCGCGAAAACTTGTATTCCGGCTCAAAACAACGGGATACCTCGTTTTAGATCGAAACTAGCGAGATTCACGAACATTGATTTTACAAGTCGTCGAAGAGTAGACGAGAGAGAGCTGTAAACTTTTTCTCTCAGAACTGCGCGAAAACTTGTATTTCGGCTCAAAATAACGGGATACATCGTTTTAGATCGAAACTATCGAGATTCACGAACATCGATTTTACAAGTCGTCGAAGAGTAGACGAGAGAAAGCTCTAAACTTTATCTCAGAACTGCGCGAAAACTTGAATTCCGGCTGAAAACAACGGGATACATCGTTTTAGATCGAAACTATCGAGATTCACGAACATCGATTTTACAAGTCGTCGAAGAGTAGACGATAGAAAGCTCTAAACTTTTTTATCTCAGAACTGCGCGAAAACTTGTATTCCGGCTCAAACCACCGGGATACGTCGTTTTAGATTGAAACTAGCGAGATTCACGAACATCGATTTTACAAGTCGTCGAAGAGTAGACGAGACCTGTAAACTTTTTCTCTCAGAACTGGAGGAAAACTTGTATTTCGGGTCAAAACAACGGGATACATCGTTTTAGATCGAAACTAGCGAGATTTACGCACTTCGATTTTACAAGTCGTCGAAGAGTAGACGAGAGAAAGGTATAAACTTTTTCTCTCAGAACTGCGCGAAAACTTGTATTCCGGCTCAAAACAACGGGATACATCGTTTTAGATCGAAACTAGCGATATTCACGAACATTGATTTTACAAGTCGTCGAAGAGTAGACGAGAGAGAGCTGTAAACTTTTTCTCTCAGAACTGCGCGAAAACTTGTATTCCGCTCAAAATAACGGGATACATCGTTTTAGATCGAAACTATCGAGATTCACGAACATCGATTTTACAAGTCGTCGAAGAGTAGACGAGAGAAAGCTCTAAACTTTTTTATCTCAGAACTGCGCGAAAACTTGTATTCCGGCTCAAAACAACGGGATACATCGTTTTAGATTGAAACTAGCGAGATTCACGAACATCAATTTTACAAGTCGTCGAAGAGTAGACGGGACCTGTAAACTTTTCTCTCAGAACTTGAGGAAAACTTGTATTCCGGGTCAAAACAACGGGATACATCGTTTTAGATCGAAACTAGCGAGATTTACGCACTTCGAGTTTACAAGTCGTCGAAGAGCCGACGAGAGAAAGGTGTAAACTTTTTATCTCAGAACTGCGCGAAAACTTGTATTCCGGCTCAAAACAACGAGATACATCGTTTTATATCGAAACTAGCGAGATTCACGAAGATCGATTTTACAAGTCGTCGAAGTGTAGACGAGAGAGAGCTGTAAACGTTTTCTCTCAGAACTGCGGGAAAACTTGTATTCCAGCCCAATACAACGGAATACATCGTTTTAGATCGAAACTCCTGAGATTTACGAACTTCGATTTTACAAGTCGTCGAAGAGCAGACGAGAGAAAGGTGTAAACTTTTTCTCTCAGAACTGCGCGAAAACTTGTATTCCGGCTCAAAACAACGAGATAAATCGTTTTAGATAGAAGCTAGCAAAATTCACGAGCATCGATTTTACAAGTCGTCGAAGAGTAGACGAGAGAAAGGTGTAAACTTTTTTCTCAGAACAGTGCGAAAACTTGAATTCCGGCTGAAAACAACGGGATACATCGTTTTAGATTGAAACTATCGAGATTCACGAACATCGATTTTACAAGTCGTCGAAGAGTAGACGAGAGAAAGCTCTAAACTTTTTCTCTTAGAACTGCACGAAAACTTGTATTCCGGCTCAAAACAACGGGATACATCGTTTTAGATCGAAACAAGCGAGATTCACGAACATCGATTTTACTAGTCGTCGAAGAGTAGACGAGAGAAAGGTATAAACTTTTTCTCTCAGAACTGCGCGAAAACTTGTATTCCGGCTCAAAACAACGGGATACCTCGTTTTAGATCGAAACTAGCGAGATTCACGAACATTGATTTTACAAGTCGTCGAAGAGTAGACGAGAGAGAGCTGTAAACGTTTTCTCTCAGAACTGCGCGAAAACTTGTATTCCGGCTCAAAACACCGGGATACGTCGTTTTAGATTGAAACTAGCGAGATTCACGAACATCGATTTTACAAGTCGTCGAAGAGTAGACGAGACCTGTAAACTTTTTCTCTCAGAACTGGAGGAAAACTTGTATTCCGGGTCAAAACAACGGGATACATCGTTTTAGATCGAAACTAGCGAGATTTACGCACTTCGATTTTACAAGTCGTCGAAGAGTAGACGAGAGAGAGGTGTAAGCTTTTTCTCTCAGAACTGCGCGAAAACTTGTATTCCGGCTCAAAACAACGAGATACATCGTTTTACATCGAAACTAGCAAAATTCACGAGCATCGATTTTACTAGTCGTCGAAGAGTAGACGAGAGAAAGGTATAAACTTTTTCTCTTAGAACTGCACGAAAACTTGTATTCCGGCTCAAAACAACGGGATACATCGTTTTAGATCGAAACAAGCGAGATTCACGAACATCGATTTTACTAGTCGTCGAAGAGTAGACGAGAGAAAGGTATAAACTTTTTCTCTCAGAACTGCGCGAAAACTTGTATTCCGGCTCAAAACAACGGGATACATCGTTTTAGATTGAAACTAGCAAGATTCACGAACATTGATTTTACAAGTCGTCGAAGAGTAGACGAGAGAGAGCTGTAAACTTTTTCTCTCAGAACTGCGCGAAAACTTGTATTCCGGCTCAAAACAACGGGATACATCGTTTTAGATCGAAACAAGCGAGATTCACGAACATCGATTTTACTAGTCGTCGAAGAGTAGACGAGAAAAAGGTATAAACTTTTTCTCTCAGAACTGCGCGAAAACTTGTATTCCGGCTCAAAATAACGGGATACATCGTTTTAGATCGAAACTAGCAAAATTCACGAGCATCGATTTTACTAGTCGTCGAAGAGTAGACGAGAAAAAGGTATAAACTTTTTCTCTTAGAACTGCACGAAAACTTGTATTCCGGCTCAAAACAACCGGATACATCGTTTTAGATCGAAACAAGCGAGATTCACGAACATCGATTTTACTAGTCGTCGAAGAGTAGACGAGAGAAAGGTATAAACTTTTTCTCTCAGAACTTCGCGAAAACTTGTATTCCGGCTCAAAACAACGGGATACATCGTTTTAGATCGAAACTAGCAAAATTCACGAGCATCAATTTTACTAGTCGTCGAAGAGTAGACGAGAGAAAGCTGTAAACGCTTTCTCTCAGAACTGCGCGAAAACTTGTTTCCGGCTCAAAACAATGGGATACATCGTTTTAGATCAAAACTAGCGAGATTTACGAACTTTGAGTTTACAAGTCGTCGAAGAGTAGACGAGAGAGCGCTGTAAACTTTTTCTCTCAGAACTGCGCTAAAACGTAAATTCCGGCTGAAAACAACGGGATACATCGTTTTAGATTGAAACTAGCGAGATTCACGAACATCGATTTTATTAGTCGTCGAAGAGTAGACGAGAGAAAGGTATAAACTTTTTCTCTTAGAACTGCACGAAAACTTGTATTCCGGCTCCAAACAACGGGATACATCGTTTTAGATAGAAACTAGCAAAATTCACGAGCATCGAGTTTACAAGTCGTCGAAGAGTAGACGAGAGAAAGGTGTAAACTTTTTCTCTCAGAACAGTGCGAAAACTTGAATTCCGGCTGAAAACAATGGGATACATCGTTTTAAATCGAAACTAGCGAGATTCACGAACATCGATTTTACATGTCGTCGAAGAGTAGACGAGAGAAAGCTGTAAACTTTTTATCTCAGAACTGTGCGAAAACTTGTATTCCGGCTCAAAACACCGGGATACATCGTTTTAGATTGAAACTAGCGAGATTCACGAACATCGATTTTACAAGTCGTCGAAGAGCAGACGAGAGAAAGGTGTAAATTTTTTCTCTCAGAACTGCGCGAAAACTTGTATTCCGGCTCAAAACAACGAGATAAATCGTTTTAGATAGAAGCTAGCAAAATTCACGAGCATCGATTTTACAAGTCGTCGAAGAGTAGACGAGAGAAAGGTGTAAACTTTTTCTCTCACAACGGTGCGAAAACTTGAATTCCGGCTCAAAACACCGGAATACATCGTTTTAGATTGAAACGAGCGAGATTCACGAACATCGATTTTACAAGTCGTCGAAGAGTAGACCAGAGAGAGCTGTAAACTTTTTCTCTCAGAACTGCGGGAAAACTTGTATTCCAGCTCAAAACAACGGGATACATCGTTTTAGATCAAAACTAGCGAGATTCACAAACATCGATTTTACAAGTCGTCGAAGAGTAGACGAGAGAGAGCTGTAAACTTTTTCTCTCAGAACTGCGCGAAAACTTGTATTCCGGCTCAAAACAACGGGATACATCGTTTTAGATCGAAACAAGCGAGATTCACGAACATCGATTTTACTAGTCGTCGAAGAGTAGACGAGAAAAAGGTATAAACTTTTTCTCTCAGAACTGCGCGAAAACTTGTATTCCGGCTCAAAATAACGGGATACATCGTTTTAGATCGAAACTAGCAAAATTCACGAGCATCGATTTTACTAGTCGTCGAAGAGTAGACGAGAAAAAGGTATAAACTTTTTCTCTTAGAACTGCACGAAAACTTGTATTCCGGCTCAAAACAACCGGATACATCGTTTTAGATCGAAACAAGCGAGATTCACGAACATCGATTTTACTAGTCGTCGAAGAGTAGACGAGAGAAAGGTATAAACTTTTTCTCTCAGAACTTCGCGAAAACTTGTATTCCGGCTCAAAACAACGGGATACATCGTTTTAGATCGAAACTAGCAAAATTCACGAGCATCAATTTTACTAGTCGTCGAAGAGTAGACGAGAGAAAGCTGTAAACGCTTTCTCTCAGAACTGCGCGAAAACTTGTTTCCGGCTCAAAACAATGGGATACATCGTTTTAGATCAAAACTAGCGAGATTTACGAACTTTGAGTTTACAAGTCGTCGAAGAGTAGACGAGAGAGCGCTGTAAACTTTTTCTCTCAGAACTGCGCTAAAACGTAAATTCCGGCTGAAAACAACGGGATACATCGTTTTAGATTGAAACTAGCGAGATTCACGAACATCGATTTTATTAGTCGTCGAAGAGTAGACGAGAGAAAGGTATAAACTTTTTCTCTTAGAACTGCACGAAAACTTGTATTCCGGCTCCAAACAACGGGATACATCGTTTTAGATAGAAACTAGCAAAATTCACGAGCATCGAGTTTACAAGTCGTCGAAGAGTAGACGAGAGAAAGGTGTAAACTTTTTCTCTCAGAACAGTGCGAAAACTTGAATTCCGGCTGAAAACAATGGGATACATCGTTTTAAATCGAAACTAGCGAGATTCACGAACATCGATTTTACATGTCGTCGAAGAGTAGACGAGAGAAAGCTGTAAACTTTTTATCTCAGAACTGTGCGAAAACTTGTATTCCGGCTCAAAACACCGGGATACATCGTTTTAGATTGAAACTAGCGAGATTCACGAACATCGATTTTACAAGTCGTCGAAGAGCAGACGAGAGAAAGGTGTAAATTTTTTCTCTCAGAACTGCGCGAAAACTTGTATTCCGGCTCAAAACAACGAGATAAATCGTTTTAGATAGAAGCTAGCAAAATTCACGAGCATCGATTTTACAAGTCGTCGAAGAGTAGACGAGAGAAAGGTGTAAACTTTTTCTCTCACAACGGTGCGAAAACTTGAATTCCGGCTCAAAACACCGGAATACATCGTTTTAGATTGAAACGAGCGAGATTCACGAACATCGATTTTACAAGTCGTCGAAGAGTAGACCAGAGAGAGCTGTAAACTTTTTCTCTCAGAACTGCGGGAAAACTTGTATTCCAGCTCAAAACAACGGGATACATCGTTTTAGATCAAAACTAGCGAGATTCACAAACATCGATTTTACAAGTCGTCGAAGAGTAGACGAGAGAGAGCTGTAAGCTTTTTCTCTCAGAACTGCGCGAAAACTTGTATTCCGGCTCAAAACAACGAGATACATCGTTTTAGATCGAGACTAGTAAAATTCACGAGCATCGATTTTACAAGTCCTCGAAGAGTAGACGAGAGAAAGGTGTAAACGTTTTCTCTAAGAACTGCGCGAAAACTTGTATTCCGGCTCAAAATAACGGGATACATCGTTTTAGATCGAAACTAGCAAAATTCACGAGCATCGATTTTACTAGTCGTCGAAGAGTAGACGAGAAAAAGGTATAAACTTTTTCTCTTAGAACTGCACGAAAACTTGTATTCCGGCTCAAAACAACGGGATACACCGTTTTAGATCGAAACAAGCGAGATAAACGAACATCGATTTTACTAGTCGTCGAAGAGTAGACGAGAGAAAGGTATAAACTTTTTATCTCAGAACTGCGCGAAAACTTGTATTCCGGCTCATAACAACGAGATACATCGTTTTAGATCGAAACTAGCGAGATTCACGAACATCGATTTTACAAGTCGTCGAAGTGTAGACGAGAGAGAGCTGTAAACTTTTTCTCTCAGAACTGCGGGAAAAGTTGTATTCCAGCCCAATACAACGGTATTCATCGTTTTAGATCGAAACTACCGAGATTTACGAACTTCGATTTTACAAGTCGTCGAAGAGCAGACGAGAGAAAGGTGTAAACTTTTTCTCTCAGAACTGCGCGAAAACTTGTATTCCGGCTCAAAACAACGAGATAAATCGTTTTAGATTGAAGCTAGCAAAATTCACGAGCATCGATTTTACAAGTCGTCGAAGAGTAGATGATAGAAAGGTGTAAACTTTTTCTCTCAGAACAGTGGGAAATTTTGAATTCCGGCTGAAAACAACGGGATACATCGTTTTAGATTGAAACTAGCGAGATTCACGAACATCGATTTTACAAGTCGTCGAAGAAAAGACGAGACCTGTAAACCTTTTCTCTCAGAACTGGAGGAAAATTTGTATTCCGGCTCAAAACAACGGGATACATTGTTTTAGATCGAAACCAGCGAGATTTACGCACTTCGAGTTTACAACTCGTCGAAGAGTAGACGAGAGAGAGCTGTAAGCTTGTTCTCTCAGAACTGCGGGAAAACTTGTATTCCGGCTCAAAACAACGGGATACATCGTTTTAGATCGAAACTAGCGAGATTCACGAACATCGATTTTACAAGTCGTCGAAGAGTAGACGAGACCTCAACTTTTTCTCTCAGAACTGGAGGAAAACTTGTATTCCGGCTCAAAACAACGGAATACATCGTTTTAGAACGAAACTAGCGAGATTTACGCACTTCGATTTTACAACTCGTCGAAGAGTAGACGAGCGAGAGCTGTAAGCTTATTCTCTCAGAACTTCGCGAAAACTTGTATTCCGGCTCAAAACAATGGGATACATCGTTTTAGATCAAAACTGGCGAGATTTACGAACTTTGATTTTACAAGTCGTCGAAGAGTAGACGAGAGAGCGCTGTAAACTTTTTCTCTCAGAACTGCGCGAAAACTTGTATTCCGGCTCGAAACAACTTGATACATTGTTTTAGATCGAAACTAGCAAATATCACGAGCATCGATTTTACAAGTCGTCGAAGAGCCGACGAGAGAAAGGTGTAAACTTTTTCTCTCAGAACTGCGCGAAAACTTGTATTCCGGCTCAAAATAACGGGATACATCGTTTTAGATCGAAACTAGCAAAATTCACGAGCATCAATTTTACTAGTCGTCGAAGAGTAGACGAGAGAAAGGTGTAAACTTTTTCTCTTAGAACTGCACGAAAACTTGTATTCCGGCTCAAAACAACGGGATACATCGTTTTAGATCGAAACTAGCAATATTCACGAGCATCAATTTTATAAGTCGTCGAAGAGTAGACGAGAGAAAGGTATAAACTTTTTCTCTCAGAACTGCGCGAAAACTTGTATTCCGGCTCAAAACACCGGGATACATCGTTTTAGATTGAAACTAGCGAGAGTCACGAACATCGATTTTACAAGTCGTCGAAGAGTAGACCAGAGAGAGCTGTAAACTTTTTCGCTCAGAACTGCGGGATAACTTGTATTCCAGCTCAAAACAACGGGATACATCGTTTTAGATCGAAACTAGCGAGATTCACGAGCATCGATTTTACAAGTCGTCGAAGAGTAGACGAGACCTGTAAACTTTTTCTCTCAGAACTGGAGGAAAACTTGTATTCCGGCTCAAAACAACGGGATACATCGTTTTAGATCGAAACTAGCGAGATTTACGCACTTCGATTTTACAACTCGTCGAAGAGTAGACGAGAGAGAGCTTTAAGCTTTTTCTCTCAGAACTGCGCGAAAACTTGTATTCCGGCTCAAAACAACGAGATACATCGTCTAAGATCGAAACTAGCAAATTCACGAGCATCGATTTTACAAGTCGTCGAAGAGTAGACGAGAGAAAGGTGTAAACTTTTTCTCTCAGATCTGCGCGAAAACTTGTATTCCGGCTCAAAATAACGGGATACATCGTTTTAGATCAAAACTAGCAAAATTCACGAGCATCGTTTTTGCTAGTCGTCGAAGAGTAGACGAGAGAAAGGTATAAACTTTTTCTCTTAGAACTGCACGAAAACTTGTATTCCGGCTCAAAACAACGGGATACATTGTTTTAGATCGAAACTAGCAAAATTCACGAGCATCGAGTTTACAAGTCGTTGAAGAGTAGACGAGAGAAAGGTGTAAACGTTTTCTCTCATAACTGCGCGAAAACTTGTATTCCGGCTCAAAACACCGGGATACATCGTTTTAGATTGAAACTAGCGCGATTCACGAACATCAATTTTACAAGTCGTCAAAGAGCAGACGAGAGCTGTAAACTTTTTCTCTCAGAACTGCGGTAAAACTTGTATTCCGGCTCAAAACAACGAGATACATCGTTTTAGATCGAAACTAGCAAAATTCACGAGCATCGATTTTACAAGTCGTCGAAGAGTAGACGAGAGAAAGGTGTAAACGTTTTCTCTTAGAACTGCACGAAAACTTGTATTCCGGCTCAAAACAACGGGATACATCGTTTTAGATCGAAACTAGCAAAATTCACGAGCATCGAGTTTACAAGTCGTCGAAGTGTAGACGAGAGAAAGGTGTAAACTTTTTCTCTCAGTACTGCGCGAAAACTTGTATTCCTGCTCAAAACAAAGGGATACATCGTTTTAGATTGAAACAAGCGAGATTCACGAACATCGATTTTACTAGTCGTCGAAGAGTAGACGAGTGAAGGTGTAAACTTTTTCTCTCAGAACTGCGCGAAAACTTGTATTCCGGCTCCAAACAACGGGATACATTGTTTTAGATCGAAACTAGGAAATTTCACGAGCATCAATTTTACAAGTCGTCGAAGAGCCGACGAGAGAAAGGTGTAAACGTTTTCTCTCAGAACTGCGCGAAGACTTGTATTCCGGCTCAAAACACCGGGATACATTGTTTTAGTGAAACTAGCGCGATTCACGAACATCAATTTTACAAGTCGTCAAAGAGTAGACGAGAGCTGTAAACTTTTTCTCTCAGAACTGCGGGAAAACTTGTATTCCAGCCCAAAACAACGGGATACATCGTTTTAGATCGAAACTAGCGAGATTCACGAACATCGATTTTACAAGTCGTCGAAGAGTAGACGAGACCTGTAAACTTTTTCTCTCAGAACTGGAGGAAAACTTGTATTCCGGCTCAAAACAACGGGATACATCGTTTTAGATCGAAACTAGCGAGATTTACGCACTTCGATTTTACAACTCGTCGAAGAGAGAGCTTTAAGCTTTTTCTCTCAGAACTGCGCGAAAACTTGTATTCCGGCTCAAAACAACGAGATACATCGTCTAAGATCGAAACTAGCAAATTCACGAGCATCGATTTTACAAGTCGTCGAAGAGTAGACGAGAGAAAGGTGTAAACTTTTTCTCTCAGATCTGCGCGAAAACTTGTATTCCGGCTCAAAATAACGGGATACATCGTTTTAGATCAAAACTAGCAAAATTCACGAGCATCGTTTTTGCTAGTCGTCGAAGAGTAGACGAGAGAAAGGTATAAACTTTTTCTCTTAGAACTGCACGAAAGCTTGTATTCCGGCTCAAAACAACGGGATACATTGTTTTAGATCGAAACTAGCAAAATTCACGAGCATCGAGTTTACAAGTCGTTGAAGAGTAGACGAGAGAAAGGTGTAAACGTTTTCTCTCAGAACTGCGCGAAAACTTGTATTCCGGCTCAAAACACCGGGATACATCGTTTTAGATTGAAACTAGCGCGATTCACGAACATCAATTTTACAAGTCGTCAAAGAGTAGACGAGAGCTGTAAACTTTTTCTCTCAGAACTGCGGTAAAACTTGTATTCCGGCTCAAAACAACGAGATACATTGTTTTAGATCGAAACTAGCAAAATTCACGAGCATCGATTTTACAAGTCGTCGAAGAGTAGACGAGAGAAAGGTGTAAACGTTTTCTCTCAGAACTGCGCGAAAACTTGTATTCCGGCTCAAAATAACGGGATACATCGTTTTAGATCGAGACTGGCAAAATTCACGAGCATCGATTTTACTAGTCGTCGAAGAGTAGACGAGATAAAGGTATAAACTTTTTCTCTTAGAACTGCACGAAAACTTGTATTCCGGCTCAAAACAACGGGATACATCGTTTTAGATCGAAACTAGCAAAATTCACGAGCATCGAGTTTACAAGTCGTCGAAGTGTAGACGAGAGAAAGGTGTAAACTTTTTCTCTCAGTACTGCGTGAAAACTTGTATTCCTGCTCAAAACAAAGGGATACATCGTTTTAGATCGAAACAAGCGAGATTCACGAACATCGATTTTACTAGTCGTCGAAGAGTAGACGAGTGAAGGTGTAAACTTTTTCTCTCAGAACTGCGCGAAAACTTGTATTCCGGCTCCAAACAACGGGATACATTGTTTTAGATCGAAACTAGGAAATTTCACGAGCATCAATTTTACAAGTCGTCGAAGAGCCGACGAGAGAAAGGTGTAAACGTTTTCTCTCAGAACTGCGCGAAAACTTGTATTCCGGCTCAAAATAACGGGATACATCGTTTTAGATCGAAACTAGCAAAATTCACGAGCATCAATTTTACTAGTCGTCGAAGAGTAGACGAGAGAAAGGTGTAAACTTTTTCTCTTAGAACTGCACGAAAACTTGTATTCCGGCTCAAAACAACGGGATACATCGTTTTAGATCGAAACTAGCAATATTCACGAGCATCAATTTTACAAGTCGTCGAAGAGTAGACGAGAGAAAGGTATAAACTTTTTCTCTTAGAACTGCACGAAAACTTGTATTCCGGCTCAAAACAACGGGATACATCGTTTTAGATCGAAACTAGCAAAATTCACGAGCATCGAGTTTACAAGTCGTCGAAGTGTAGACGAGAGAAAGGTGTAAACTTTTTCTCTCAGTACTGCGCGAAAACATGTATTCCTGCTCAAAACAAAGGGATACATCGTTTTAGATCGAAACAAGCGAGATTCACGAACATCGATTTTACTAGTCGTCGAAGAGTAGACGAGTGAAGGTGTAAACTTTTTCTCTCAGAACTGCGCGAAAACTTGTATTCCGGCTCCAAACAACGGGATACATTGTTTTAGATCGAAACTAGGAAATTTCACGAGCATCAATTTTACAAGTCGTCGAAGAGCCGACGAGAGAAAGGTGTAAACGTTTTCTCTCAGAACTGCGCGAAAACTTGTATTCCGGCTCAAAATAACGGGATACATCGTTTTAGATCGAAACTAGCAAAATTCACGAGCATCAATTTTACTAGTCGTCGAAGAGTAGACGAGAGAAAGGTGTAAACTTTTTCTCTTAGAACTGCACGAAAAATTGTATTCCGGCTCAAAACAACGGGATACATCGTTTTAGATCGAAACTAGCAATATTCACGAGCATCAATTTTACAAGTCGTCGAAGAGTAGACGAGAGAAAGGTATAAACTTTTTCTCTCAGAACTGCGCGAAAACTTGTATTCCGGCTCAAAACACCGGGATACATCGTTTTAGATTGAAACTAGCGAGAGTCACGAACATCGATTTTACAAGTCGTCGAAGAGTAGACCAGAGAGAGCTGTAAACTTTTTCGCTCAGAACTGCGGGATAACTTGTATTCCAG
Organism: Amblyomma americanum; assembly: GCF_052857255.1. Classification (NCBI taxonomy): domain Eukaryota; kingdom Metazoa; phylum Arthropoda; class Arachnida; order Ixodida; family Ixodidae; genus Amblyomma; species Amblyomma americanum. The sequence continues at coordinate 296,485 of NW_027526507.1, read as the reverse complement.
CTCAAAACAACGGGATACATCGTTTTAGATCGAAACTAGCGAGATTCACGAACATCGATTTTACAAGTCGTCGAAGAGTAGACGAGACCTGTAAACTTTTTCTCTCAGAACTGGAGGAAAACTTGTATTCCGGCTCAAAACAACGGGATACATCGTTTTAGATCGAAACTAGCGAGATTTACGCACTTCGATTTTACAACTCGTCGAAGAGTAGACGAGAGAGAGCTTTAAGCTTTTTCTCTCAGAACTGCGCGAAAACTTGTATTCCGGCTCAAAACAACAAAATACATCGTCTAAGATCGAAACTAGCAAATTCACGAGCATCGATTTTACAAGTCGTCGAAGAGTAGGCGAGAGAAAGGTGTAAACTTTTTCTCTCAGATCTGCGCGAAAACTTGTATTCCGGCTCAAAATAACGGGATACATCGTTTTAGATCAAAACTAGCAAAATTCACGAGCATCGTTTTTGCTAGTCGTCGAAGAGTAGACGAGAGAAAGGTATAAACTTTTTCTCTTAGAACTGCACGAAAGCTTGTATTCCGGCTCAAAACAACGGGATACATTGTTTTAGATCGAAACTAGCAAAATTCACGAGCATCGAGTTTACAAGTCGTTGAAGAGTAGACGAGAGAAAGGTGTAAACGTTTTCTCTCAGAACTGCGCGAAAACTTGTATTCCGGCTCAAAACACCGGGATACATCGTTTTAGATTGAAACTAGCGCGATTCACGAACATCAATTTTACAAGTCGTCAAAGAGTAGACGAGAGCTGTAAACTTTTTCTCTCAGAACTGCGGTAAAACTTGTATTCCGGCTCAAAACAACGAGATACATTGTTTTAGATCGAAACTAGCAAAATTCACGAGCATCGATTTTACAAGTCGTCGAAGAGTAGACGAGAGAAAGGTGTAAACGTTTTCTCTCAGAACTGCGCGAAAACTTGTATTCCGGCTCAAAATAACGGGATACATCGTTTTAGATCGAGACTGGCAAAATTCACGAGCATCGATTTTACTAGTCGTCGAAGAGTAGACGAGATAAAGGTATAAACTTTTTCTCTTAGAACTGCACGAAAACTTGTATTCCGGCTCAAAACAACGGGATACATCGTTTTAGATCGAAACTAGCAAAATTCACGAGCATCGAGTTTACAAGTCGTCGAAGTGTAGACGAGAGAAAGGTGTAAACTTTTTCTCTCAGTACTGCGTGAAAACTTGTATTCCTGCTCAAAACAAAGGGATACATCGTTTTAGATCGAAACAAGCGAGATTCACGAACATCGATTTTACTAGTCGTCGAAGAGTAGACGAGTGAAGGTGTAAACTTTTTCTCTCAGAACTGCGCGAAAACTTGTATTCCGGCTCCAAACAACGGGATACATTGTTTTAGATCGAAACTAAGAAATTTCACGAGCATCAATTTTACAAGTCGTCGAAGAGCCGACGAGAGAAAGGTGTAAACGTTTTCTCTCAGAACTGCACGAAAACTTGTATTCCGGCTCAAAACAACGGGATACATCGTTTTAGATCGAAACTAGCAATATTCACGAGCATCAATTTTACAAGTCGTCGAAGAGTAGACGAGAGAAAGGTATAAACTTTTTCTCTTAGAACTGCACGAAAACTTGTATTCCGGCTCAAAACAACGGGATACATCGTTTTAGATCGAAACTAGCAAAATTCACGAGCATCGAGTTTACAAGTCGTCGAAGTGTAGACGAGAGAAAGGTGTAAACTTTTTCTCTCAGTACTGCGCGAAAACATGTATTCCTGCTCAAAACAAAGGGATACATCGTTTTAGATCGAAACAAGCGAGATTCACGAACATCGATTTTACTAGTCGTCGAAGAGTAGACGAGTGAAGGTGTAAACTTTTTCTCTCAGAACTGCGCGAAAACTTGTATTCCGGCTCCAAACAACGGGATACATTGTTTTAGATCGAAACTAGGAAATTTCACGAGCATCAATTTTACAAGTCGTCGAAGAGCCGACGAGAGAAAGGTGTAAACGTTTTCTCTCAGAACTGCGCGAAAACTTGTATTCCGGCTCAAAATAACGGGATACATCGTTTTAGATCGAAACTAGCAAAATTCACGAGCATCAATTTTACTAGTCGTCGAAGAGTAGACGAGAGAAAGGTGTAAACTTTTTCTCTTAGAACTGCACGAAAAATTGTATTCCGGCTCAAAACAACGGGATACATCGTTTTAGATCGAAACTAGCAATATTCACGAGCATCAATTTTACAAGTCGTCGAAGAGTAGACGAGAGAAAGGTATAAACTTTTTCTCTCAGAACTGCGCGAAAACTTGTATTCCGGCTCAAAACACCGGGATACATCGTTTTAGATTGAAACTAGCGAGAGTCACGAACATCGATTTTACAAGTCGTCGAAGAGTAGACCAGAGAGAGCTGTAAACTTTTTCGCTCAGAACTGCGGGATAACTTGTATTCCAGCTCAAAACAACGGGATACATCGTTTTAGATCGAAACTAGCGAGATTCACGAACATCGATTTTACAAGTCGTCGAAGAGTAGACGAGACCTGTAAACTTTTTCTCTCAGAACTGGAGGAAAACTTGTATTCCGGCTCAAAACAACGGGATACATCGTTTTAGATCGAAACTAGCGAGATTTACGCACTTCGATTTTACAACTCGTCGAAGAGTAGACGAGAGAGAGCTTTAAGCTTTTTCTCTCAGAACTGCGCGAAAACTTGTATTCCGGCTCAAAACAACGAGATACATCGTCTAAGATCGAAACTAGCAAATTCACGAGCATCGATTTTACAAGTCGTCGAAGAGTAGGCGAGAGAAAGGTGTAAACTTTTTCTCTCAGATCTGCGCGAAAACTTGTATTCCGGCTCAAAATAACGGGATACATCGTTTTAGATCAAAACTAGCAAAATTCACGAGCATCGTTTTTGCTAGTCGTCGAAGAGTAGACGAGAGAAAGGTATAAACTTTTTCTCTTAGAACTGCACGAAAGCTTGTATTCCGGCTCAAAACAACGGGATACATTGTTTTAGATCGAAACTAGCAAAATTCACGAGCATCGAGTTTACAAGTCGTTGAAGAGTAGACGAGAGAAAGGTGTAAACGTTTTCTCTCAGAACTGCGCGAAAACTTGTATTCCGGCTCAAAACACCGGGATACATCGTTTTAGATTGAAACTAGCGCGATTCACGAACATCAATTTTACAAGTCGTCAAAGAGTAGACGAGAGCTGTAAACTTTTTCTCTCAGAACTGCGGTAAAACTTGTATTCCGGCTCAAAACAACGAGATACATTGTTTTAGATCGAAACTAGCAAAATTCACGAGCATCGATTTTACAAGTCGTCGAAGAGTAGACGAGAGAAAGGTGTAAACGTTTTCTCTCAGAACTGCGCGAAAACTTGTATTCCGGCTCAAAATAACGGGATACATCGTTTTAGATCGAGACTGGCAAAATTCACGAGCATCGATTTTACTAGTCGTCGAAGAGTAGACGAGATAAAGGTATAAACTTTTTCTCTTAGAACTGCACGAAAACTTGTATTCCGGCTCAAAACAACGGGATACATCGTTTTAGATCGAAACTAGCAAAATTCACGAGCATCGAGTTTACAAGTCGTCGAAGTGTAGACGAGAGAAAGGTGTAAACTTTTTCTCTCAGTACTGCGTGAAAACTTGTATTCCTGCTCAAAACAAAGGGATACATCGTTTTAGATCGAAACAAGCGAGATTCACGAACATCGATTTTACTAGTCGTCGAAGAGTAGACGAGTGAAGGTGTAAACTTTTTCTCTCAGAACTGCGCGAAAACTTGTATTCCGGCTCCAAACAACGGGATACATTGTTTTAGATCGAAACTAAGAAATTTCACGAGCATCAATTTTACAAGTCGTCGAAGAGCCGACGAGAGAAAGGTGTAAACGTTTTCTCTCAGAACTGCGCGAAAACTTGTATTCCGGCTCAAAATAACGGGATACATCGTTTTAGATCAAAACTAGCAAAATTCACGAGCATCAATTTTACTAGTCGTCGAAGAGTAGACGAGAGAAAGGTGTAAACTTTTTCTCTTAGAACTGCACGAAAACTTGTATTCCGGCTCAAAACAACGGGATACATCGTTTTAGATCGAAACTAGCAATATTCACGAGCATCAATTTTACAAGTCGTCGAAGAGTAGACGAGAGAAAGGTATAAACTTTTTCTCTTAGAACTGCACGAAAACTTGTATTCCGGCTCAAAACAACGGGATACATCGTTTTAGATCGAAACTAGCAAAATTCACGAGCATCGAGTTTACAAGTCGTCGAAGTGTAGACGAGAGAAAGGTGTAAACTTTTTCTCTCAGTACTGCGCGAAAACTTGTATTCCTGCTCAAAACAAAGGGATACATCGTTTTAGATCGAAACAAGCGAGATTCACGAACATCGATTTTACTAGTCGTCGAAGAGTAGACGAGTGAAGGTGTAAACTTTTTCTCTCAGAACTGCGCGAAAACTTGTATTCCGGCTCCAAACAACGGGATACATTGTTTTAGATCGAAACTAGGAAATTTCACGAGCATCAATTTTACAAGTCGTCGAAGAGCCGACGAGAGAAAGGTGTAAACGTTTTCTCTCAGAACTGCGCGAAAACTTGTATTCCGGCTCAAAATAACGGGATACATCGTTTTAGATCGAAACTAGCAAAATTCACGAGCATCAATTTTACTAGTCGTCGAAGAGTAGACGAGAGAAAGGTGTAAACTTTTTCTCTTAGAACTGCACGAAAACTTGTATTCCGGCTCAAAACAACGGGATACATCGTTTTAGATCGAAACTAGCAATATTCACGAGCATCAATTTTACAAGTCGTCGAAGAGTAGACGAGAGAAAGGTATAAACTTTTTCTCTCAGAACTGCGCGAAAACTTGTATTCCAGCTCAAAACAACGGGATACATCGTTTTAGATCGAAACTAGCGAGATTCACGAACATCGATTTTACAAGTCGTCGAAGAGTAGACGAGACCTGTAAACTTTTTCTCTCAGAACTGGAGGAAAACTTGTATTCCGGCTCAAAACAACGGGATACATCGTTTTCGATTGAAACTAGCGAGATTTACGCACTTCGATTTTACAACTCGTCGAAGAGTAGACGAGAGAGAGCTTTAAGCTTTTTCTCTCAGAACTGCGCGAAAACTTGTATTCCGGCTCAAAACAACGAGATACATCGTCTAAGATCGAAACTAGCAAATTCACGAGCATCGATTTTACAAGTCGTCGAAGAGTAGACGAGAGAAAGGTGTAAACTTTTTCTCTCAGATCTGCGCGAAAACTTGTATTCCGGCTCAAAATAACGGGATACATCGTTTTAGATCAAAACTAGCAAAATTCACGAGCATCGTTTTTGCTAGTCGTCGAAGAGTAGACGAGAGAAAGGTATAAACTTTTTCTCTTAGAACTGCACGAAAACTTGTATTCCGGCTCAAAACAACGGGATACATTGTTTTAGATCGAAACTAGCAAAATTCACGAGCATCAAGTTTACAAGTCGTTGAAGAGTAGACGAGAGAAAGGTGTAAACGTTTTCTCTCAGAACTGCGCGAAAACTTGTATTCCGGCTCAAAACACCGGGATACATCGTTTTAGATTGAAACTAGCGCGATTCACGAACATCAATTTTACAAGTCGTCAAAGAGTAGACGAGAGCTGTAAACTTTTTCTCTCAGAACTGCGGTAAAACTTGTATTCCGGCTCAAAACAACGAGATACATCGTTTTAGATCGAAACTAGCAAAATTCACGAGCATCGATTTTACAAGTCGTCGAAGAGTAGACGAGAGAAAGGTGTAAACAATTTCTCTCAGAACTGCGCGAAAACTTGTATTCCGGCTCAAAATAACGGGATACATCGTTTTAGATCGAGACTGGCAAAATTCACGAGCATCAATTTTACTAGTCGTCGAAGAGTAGACGAGATAAAGGTATAAACTTTTTCTCTTAGAACTGCACGAAAACTTGTATTCCGGCTCAAAACAACGGGATACATCGTTTTAGATCGAAACTAGCAAAATTCACGAGCATCGAGTTTACAAGTCGTCGAAGTGTAGACGAGAGAAAGGTGTAAACTTTTTCTCTCAGTACTGCGCGAAAACTTGTATTCCTGCTCAAAACAAAGGGATACATCGTTTTAGATCGAAACAAGCGAGATTCACGAACATCGATTTTACTAGTCGTCGAAGAGTAGACGAGTGAAGGTGTAAACTTTTTCTCTCAGAACTGCGCGAAAACTTGTATTCCGGCTCCAAACAACGGGATACATTGTTTTAGATCGAAACTAGGAAATTTCACGAGCATCAATTTTACAAGTCGTCGAAGAGCCGACGAGAGAAAGGTGTAAACGTTTTCTCTCAGAACTGCGCGAAAACTTGTATTCCGGCTCAAAACACCGGGATACATTGTTTTAGTGAAACTAGCGCGATTCACGAACATCAATTTTACAAGTCGTCAAAGAGTAGACGAGAGCTGTAAACTTTTTCTCTCAGAACTGCGGGAAAACTTGTATTCCAGCCCAAAACAACGGGATACATCGTTTTAGATCGAAACTAGCGAGATTCACGAACATTGATTTTACAAGTCGTCGAAGAGTAGACGAGACCTGTAAACTTTTTCTCTCAGAACTGGAGGAAAACTTGTATTCCGGCTCAAAACAACGGGATACATCGTTTTAGATCGAAACTAGCGAGATTTACGCACTTCGATTTTACAACTCGTCGAAGAGTAGACGAGAGAGAGCTTTAGGCTTTTTCTCTCAGAACTGCGCGAAAACTTGTATTCCGGCTCAAAACAACGAGATACATCGTCTAAGATCGAAACTAGCAAATTCACGAGCATCGATTTTACAAGTCGTCGAAGAGTAGACGAGAGAAAGGTGTAAACTTTTTCTCTCAGATCTGCGCGAAAACTTGTATTCCGGCTCAAAATAACGGGATACATCGTTTTAGATCAAAACTAGCAAAATTCACGAGCATCGTTTTTGCTAGTCGTCGAAGAGTAGACGAGAGAAAGGTATAAACTTTTTCTCTTAGAACTGCACGAAAACTTGTATTCCGGCTCAAAACAACGGGATACATTGTTTTAGATCGAAACTAGCAAAATTCACGAGCATCGAGTTTACAAGTCGTTGAAGAGTAGACGAGAGAAAGGTGTAAACGTTTTCTCTCAGAACTGCGCGAAAACTTGTATTCCGGCTCAAAACACCGGGATACATCGTTTTAGATTGAAACTAGCGCGATTCACGAACATCAATTTTACAAGTCGTCAAAGAGTAGACGAGAGCTGTAAGCTTTTTCTCTCAGAACTGCGCGAAAACTTGTATTCCGGCTCAAAACAACGAGATACATCGTCTAAGATCGAAACTAGCAAATTCACGAGCATCGATTTTACAAGTCGTCGAAGAGTAGACGAGAGAAAGGTGTAAACTTTTTCTCTCAGATCTGCGCGAAAACTTGTATTCCGGCTCAAAATAACGGGATACATCGTTTTAGATCAAAACTAGCAAAATTCACGAGCATCGTTTTTGCTAGTCGTCGAAGAGTAGACGAGAGAAAGGTATAAACTTTTTCTCTTAGAACTGCACGAAAACTTGTATTCCGGCTCAAAACAACGGGATACATTGTTTTAGATCGAAACTAGCAAAATTCACGAGCATCAAGTTTACAAGTCGTTGAAGAGTAGACGAGAGAAAGGTGTAAACGTTTTCTCTCAGAACTGCGCGAAAACTTGTATTCCGGCTCAAAACACCGGGATACATCGTTTTAGATTGAAACTAGCGCGATTCACGAACATCAATTTTACAAGTCGTCAAAGAGTAGACGAGAGCTGTAAACTTTTTCTCTCAGAACTGCGGTAAAACTTGTATTCCGGCTCAAAACAACGAGATACATCGTTTTAGATCGAAACTAGCAAAATTCACGAGCATCGATTTTACAAGTCGTCGAAGAGTAGACGAGAGAAAGGTGTAAACAATTTCTCTCAGAACTGCGCGAAAACTTGTATTCCGGCTCAAAATAACGGGATACATCGTTTTAGATCGAGACTGGCAAAATTCACGAGCATCAATTTTACTAGTCGTCGAAGAGTAGACGAGATAAAGGTATAAACTTTTTCTCTTAGAACTGCACGAAAACTTGTATTCCGGCTCAAAACAACGGGATACATCGTTTTAGATCGAAACTAGCAAAATTCACGAGCATCGAGTTTACAAGTCGTCGAAGAGTAGACGAGTGAAGGTGTAAACTTTTTCTCTCAGAACTGCGCGAAAACTTGTATTCCGGCTCCAAACAACGGGATACATTGTTTTAGATCGAAACTAGGAAATTTCACGAGCATCAATTTTACAAGTCGTCGAAGAGCCGACGAGAGAAAGGTGTAAACGTTTTCTCTCAGAACTGCGCGAAAACTTGTATTCCGGCTCAAAACACCGGGATACATTGTTTTAGTGAAACTAGCGCGATTCACGAACATCAATTTTACAAGTCGTCAAAGAGTAGACGAGAGCTGTAAACTTTTTCTCTCAGAACTGCGGGAAAACTTGTATTCCAGCCCAAAACAACGGGATACATCGTTTTAGATCGAAACTAGCGAGATTCACGAACATTGATTTTACAAGTCGTCGAAGAGTAGACGAGACCTGTAAACTTTTTCTCTCAGAACTGGAGGAAAACTTGTATTCCGGCTCAAAACAACGGGATACATCGTTTTAGATCGAAACTAGCGAGATTTACGCACTTCGATTTTACAACTCGTCGAAGAGTAGACGAGAGAGAGCTTTAGGCTTTTTCTCTCAGAACTGCGCGAAAACTTGTATTCCGGCTCAAAACAACGAGATACATCGTCTAAGATCGAAACTAGCAAATTCACGAGCATCGATTTTACAAGTCGTCGAAGAGTAGACGAGAGAAAGGTGTAAACTTTTTCTCTCAGATCTGCGCGAAAACTTGTATTCCGGCTCAAAATAACGGGATACATCGTTTTAGATCAAAACTAGCAAAATTCACGAGCATCGTTTTTGCTAGTCGTCGAAGAGTAGACGAGAGAAAGGTATAAACTTTTTCTCTTAGAACTGCACGAAAACTTGTATTCCGGCTCAAAACAACGGGATACATTGTTTTAGATCGAAACTAGCAAAATTCACGAGCATCGAGTTTACAAGTCGTTGAAGAGTAGACGAGAGAAAGGTGTAAACGTTTTCTCTCAGAACTGCGCGAAAACTTGTATTCCGGCTCAAAACACCGGGATACATCGTTTTAGATTGAAACTAGCGCGATTCACGAACATCAATTTTACAAGTCGTCAAAGAGTAGACGAGAGCTGTAAACTTTTTCTCTCAGAACTGCGGTAAAACTTGTATTCCGGCTCAAAAAAACGAGATACATCGTTTTAGATCGAAACTAGCAAAATTCACGAGCATCGATTTTACAAGTCGTCGAAGAGTAGACGAGAGAAAGGTGTAAACGTTTTCTCTCAGAACTGCGCGAAAACTTGTATTCCGGCTCAAAATAACGGGATACATCGTTTTAGATCGAGACTGGCAAAATTCACGAGCATCGATTTTACTAGTCGTCGAAGAGTAGACGAGATAAAGGTATAAACTTTTTCTCTTAGAACTGCACGAAAACTTGTATTCCGGCTCAAAACAACAGGATACATCGTTTTAGATCAAAACTAGCAAAATTCACGAGCATCGAGTTTACAAGTCGTCGAAGTGTAGACGAGAGAAAGGTGTAAACTTTTTCTCTCAGTACTGCGCGAAAACTTGTATTCCTGCTCAAAACAAAGGGATACATCGTTTTAGATCGAAACAAGCGAGATTCACGAACATCGATTTTACTAGTCGTCGAAGAGTAGACGAGTGAAGGTGTAAACTTTTTCTCTCAGAACTGCGCGAAAACTTGTATTCCGGCTCCAAACAACGGGATACATTGTTTTAGATCGAAACTAGGAAATTTCACGAGCATCAATTTTACAAGTCGTCGAAGAGCCGACGAGAGAAAGGTGTAAACGTTTTCTCTCAGAACTGCGCGAAAACTTGTATTCCGGCTCAAAACACCGGGATACATTGTTTTAGTGAAACTAGCGCGATTCACGAACATCAATTTTACAAGTCATCAAAGAGTAGACGAGAGCTGTAAACTTTTTCTCTCAGAACTGCGGGAAAACTTGTATTCCAGCCCAAAACAACGGGATACATCGTTTTAGATCGAAACTAGCGAGATTCACGAACATCGATTTTACAAGTCGTCGAAGAGTAGACGAGACCTGTAAACTTTTTCTCTCAGAACTGGAGGAAAACTTGTATTCCGGCTCAAAACAACGGAATACATCGTTTTAGATCGAAACTAACGAGATTTACGCAATTACTTTTTACAAGTCGTCGAAGAGTAGACGAGAGAAAGCTGTAAACTTTTTCTCTCAGAACTGCGCAAAAACTTGTATTCCGGCTCAAAACAATGAGATACATCGTTTTAGATCGAAACTAGCAAAATTCACGAGCATCGATTTTACAAGTCGTCGAAGAGTAGACGAGAGAAAGGTGTAAACGTTTTCTCTCAGAACTGCGCGAAAACTTGTATTCCGGCTCAAAATAACGGGATACATCGTTTTAGATCGAGACTGGCAAAATTCACGAGCATCGATTTTACAAGTCGTCGAAGAGTAGACGAGAGAAAGGTGTAAACTTTTTCTCTCAGAACTGCGCGAAAACTTGTATTCCGGCCCAAAATAACGGGATAGATCGTTTTAGATCGAAACTAGCAAAATTCACGAGCATCGATTTTACTAGTCGTCGAAGAGTAGACGAGAGAAAGGTATAAACTTTTTCTCTTAGAACTGCACGAAAACTTGTATTCCGGCTCAAAACAACGGGCTACATCGTTTTAGATCGAAACAAGCGAGATTCACGAACATCGATTTTACTAGTCGTCGAAGAGTAGACGAGAGAAAGGTATAAACTTTTTCTCTCAGAACAGTGCGAAAACTTGAATTCCGGCTGAAAACAACGGGATACATCGTTTTAGATCGAAACTAGCGAGATTCACGAACATCGATTTTACAAGTCGTCGAAGATAGTTAGTTAGTTATATTGATTTTAATGGCGCAAAAGCAACTTAGGCTATGATGCGCCAAACACACGGTTAGAGCTTTTGTTAAAGGTTACGCTTTTTATATCTAAAGTTTGTATAAAACATTGGCTTCTCTGAGAAATTTAAAAATACTAGAAAAATCAACCAGTGCTTGATCTCCTAAAAGTAACCTGGGGTGTAGTGGGATGTATTCATTGTACAATGTTGTGAAATATTTTTTCCTCAGTTGTTCCAGTTTTTTGCATACAATTAAAATGTGGTTTACCGTGAGTTCATCGCCACACATTTCGCAGAGAGGTTTGCCTTTTTTTGTCAGTAAGAAGTTGTGAGTATGGTGTGTGTGTCCAATGCGTAGTCGACACAAAATAACTTCTATGAAACGCTCCTGATGTGTACATGATCTCCATTCTCCCAAAACAGGTTTTATAGAATGTAGCTTGTTGTTTGTTTGTTCGTCCCATGCAATCTGCCACTTATTCCTGAGTTTACTGTGCAGTAATTTAGAAAAATCCCTCTGTGGTATGTTAACTTGTTTTATATGGCCAATTCTAGCTTGTGCTGCGCAAGCATCTGCTCTCTCATTACCTAAAATTCCAACATGGCTAGGGACCCAGCAGAATATAATGTTATGTTTTTGCTTTGTAATTTTAACTATGTTATGTATGATTTTTCCTATTATGGGTTCAGCAGCGTTTGTAGAATGCAGCGCTTTTAGCATACTGAGTGAATCGGTGTAAATGATGCTTTTTTTTATGTTTTGTTTTACTATTTGTTCTACAGCTACAAAGATGGCATAACACTCCGCAGTAAATACCGATGCATACTGTGGCAATCGTATCATTTTTTCATTTGTTCCTTGAATTACTGCACTTCCGACATGACTTTCTGTTTTTGAGCCATCAGTGTAAAATTCGGTGTAAGTGTCATATTTTTCTTGTAGTGCAAAGAACTCTTGCAGTATGTGCTCGTGTGGTATTTTCTCTTTGTTTAAGTGTGTCAATGTGAAGTCACATACTGAAGGAAGGCTGTACCATGGTGGTAAATTTTCATATTTTTGTGCAATATTCGGCAGGGCATCCAGTACTCCTAACTCTTCACATTTATCTTCAAAGCGCATTATTAGTGGCCGGATGGATTGTGGTTTATTGTTAAATAATCTTTTGGATGGGCACTTGGTAACAATGGGATAGCAGAGATGTTTAGGGAGAGAACGGGTTTTTAGGATGTACGTACATGTTAGTGCGACTCTTCTATCCTCTAGTGTGGGCTCATTAGCTTCAACGTAAAGACTCTTTACCGGGGATGTTCTATAAGCTCCAGTTGATAGGCGCAAACCAAGATTATGAACAGGGTCCAGTCGTTTTAAGTAGGATGCTCTTGCCGAACCATATACCACACACCCGTAGTCTAGCTTGGAGCGCACGAAAGAGCGATATATTTGCAATAGGCATGCTCTATCGGACCCCCACCGTTTTCGCGAGAGTACCTTTAATACATTGAGGGCTTGGGATGCTTTCTTTTTCAGGTTGTTAATGTGTGACAGAAATGTAAGTTTCTTGTCAAAAGTGACGCCTAAAAATTTATGTTCCTGTTTGACTGGCAGTGTGGTTTGATTCAAGCACAGATTGGGATCGACCTGTAGGCCTCGTCGTAATGAGAATAAAACAGCTACTGTTTTTTGAGGGGAGAACTTGAATCCATTTTTCTCTGCCCAAGCAGCCAGTTTATTTAGTGTGATTTGTATTTGTCTCTCGCAGGACAGTATGTTGGAAGAAGTGTATGCTATCTGTATGTCATCTACATAAACTGAATACATTACGGACTTAGGTATTACTTTGGCCAAGGAATTCATTTTTACTATAAAGAGTGTCGTACTTAAAATGCATCCCTGGGGTACGCCGTTCTCTTGGGTGAATGTCGTTGATAGAGTTGCTCCCAGACGGACTCTGAATGTGCGGTTAGTCAGGAAATCGTTCAAGCAGTTCAGCATCCTGCCGCGGATCCCTAGGTCTGCTAGGTCATGCAGGATGCCGAACTTCCACGCGGTATCATATGCCTTCTCCAAATCGAAGAAGACACCGATACAGTGCTTTTTGTGGATGAACGCCTCTCGGATGGTGTTTTCTAGGCGGACAAGGTGATCAGTGGTCGAGCATGCTTTCTTAAATCCACATTGATGTAAATTTAAGAGTCGGCGAGATGCAAGTGTGAAGGTCAGTCTATTGTTTATTATGCTTTCGAAAGATTTAGCGATGCAGCTGGTGAGGGCTATCGGTCTGTAATTGTTAGGACTTGTTGGTTGTTTTCCGGGTTTCAGAAAAGGTACTATTATTGCTTTCTTCCACTCCTCAGGTATTCTGCCAGTCATCCATATTTTGTTAAAGAAGTTCAACAATGCCTGCACGGCAGCCTCAGAGAGATGGGCGAGCATAGCGTAATGCACATTATCTGGGCCTGGTGCTGTCTTTTTACCACAAGATAATGCCTTAATCAATTCCTGGAGTGTGATGGGTTGATTGTAGTCCTCGTTCATACCTGCTGCAAATGGAAGTTTTTGTTTTTCTGCTATTGCTTTGTACTTCTGGAACGTGTTTGTGTAATTGGACGAACTGGAAACTTCAGCAAAATGCTCACCTAGTATGTTGGCCTGTTCTTCTAAAGATGTTTGTGTCCCGGGTGTAGTCAACAGAGGAAGTGTGAAAGGGGTATGGTCACTACTGAATCTTCGAACTTTTTCCCACATTTTTTTTGAGGTTATTGAGCTGTTTATAGAGGACACATATTTCTGCCACGAGGATTTCTCGGCGTTTCTCCGAACGAATCGCGCTCTGGCCTTGGCCCTTTTAAAGGCAATCAAGTTCTCCGCTGTGGGATACCGACGCAGAGAGCCCCAAGCTTTATTTTGTTGTTTTTTTGCCAATGTGCATTCTTGTGTCCACCATACTTTATGTTTTTTGTGTACGAGGCCTGTTGTTTGTGGTATGGCTAGTGTAGCGGCGGATATTATGCATGTAGTAAATTTTCCATTAATTTCGTCTATGCTGAGATCTTCACAGAATTCTTTTTCTAGTGTGGCACTTGCTGTAAAAAGTGACCAGTCGGCGAGGTGAAGTTTCCAACGCCGTGGTCTTGTGGGGATGACTGCAGTAGACGATGAGAGGCTGATGGTAATAGGTAGGTGATCACTTCCCAGGGGGTCATTTAAAACATCCCATTTAAAATCTGTAAAAAGCGATGGTGATGCGAAAGCTAAATCGAGAAAGCTCATTTTTGCCGAGCATGGGCAACAATAAGTTGCTTTTCCTGTATTTAAAAGACAGATGTTATTTGAGAGGATAAAATCTTCGATTGTTTGCCCCCTAGAGTCGCAGCGCTCGCTTCCCCAAAAAGGGGAGTGAGCGTTAAAATCCCCAACTACCAGATATGGCTCTGGAAGTTCATCTATCAATTCTTCTAGATCATGGACTGTTAGTGTAAAATGTGGAGGAATGTATACGGAACAGATTGTTAGTGTTTTATAGCTGACGATGCTGACTGCAACCGCCTCAAGTTTTGTATTGAGCTTGATTTCTCGAGCAGGGACTCCGCTTTGGACGACAATTGCGACGCCTCCTGAAAGTCGATTTGCCTGCTCGCGATCGCGTCTAAAAGTTTGATAATGTTTCAGGATATGTACATGTTGTGGACCAAGATTGGTCTCCTGAAGACATAAAACTATGGGTAACATTGACCCTAAAATATGTGTTATGTCACTATAATTCCGCATAAGTCCTCTGCAATTCCATTGAATTAAAAAAGCCATGCTTGTGTTTTTGAGTGAAAATAAAAGGAGATTTACTTATGTGGTGGGCCCGTTATGAGGGGCCTGTCTTTTTTCCGCTCAAGAGAGCTGTTCCGCCTCTGTAGTGGAGGCGGAGTGGGTGCTGTATCCATCACCTCAACCGAGGTGCTGGAGAACCGCGGAGGGCCCGCGGTTGTGTTAGTTTCAGGCCTCTCCCGACGGGGGGAGGTCCTGCGGGATGCCGACCCATGGACCGGCGCTCCCTGCTTTGAGGGTGGCAGAGCAGCCTTCGCTGTCCCTGCCCGGGGCGTGGATGGCCCTGCCACTGGCTCTGTGAAAGCAGCCTCAGCAGGTGCCGTAGAGCTGTGTGGTGCTACGCCCCCGCGCACCACATCAGCGAAGTTGGGTTTTGCTGTGAAAGAGAATGTGTTCGTAAGCGCAAAACGCCTCCTTGCTTCTTTGAATGAAATGTTTTCTTTTGTCTTTATGGTAATTATTTCCTTTTCTTTTTTCCAGGACGGACATGCCCTGGAGTACGCTGCATGGTCTCCTTCGCAGTTCGCGCAGCGCAGTGCTGCGTCACATTCTTCAGAATGCTGGTCTTTCGAAGCGCATTTCGCGCAGGTTTTGCGGCCGCGGCAACTTTGTGAGCCGTGGCCAAACTTTTGACAGTTGAAACATCGGCGGGGATTGGGTATATAATGTCTGACGTTGACTTTCAAGTATCCAACTTCGATCGTTTCGGGCAAGGTACTGGTATTAAATGTGAGGACCATGTGTTTGGTATCTATTTCTTTGTTATCCTTGCGTATCTTGATTCGGTGAACCTCGATTACATTCTGGTCGGTAAGCCCTTCAAGCATTTCAGCTTCTGTGATATGGATAAAGTCTGATTCCGAGATTACACCTCGGACTGTGTTTAGAGATCGGTGGGGGGTTACAGAGACAGAGATGTCCCCTATAGACGCAATGTTGGAGAGTTTTGAACACTGGATGCTGTCGCGCAGCTCAAGAAGTAAGTCGCCACTGGACATTTTTGAGACCTTGTAGCCAGGGCCCAAGGTATCGGTTAAGCATTTTGACACAAGGAATGGGGATATTATTCTTGCCTGTATTCTGTCACTTTCACTGTGGATTACGTGGAACTTTGAAAATGTTTGTTTCTTTTTTGAGAAAAAATCAGCTGCTTCGTTCCGCCCTCTTTTTAGAGAGCGATCAGGTTTGGATAAGGGTGGAGCCATGAAAAAATTTAGTTTTTCGGTCATGGTGCCAGCCACCCACCACGGAGTCCAACAAGGGGACGGGACAGGAACTTGAAAGCAAGTCCTGCCCACGCCAGCTGTACACCTTAACTATAACCAAATATGACTCAACTCAGGGTAGTTGGTCACACAAGGTTAACCCTCGCCGCCAGGAAAACAAGAAAAACCAAGAAGTGAGTAGGATATAGAAGAGTTGAGACAGAGATAGGAAAGTGAAAGATGGAGAGGAGGATAGGAAAGGGCGACTGCCGATTCCCCCCGGTCGGGTCAGGCCGGAGGTGCCGTCTGCAGGAAGCTGGGGCCAAAGTGGTGTGTTGCTTCCGCCAAGGGGCCTTAAGGGTCCAAACGCTCGGCATCGGCTCAACCACCAGGATCCCCTTTTCCCCGGACACGGCGATGCCACGCACGGCGAGGCGCGGGTGCTCGGGTCCGTGGTGATGCACAGTTCACCATCATCCCCTTGCGGGGATGTCCCTGCGGATGCTCGGGAACCCGCGGTGACGCCACTCACCAAGTCGTCGAAGAGTAGACGAGAGAAAGCTGTAAACTTTTTCTCTCAGAACTACGCGAAAACTTGTATTCCGGCTGAAAACAACGGGATACATCGTTTTAGATCGAAACTATCGAGATTCACGAACATCGATTTTACAAGTCGTCGAAGAGTAGACGAGAGAAAGCTCTAAACTTTTTTATCTCAGAACTGCGCGAAAACTTGTATTCCGGCTCAAAACACCGGGATACGTCGTTTTAGATTGAAACTAGCGAGATTCACGAACATCGATTTTACAAGTCGTCGAAGAGTAGACGAGACCTGTAAACTTTTTCTCTCAGAACTGGAGGAAAACTTGTATTCCGGGTCAAAACAACGGGATACATCGTTTTAGATTGAAACTAGCGAGATTTACGCACTTCGATTTTACAAGTCGTCGAAGAGTAGACGAGAGAGAGGTGTAAGCTTTTTCTCTCAAAACTGCGCGAAAACTTGTATTCCGGCTCAAAACAACGAGATACATCGTTTTACATCGAAACTAGCAAAATTCACGAGCATCGATTTTACTAGTCGTCGAAGAGTAGACGAGAAAAAGGTATAAACTTTTTCTCTTAGAACTGCACGAAAACTTGTATTCCGGCTCAAAACAACGGGATACATCGTTTTAGATCGAAACAAGCGAGATTCACGAACATCGATTTTACTAGTCGTCGAAGAGTAGACGAGAGAAAGGTATAAACTTTTTCTCTCAGAACTGCGCGAAAACTTGTATTCCGGCTCAAAACAACGGGATACATCGTTTTAGATCGAAACTAGCGAGATTCACGAACATTGATTTTACAAGTCGTCGAAGAGTAGACGAGAGAGAGCTGTAAACTTTTTCTCTCAGAACTGCGCGAAAACTTGTATTCCGGCTCAAAACAACGGGATACATCGTTTTAGATCGAAACAAGCGAGATTCACGAACATCGATTTTACTAGTCGTCGAAGAGTAGACGAGAAAAAGGTATAAACTTTTTCTCTTAGAACTGCACGAAAACTTGTATTCCGGCTCAAAACAACCGGATACATCGTTTTAGATCGAAACAAGCGAGATTCACGAACATCGATTTTACTAGTCGTCGAAGAGTAGACGAGAGAAAGGTATAAACTTTTTCTCTTAGAACTGCACGAAAACTTGTATTCCGGCTCAAAACAACGGGATACATTGTTTTAGATCGAAACTAGCAAAATTCACGAAAATCGAGTTTACAAGTCGTTGAAGAGTAGACGAGAGAAAGGTGTAAACGTTTTCTCTCAGAACTGCGCGAAAACTTGTATTCCGGCTCAAAACACCGGGATACATCGTTTTAGATTGAAACTAGCGCGATTCACGAACATCAATTTTACAAGTCGTCAAAGAGTAGACGAGAGCTGTAAACTTTTTCTCTCAGAACTGCGGTAAAACTTGTATTCCGGCTCAAAACAACGAGATACATCGTTTTAGATCGAAACTAGCAAAATTCACGAGCATCGATTTTACAAGTCGTCGAAGAGTAGACGAGAGAAAGGTGTAAACGTTTTCTCTCAGAACTGCGCGAAAACTTGTATTCCGGCTCAAAATAACGGGATACATCGTTTTAGATCGAGACTGGCAAAATTCACGAGCATCGATTTTACTAGTCGTCGAAGAGTAGACGAGATAAAGGTATAAACTTTTTCTCTTAGAACTGCACGAAAACTTGTATTCCGGCTCAAAACAACGGGATACATCGTTTTAGATCGAAACTAGCAAAATTCACGAGCATCGAGTTTACAAGTCGTCGAAGTGTAGACGAGAGAAAGGTGTAAACTTTTTCTCTCAGTACTGCGCGAAAACTTGTATTCCTGCTCAAAACAAAGGGATACATCGTTTTAGATCGAAACAAGCGAGATTCACGAACATCGATTTTACTAGTCGTCGAAGAGTAGACGAGTGAAGGTGTAAACTTTTTCTCTCAGAACTGCGCGAAAACTTGTATTCCGGCTCCAAACAACGGGATACATTGTTTTAGATCGAAACAAGGAAATTTCACGAGCATCAATTTTACAAGTCGTCGAAGAGCCGACGAGAGAAAGGTGTAAACGTTTTCTCTCAGAACTGCGCGAAAACTTGTATTCCGGCTCAAAACACCGGGATACATTGTTTTAGTGAAACTAGCGCGATTCACGAACATCAATTTTACAAGTCGTCAAAGAGTAGACGAGAGCTGTAAACTTTTTCTCTCAGAACTGCGGGAAAACTTGTATTCCAGCCCAAAACAACGGGATACATCGTTTTAGATCGAAACTAGCGAGATTCACGAACATCGATTTTACAAGTCGTCGAAGAGTAGACGAGACCTGTAAACTTTTTCTCTCAGAACTGGAGGAAAACTTGTATTCCGGCTCAAAACAACGGGATACATCGTTTTAGATCGAAACTAGCGAGATTTACGCACTTCGATTTTACAACTCGTCGAAGAGTAGACGAGAGAGAGCTTTAAGCTTTTTCTCTCAGAACTGCGCGAAAACTTGTATTCCGGCTCAAAACAACGAGATACATCGTCTAAGATCGAAACTAGCAAATTCACGAGCATCGATTTTACAAGTCGTCGAAGAGTAGACGAGAGAAAGGTGTAAACTTTTTCTCTCAGATCTGCGCGAAAACTTGTATTCCGGCTCAAAATAACGGGGGACATCGTTTTAGATCAAAACTAGCAAAATTCACGAGCATCGTTTTTGCTAGTCGTCGAAGAGTAGACGAGAGAAAGGTATAAACTTTTTCTCTTAGAACTGCACGAAAACTTGTATTCCGGCTCAAAACAACGGGATACATTGTTTTAGATCGAAACTAGCAAAATTCACGAGCATCGAGTTTACAAGTCGTTGAAGAGTAGACGAGAGAAAGGTGTAAACGTTTTCTCTCAGAACTGCGCGAAAACTTGTATTCCGGCTCAAAACACCGGGATACATCGTTTTAGATTGAAACTAGCGCGATTCACGAACATCAATTTTACAAGTCGTCAAAGAGTAGACGAGAGCTGTAAACTTTTTCTCTCAGAACTGCGGTAAAACTTGTATTCCGGCTCAAAAAAACGAGATACATCGTTTTAGATCGAAACTAGCAAAATTCACGAGCATCGATTTTACAAGTCGTCGAAGAGTAGACGAGAGAAAGGTGTAAACGTTTTCTCTCAGAACTGCGCGAAAACTTGTATTCCGGCTCAAAATAACGGGATACATCGTTTTAGATCGAGACTGGCAAAATTCACGAGCATCGATTTTACTAGTCGTCGAAGAGTAGACGAGATAAAGGTATAAACTTTTTCTCTTAGAACTGCACGAAAACTTGTATTCCGGCTCAAAACAACGGGATACATCGTTTTAGATCGAAACTAGCAAAATTCACGAGCATCGAGTTTACAAGTCGTCGAAGTGTAGACGAGAGAAAGGTGTAAACTTTTTCTCTCAGTACTGCGCGAAAACTTGTATTCCTGCTCAAAACAAAGGGATACATCGTTTTAGATCGAAACAAGCGAGATTCACGAACATCGATTTTACTAGTCGTCGAAGAGTAGACGAGTGAAGGTGTAAACTTTTTCTCTCAGAACTGCGCGAAAACTTGTATTCCGGCTCCAAACAACGGGATACATTGTTTTAGATCGAAACTAGGAAATTTCACGAGCATCAATTTTACAAGTCGTCGAAGAGCCGACGAGAGAAAGGTGTAAACGTTTTCTCTCAGAACTGCGCGAAAACTTGTATTCCGGCTCAAAACACCGGGATACATTGTTTTAGTGAAACTAGCGCGATTCACGAACATCAATTTTACAAGTCGTCAAAGAGTAGACGAGAGCTGTAAACTTTTTCTCTCAGAACTGCGGGAAAACTTGTATTCCAGCCCAAAACAACGGGATACATCGTTTTAGATCGAAACTAGCGAGATTCACGAACATCGATTTTACAAGTCGTCGAAGAGTAGACGAGACCTGTAAACTTTTTCTCTCAGAACTGGAGGAAAACTTGTATTCCGGCTCAAAACAACGGAATACATCGTTTTAGATCGAAACTAACGAGATTTACGCAATTACTTTTTACAAGTCGTCGAAGAGTAGACGAGAGAAAGCTGTAAACTTTTTCTCTCAGAACTGCGCAAAAACTTGTATTTCGGCTCAAAACAACGAGATACATCGTTTTAGATCGAAACTAGCAAAATTCACGAGCATCGATTTTACAAGTCTTCGAAGAGTAGACGAGAGAAAGGTGTAAACGTTTTCTCTCAGAACTGCGCGAAAACTTGTATTCCGGCTCAAAATAACGGGATACATCGTTTTAGATCGAGACTGGCAAAATTCACGAGCATCGATTTTACAAGTCGTCGAAGAGTAGACGAGAGAAAGGTGTAAACTTTTTCTCTCAGAACTGCGCGAAAACTTGTATTCCGGCTCAAAATAACGGGATAGATCGTTTTAGATCGAAACTAGCAAAATTCACGAGCATCGATTTTACTAGTCGTCGAAGAGTAGACGAGAGAAAGGTATAAACTTTTTCTCTTAGAACTGCACGAAAACTTGTATTCCGGCTCAAAACAACGGGCTACATCGTTTTAGATCGAAACAAGCGAGATTCACGAACATCGATTTTACTAGTCGTCGAAGAGTAGACGAGAGAAAGGTATAAACTTTTTCTCTCAGAACAGTGCGAAAACTTGAATTCCGGCTGAAAACAACGGGATACATCGTTTTAGATCGAAACTAGCGAGATTCACGAACATCGATTTTACAAGTCGTCGAAGAGTAGACGAGAGAAAGCTGTAAACTTTTTCTCTCAGAACTACGCGAAAACTTGTATTCCGGCTGAAAACAACGGGATACATCGTTTTAGATCGAAACTATCGAGATTCATGAACATCGATTTTACAAGTCGTCGAAGAGTAGACGAGAGAAAGCTCTAAACTTTTTTATCTCAGAACTGCGCGAAAACTTGTATTCCGGCTCAAAACACCGGGATACGTCGTTTTAGATTGAAACTAGCGAGATTCACGAACATCGATTTTACAAGTCGTCGAAGAGTAGACGAGACCTGTAAACGTTTTCTCTCAGAACTGGAGGAAAACTTGTATTCCGGGTCAAAACAACGGGATACATCGTTTTAGATTGAAACTAGCGAGATTTACGCACTTCGATTTTACAAGTCGTCGAAGAGTAGACGAGAGAGAGGTGTAAGCTTTTTCTCTCAAAACTGCGCGAAAACTTGTATTCCGGCTCAAAACAACGAGATACATCGTTTTACATCGAAACTAGCAAAATTCACGAGCATCGATTTTACTAGTCGTCGAAGAGTAGACGAGAAAAAGGTATAAACTTTTTCTCTTAGAACTGCACGAAAACTTGTATTCCGGCTCAAAACAACGGGATACATCGTTTTAGATCGAAACAAGCGAGATTCACGAACATCGATTTTACTAGTCGTCGAAGAGTAGACGAGAGAAAGGTATAAACTTTTTCTCTCAGAACTGCGCGAAAACTTGTATTCCGGCTCAAAACAACGGGATACATCGTTTTAGATCGAAACTAGCGAGATTCACGAACATTGATTTTACAAGTCGTCGAAGAGTAGACGAGAGAGAGCTGTAAACTTTTTCTCTCAGAACTGCGCGAAAACTTGTATTCCGGCTCAAAACAACGGGATACATCGTTTTAGATCGAAACAAGCGAGATTCACGAACATCGATTTTACTAGTCGTCGAAGAGTAGACGAGAGAAAGGTATAAACTTTTTCTCTCAGAACTGCGCGAAAACTTGTATTCCGGCTCAAAACAACGGGATACATCGTTTTAGATCGAAACTAGCAAAATTCACGAGCATTGATTTTACAAGTCGTCGAAGAGTAGACGAGAGAGCGCTGTAAACTTTTTCTCTCAGAACTGCGCTAAAACGTGAATTCCGGCTGAAAACAACGGGATACATCGTTTTAGATTGAAACTAGCGAGATTCACGAACATCGATTTTATTAGTCGTCGAAGAGTAGACGAGAGAAAGGTATAAACTTTTTCTCTTAGAACTGCACGAACACTTGTATTCCGGCTCCAAACAACGGGATACATCGTTTTAGATAGAAACTAGCAAAATTCACGAGCATCGAGTTTACAAGTCGTCGAAGAGTAGACGAGAGAAAGGTGTAAACTTTTTCTCTCAGAACAGTGCGAAAACTTGAATTCCGGCTGAAAACAATGGGATACATCGTTTTAAATTGAAACTAGCGAGATTCACGAACATCGATTTTACATGTCGTCGAAGAGTAGACGAGAGAAAGCTGTAAACTTTTTATCTCAGAACTGTGCGAAAACTTGTATTCCGGCTCAAAACACCGGGATACATCGTTTTAGATTGAAACTAGCGAGATTCACGAACATCGATTTTACAAGTCGTCGAAGAGCAGACGAGAGAAAGGTGTAAATTTTTTCTCTCAGAACTGCGCGAAAACTTGTATTCCGGCTCAAAACAACGAGATAAATCGTTTTAGATAGAAGCTAGCAAAATTCACGAGCATCGATTTTACAAGTCGTCGAAGAGTAGACGAGAGAAAGGTGTAAACTTTTTCTCTCAGAACGGTGCGAAAACTTGAATTCCGGCTCAAAACACCGGGATACATCGTTTTAGATTGAAACGAGCGAGATTCACGAACATCGATTTTACAAGTCGTCGAAGAGTAGACCAGAGAGAGCTGTAAACTTTTTCTCTCAGAACTGCGGGAAAACTTGTATTCCAGCTCAAAACAACGGGATACATCGTTTTAGATCGAAACTAGCGAGATTCACGAACATCGATTTTACAAGTCGTCGAAGAGTAGTCGAGAGAAAGCTGTAAACTTTTTACTCTCAGAACTGCGCGAAAACTTATATTCCGGTTCAAAACAATGGGATACATTGTTTTAGATCAAAACTAGCGAGATTAACGAACTTTGATTGTACAAGTCGTCGAAGAGTAGACGAGAGAGCGCTGTAAACTTTTTCTCTCAGAACTGCGGGAAAACTTGTATTCCAGCCCAATACAATGGGATACATCGTTTTAGATCGAAACTACCGAGATTTACGAACTTCGATTTTACGAGACGTCGAAGAGCAGACGAGAGAAAGGTGTAAACTTTTTCTCTCAGAACTGCGCGAAAACTTGTATTCCGGCTCAAAACAACGAGAGAAATCGTTTTAGATAGAAGCTAGCAAAATTTACGAGCATCGATTTTACAAATCGTCCAAGAGTAGACGAGAGAGAGCTGTAAACTTTTTCTCTCAGAACTGCGGGAAAACTTGTATTCCAGCTCAAAACAACGGGATACATCGTTTTAGATCGAAACTAGCGAGATTCACGAACATCGGTTTTACAAGTCGTCGAAGAGTAGACGAGACCTGTAAACTTTTTCTCTCAGAACTGGAGGAAAACTTGTATTCCGGCTCAAAACAACGGGATACATCGTTTTAGATCGAAATTAGCGAGATTTACGCACTTAGATTTTACAAGTCGTCAAAGAGTAGACGAGAGAAAGGTGTAAACTTTTTCTCTCAGAACTGCGCGAAAACTTGTATTCCGGCTCAAAATAACGGGATACATCGTTTTAGATCGAAACAACCAAAATTCACCAGCATCGATTTTACTAGTCGTCGAAGAGTAGACGAGAGAAAGGTATAAAGTTTTTCTCTTAGAACTGCACGAAAACTTGTATTCCGGCTCCAAACAACGGGATACATCGTTTTAGATAGAAACTAGCAAAATTCACGATCATCGAGTTTACAAGTCGTCGAAGAGTAGACGAGAGAAAGGTGTAAACTTTTTCTCTCAGAACAGTGCGAAAACTTGAATTCCGTCTGAAAACAATGGGATACATCGTTTTAAATCGAAACTAGCGAGATTCACGAACATCGATTTTACATGTCGTCGAAGAGTAGACGAGAGAAAGCTGTAAAGTTTTTATCTCAGAACTGCGCGAAAACTTGTATTCCGGCTCAAAACACCGGGATACATCGTTTTAGATTGAAACTAGCGAGATTCAGGAACATCGATTTTACAAGTCGTCGAAGAAAAGACGAGACCTGTAAACTTTTTCTCTCAGAACTGGAGGAAAACTTGTATTCCGGCTCAAAACAACGGGATACATCGTTTTAGATCAAAACTAGCAAAATTCACGAGCATCAATTTTACTAGTCGTCGAAGAGTAGACGAGAGAAAGGTGTAAACTTTTTCTCTTAGAACTGCACGAAAACTTGTATTCCGGATCAAAACAACGGGATACATCGTTTTAGATCGAAACTAGCAAAATTCACGAGCATCGATTTTACAAGTCGTCGAAGAGTAGACGAGAGAAAGGTATAAACTTTTTCTCTCAGAACTGCGCGAAAACTTGTATTCCGGCTCAAAACACCGGGATACATCGTTTTAGATCGAAACTAGCGAGATTTACGCACTTCGATTTTACAACTCGTCGAAGAGTAGACGAGAGAGAGCTGTAAGCTTTTTCTCTCAGAACTGCGCGAAAACTTGTATTCCGGCTCAAAACAACGAGATACATTGTTTTAGATCGAAACTAGCAAAATTCACGAGCATCAATTTTACTAGTCGTCGAAGAGTAGACGAGAGAAAGGTTTAAACTTTTTCTCTTAGAACTGCACGAAAACTTGTATTCCGGCTCAACACAACGGGATACATCGTTTTAGATCGAAACTAGCAAAATTCACGAGCATCGATTTTACAAGTCGTCGAAGAGTAGACGAGACCTGTAAACTTTTTCTCTCAGAACTGGAGGAAAACTTGTATTCCGGCTCAAAACTAGGGATACATCGTTTTAGATCGAAACTAGCGAGATTTATGCACTTCGATTTTACAAGTCGTCGAAGAGTAGTTGAGAGAAAGCTGTAAACTTTTTACTCTCAGAACTGCGCGAAAACTTATATTCCGGTTCAAAACAATGGGATACATTGTTTTAGATCCAAACTAGCGAGATTAACGAACTTTGACTTTACAAGTCGTCGAACAGTAGACGAGAGAGCGCTGTAAACTTTTTCTCTCAGAACTGCGCGAAAACTTGAATTCCGGCTGAAAACAACGGGATACATCGTTTTAGATCGAAACTAGCGAGATTCAAGAACATCGATTTTACTACTCGTCGAAGAGTAGACGAGAGAAGGTGTAAACGTTTTCTCTCATAACTGCGCGAAAACTTGTATTACGGCTCGAAACAACGGGATACATTGTTTTAGATCGAAACTAGGAAATATCACGAGCATCGAGTTTACAAGTCGTCGAAGAGCCGACGAGAGAAAGGTGCAAACTTTTTATCTCAGAACTGCGCGAAAACTCGTATTCTGGCTCAAAACAACGAGATAAATCGTTTTAGATAGAAGCTAGCAAAATTTACGAGCATCGATTTTACAAGTCGTCGAAGAGTAGACGAGAGAGAGCTGTAAACTTTTTCTCTCAGAACTGCGGGAAAACTTGTATTCCGGCTCAAAACAACGGGATACATCGTTTTAGATCGAAATTAGCGAGATTTACGCACTTAGATTTTACAAGTCGTCGAAGAGTAGACGAGAGAAAGGTGTAAACTTTTTCTCTCAGAACTGCGCGAAAACTTGTATTCCGGCTCAAAATAACGGGATACATCGTTTTAGATCAAATCAAGCAAAATTCACGAGCATCGATTTTACTAGTCGTCGAAGAGTAGACGAGTGAAGGTGTAAACTTTTTCTCTCAGAACTGCGCGAAAACTTGTATTCCGGCTCCAAACAACGGGATACTTTGTTTTAGATCGAAACTAGCAAATATCACGAGCATCGATTTTACAAGTCGTCGAAGAGCCGACGAGAGAAAGGTGTAAACTTTTTCTCAGAACAGTGCGAAAACTTGAATTCCGGCTGAAAACAATGGGATACATCGTTTGAAATCGAAACTAGCGAGATTCACGAACATCGATTTTACATGTCGTCGAAGAGTAGACGAGAGAAAGCTGTAAAGTTTTTATCTCAGAACTGCGCGAAAACTTGTATTCCGGCTCAAAACACCGGGATACATCGTTTTAGATTGAAACTAGCGAGATTCACGAACATCGATTTTACAAGTCGTCGAAGAAAAGACGAGACCTGTAAACTTTTTCTCTCAGAACTGGAGGAAAACTTGTATTCCGGCTCAAAACAACGGGATACATCGTTTTAGATCGAAACCAGCGAGATTCACGAACATCGATTTTACAAGTCGTCGAAGAGTAGACGAGACCTGTAAACTTTTTCTCTCAGAACTGGAGGAAAACTTGTATTTCGGCTCAAAACTACGGGATACATCGTTTTAGATCGAAACTAGCGAGATTTATGCACTTCGATTTTACAAGTCGTCGAAGAGTAGTCGAGAGAAAGCTGTAAACTTTTTACTCTCAGAACTGCGCGAAAACTTATATTCCGGTTCAAAACAATGGGATACATTGTTTTATATCAAAACTAGCGAGATTAACGAACTTTGATTGTACAAGTCGTCGAAGAGTAGACGAGAGAGCGCTGTAAACTTTTTCTCTCAGAACTGCGCGAAAACTTGAATTCCGGCTGAAAACAACGGGATACATCGTTTTAGATCGAAACAAGCGAGATTCACGAACATCGATTTTACTAGTCGTCGAAGAGTAGACGAGTGAAGGTGTAAACTTTTTCTCTCAGAACTGCGCGAAAACTTGTATTCCGGCTCCAAACAACGGGATACTTTGTTTTAGATCGAAACTAGCAAATATCACGAGCATCGATTTTACAAGTCGTCGAAGAGCCGACGAGAGAAAGGTGTAAACTTTTTATCTCAGAACAGCGCGAAAACTTGTATTCCGGCTCAAAACAACGAGATACATCGTTTTAGATCGAAACAAGCGAGATTCACGAACATCGATTTTACAAGTCGTCGAAGTGTAGACGAGAGAGAGCTGTAAACTTTTTCTCTCAGAACTGCGGGAAAACTTGTATTCCAGCTCAAAACAACAAGATAAATTGTTTTAGATAGAAGCTAGCAAAATTCACGAGCATCGATTTTACAAGTCGTCGAAGAGTAGACCAGAGAGAGCTGTAAACTTTTCTCTCAGAACTGCGGGAAAACTTGTCTTCCAGCTCAAAACAACGGGATACATCGTTTTAGATCGAAACTAGCGAGATTCACGAACATCGATTTTACAAGTCGTCGAAGACTAGACGAGACCTGTAAACTTTTTCTCTCAGAACTGGAGGAAAACTTGTATTCCGGCTCAAAACTACGGGATACATCGTTTTAGATCGAAACTAGCGAGATTTATGCACTTCGATTTTACAAGTCGTCGAAGAGTAGTCGAGAGAAAGCTGTACACTTTTTACTCTCAGAACTGCGCGAAAACTTATATTCCGGTTCAAAACAATGGGATACATTGTTTTAGATCAAAACTAGCGAGATTTACGAACTTTGATTTTACAAGTCGTCGAAGAGTAGACGAGAGAGCGCTGTAAACGTTTTCTCTCAGATCTGCGCGAAAACTTGAATTCCGGCTGAAAACAACGGGATACATTGTTTTAGATCGAAACTAGCGAGATTCACGAACATCGATTTTACTAGTCGTCGAAGAGTAGACGAGAGAAGGTGTAAACTTTTTCTCTCAGAACTGCGCGAAAACTTGTATTCCGGCTCGAAACAACGGGATGCATTGTTTTAGATCGAAACTAGGCAATATCACGAGCATCAAGTTTACAAGTCGTCGAAGAGCCGACGAGAGAAAGGTGTAAACTTTTTATCTCAGAACTGCGCGAAAACTTGTATTCTGGCTCAAAACAACGAGATACATCGTTTTAGATCGAAACTAGCGAGATTTACGCAATTAGAGTTTACAAGTCGTCGAAGAGTAGACGAGAGAAAGCTGTAAACTTTTTCTCTCAGAACTGCGCGAAAACTTGTATTCCGGCTCAAAACAACGGGATACATCGTTTTAGATCGAAACTAGCAAAATTCACGAGCATCGGGTTTACAAGTCGTCGAAGAGTAGACGAGAGAAAGGTGTAAACTTTTTCTCTCAGAACTGCGCGAAAACTTGTATTCCGGCTCCAAACAAGGGGATACATTGTTTTAGATCGAAACTAGCAAATATCACGAACTTCGATTTTACAAGTCGTCGAAGAGCAGACGAGAGAAAGGTGTAAATTTTTTCTCTCAGAACTGCGCGAAAACTTGTATTCCGGCTCAAAACAACAACATAAATCGTTTTAGATAGAAGCTAGCGAGATTCACGAACATCGATTTTACAAGTCGTCGAAGAGTAGACGAGAGAAAGCTGTAAACTTTTTCTCTCAGTACTGCGCGAAAACTTGTATTCCTGCTCAAAACAAAGGGATACATCGTTTTAGACCGAAACTAGCAAAATTCACGAACATCGATTTTACTAGTCGTCGAAGAGTAGACGAGAGATGGTGTAAACTTTTTCTCTCAGAACTGCGGGAAAACTTGTATTCCAGCCCAATACAATGGGATACATCGTTTTAGATCGAAACTACCGAGATTTACGAACTTCGATTTTACGAGACGTCGAAGAGCAGACGAGAGAAAGGTGTAAACTTTTTCTCTCAGAACTGCGCGAAAACTTGTATTCCGGCTCAAAACAACGAGATAAATCGTTTTAGATAGAAGCTAGCAAAATTTACGAGCATCGATTTTACAAGCCGTCGAAGAGTATACGAGAGAGAGCTGTAAACTTTTTCTCTCAGAACTGCGGGAAAACTTGAATTCCGGCTGAAAACAACGGGATACATCGTTTTAGATCGAAACAAGCGAGATTCACGAACATCGATTTTACTAGTCGTCGAAGAGTAGACGAGTGAAGGTGTAAACTTTTTCTCTCAGAACTGCGCGAAAACTTGTATTCCGGCTCCAAACAACGGGATACTTTGTTTTAGATCGAAACTAGCAAATATCACGAGCATCGATTTTACAAGTCGTCGAAGAGCCGACGAGAGAAAGGTGTAAACTTTTTATCTCAGAACAGCGCGAAAACTTGTATTCCGGCTCAAAACAACGAGATACATCGTTTTAGATCGAAACAAGCGAGATTCACGAACATCGATTTTACAAGTCGTCGAAGTGTAGACGAGAGAGAGCTGTAAACTTTTTCTCTCAGAACTGCGGGAAAACTTGTATTCCAGCTCAAAACAACAAGATAAATTGTTTTAGATAGAAGCTAGCAAAATTCACGAGCATCGATTTTACAAGTCGTCGAAGAGTAGACCAGAGAGAGCTGTAAACTTTTCTCTCAGAACTGCGGGAAAACTTGTCTTCCAGCTCAAAACAACGGGATACATCGTTTTAGATCGAAACTAGCGAGATTCACGAACATCGATTTTACAAGTCGTCGAAGACTAGACGAGACCTGTAAACTTTTTCTCTCAGAACTGGAGGAAAACTTGTATTCCGGCTCAAAACTACGGGATACATCGTTTTAGATCGAAACTAGCGAGATTTATGCACTTCGATTTTACAAGTCGTCGAAGAGTAGTCGAGAGAAAGCTGTACACTTTTTACTCTCAGAACTGCGCGAAAACTTATATTCCGGTTCAAAACAATGGGATACATTGTTTTAGATCAAAACTAGCGAGATTTACGAACTTTGATTTTACAAGTCGTCGAAGAGTAGACGAGAGAGCGCTGTAAACGTTTTCTCTCAGATCTGCGCGAAAACTTGAATTCCGGCTGAAAACAACGGGATACATTGTTTTAGATCGAAACTAGCGAGATTCACGAACATCGATTTTACTAGTCGTCGAAGAGTAGACGAGAGAAGGTGTAAACTTTTTCTCTCAGAACTGCGCGAAAACTTGTATTCCGGCTCGAAACAACGGGATGCATTGTTTTAGATCGAAACTAGGCAATATCACGAGCATCAAGTTTACAAGTCGTCGAAGAGCCGACGAGAGAAAGGTGTAAACTTTTTATCTCAGAACTGCGCGAAAACTTGTATTCTGGCTCAAAACAACGAGATACATCGTTTTAGATCGAAACTAGCGAGATTTACGCAATTAGAGTTTACAAGTCGTCGAAGAGTAGACGAGAGAAAGCTGTAAACTTTTTCTCTCAGAACTGCGCGAAAACTTGTATTCCGGCTCAAAACAACGGGATACATCGTTTTAGATCGAAACTAGCAAAATTCACGAGCATCGGGTTTACAAGTCGTCGAAGAGTAGACGAGAGAAAGGTGTAAACTTTTTCTCTCAGAACTGCGCGAAAACTTGTATTCCGGCTCCAAACAAGGGGATACATTGTTTTAGATCGAAACTAGCAAATATCACGAACTTCGATTTTACAAGTCGTCGAAGAGCAGACGAGAGAAAGGTGTAAATTTTTTCTCTCAGAACTGCGCGAAAACTTGTATTCCGGCTCAAAACAACAACATAAATCGTTTTAGATAGAAGCTAGCGAGATTCACGAACATCGATTTTACAAGTCGTCGAAGAGTAGACGAGAGAAAGCTGTAAACTTTTTCTCTCAGTACTGCGCGAAAACTTGTATTCCTGCTCAAAACAAAGGGATACATCGTTTTAGACCGAAACTAGCAAAATTCACGAACATCGATTTTACTAGTCGTCGAAGAGTAGACGAGAGATGGTGTAAACTTTTTCTCTCAGAACTGCGGGAAAACTTGTATTCCAGCCCAATACAATGGGATACATCGTTTTAGATCGAAACTACCGAGATTTACGAACTTCGATTTTACGAGACGTCGAAGAGCAGACGAGAGAAAGGTGTAAACTTTTTCTCTCAGAACTGCGCGAAAACTTGTATTCCGGCTCAAAACAACGAGATAAATCGTTTTAGATAGAAGCTAGCAAAATTTACGAGCATCGATTTTACAAGCCGTCGAAGAGTATACGAGAGAGAGCTGTAAACTTTTTCTCTCAGAACTGCGGGAAAACTTGTATTCCAGCTCAAAACAACGGGATACATCGTTTTAGATCGAAACTAGCGAGATTCACGAACATCGATTTTACAAGTCGTCGAAGAGTAGACGAGACCTGTAAACTTGTTCTCTCAGAACTGGAGGAAAACTTGTATTCCGGCTCAAAACAACGGGATACATCGTTTTAGATCGAAACTAGCGAGATTCACGAACATCGATTTTACAAGTCGTCGAAGAGTACACGAGACCTGTAAACTTGTTCTCTCAGAACTGGAGGAAAACTTGTATTCCGGCTCAAAACAACGGGATACATCGTTTTAGATCAAAACAAGCAAAATTCACGAGCATCGATTTTACTAGTCGTCGAAGAGTAGACGAGAGAAAGGTATAAACTTTTTCTCTTAGAACTGCACGAAAACTTGTATTCCGGCTCCAAACAACGGGATACATCGTTTTAGATAGAAACTAGCAAAATTCACGATCATCGAGTTTACAAGTCGTCGAAGAGTAGACGAGAGAAAGGTGTAAACTTTTTCTCTCAGAACAGTGCGAAAACTTGAATTCCGGCTGAAAACAATGGGATACATCGTTTTAAATCGAAACTAGCGAGATTCACGAACATCGATTTTACATGTCGTCGAAGAGTAGACGAGAGAAAGCTGTAAAGTTTTTATCTCAGAACTGCGCGAAAACTTGTATTCCGGCTCAAAACACCGGGATACATCGTTTTAGATTGAAACTAGCGAGATTCACGAACATCGATTTTACAAGTCGTCGAAGAAAAGACGAGACCTGTAAACTTTTTCTCTCAGAACTGGAGGAAAACTTGTATTCCGGGTCAAAACAACGGGATACATCGTTTTAGATTGAAACTAGCGAGATTTACGCACTTCGATTTTACAAGTCGTCGAAGAGTAGACGAGAGAGAGGTGTAAGCTTTTTCTCTCAAAACTGCGCGAAAACTTGTATTCCGGCTCAAAACAACGAGATACATCGTTTTACATCGAAACTAGCAAAATTCACGAGCATCGATTTTACTAGTCGTCGAAGAGTAGACGAGAAAAAGGTATAAACTTTTTCTCTTAGAACTGCACGAAAACTTGTATTCCGGCTCAAAACAACGGGATACATCGTTTTAGATCGAAACAAGCGAGATTCACGAACATCGATTTTACTAGTCGTCGAAGAGTAGACGAGAGAAAGGTATAAACTTTTTCTCTCAGAACTGCGCGAAAACTTGTATTCCGGCTCAAAACAACGGGATACATCGTTTTAGATCGAAACTAGCGAGATTCACGAACATTGATTTTACAAGTCGTCGAAGAGTAGACGAGAGAGAGCTGTAAACTTTTTCTCTCAGAACTGCGCGAAAACTTGTATTCCGGCTCAAAACAACGGGATACATCGTTTTAGATCGAAACAAGCGAGATTCACGAACATCGATTTTACTAGTCGTCGAAGAGTAGACGAGAAAAAGGTATAAACTTTTTCTCTTAGAACTGCACGAAAACTTGTATTCCGGCTCAAAACAACCGGATACATCGTTTTAGATCGAAACAAGCGAGATTCACGAACATCGATTTTACTAGTCGTCGAAGAGTAGACGAGAGAAAGGTATAAACTTTTTCTCTTAGAACTGCACGAAAACTTGTATTCCGGCTCAAAACAACGGGATACATTGTTTTAGATCGAAACTAGCAAAATTCACGAAAATCGAGTTTACAAGTCGTTGAAGAGTAGACGAGAGAAAGGTGTAAACGTTTTCTCTCAGAACTGCGCGAAAACTTGTATTCCGGCTCAAAACACCGGGATACATCGTTTTAGATTGAAACTAGCGCGATTCACGAACATCAATTTTACAAGTCGTCAAAGAGTAGACGAGAGCTGTAAACTTTTTCTCTCAGAACTGCGGTAAAACTTGTATTCCGGCTCAAAACAACGAGATACATCGTTTTAGATCGAAACTAGCAAAATTCACGAGCATCGATTTTACAAGTCGTCGAAGAGTAGACGAGAGAAAGGTGTAAACGTTTTCTCTCAGAACTGCGCGAAAACTTGTATTCCGGCTCAAAATAACGGGATGCATCGTTTTAGATCGAGACTGGCAAAATTCACGAGCATCGATTTTACTAGTCGTCGAAGAGTAGACGAGATAAAGGTATAAACTTTTTCTCTTAGAACTGCACGAAAACTTGTATTCCGGCTCAAAACAACGGGATACATCGTTTTAGATCGAAACTAGCAAAATTCACGAGCATCGAGTTTACAAGTCGTCGAAGTGTAGACGAGAGAAAGGTGTAAACTTTTTCTCTCAGTACTGCGCGAAAACTTGTATTCCTGCTCAAAACAAAGGGATACATCGTTTTAGATCGAAACAAGCGAGATTCACGAACATCGATTTTACTAGTCGTCGAAGAGTAGACGAGTGAAGGTGTAAACTTTTTCTCTCAGAACTGCGCGAAAACTTGTATTCCGGCTCCAAACAACGGGATACATTGTTTTAGATCGAAACAAGGAAATTTCACGAGCATCAATTTTACAAGTCGTCGAAGAGCCGACGAGAGAAAGGTGTAAACGTTTTCTCTCAGAACTGCGCGAAAACTTGTATTCCGGCTCAAAACACCGGGATACATTGTTTTAGTGAAACTAGCGCGATTCACGAACATCAATTTTACAAGTCGTCAAAGAGTAGACGAGAGCTGTAAACTTTTTCTCTCAGAACTGCGGGAAAACTTGTATTCCAGCCCAAAACAACGGGATACATCGTTTTAGATCGAAACTAGCGAGATTCACGAACATCGATTTTACAAGTCGTCGAAGAGTAGACGAGACCTGTAAACTTTTTCTCTCAGAACTGGAGGAAAACTTGTATTCCGGCTCAAAACAACGGGATACATCGTTTTAGATCGAAACTAGCGAGATTTACGCACTTCGATTTTACAACTCGTCGAAGAGTAGACGAGAGAGAGCTTTAAGCTTTTTCTCTCAGAACTGCGCGAAAACTTGTATTCCGGCTCAAAACAACGAGATACATCGTCTAAGATCGAAACTAGCAAATTCACGAGCATCGATTTTACAAGTCGTCGAAGAGTAGACGAGAGAAAGGTGTAAACTTTTTCTCTCAGATCTGCGCGAAAACTTGTATTCCGGCTCAAAATAACGGGGGACATCGTTTTAGATCAAAACTAGCAAAATTCACGAGCATCGTTTTTGCTAGTCGTCGAAGAGTAGACGAGAGAAAGGTATAAACTTTTTCTCTTAGAACTGCACGAAAACTTGTATTCCGGCTCAAAACAACGGGATACATTGTTTTAGATCGAAACTAGCAAAATTCACGAGCATCGAGTTTACAAGTCGTTGAAGAGTAGACGAGAGAAAGGTGTAAACGTTTTCTCTCAGAACTGCGCGAAAACTTGTATTCCGGCTCAAAACACCGGGATACATCGTTTTAGATTGAAACTAGCGCGATTCACGAACATCAATTTTACAAGTCGTCAAAGAGTAGACGAGAGCTGTAAACTTTTTCTCTCAGAACTGCGGTAAAACTTGTATTCCGGCTCAAAAAAACGAGATACATCGTTTTAGATCGAAACTAGCAAAATTCACGAGCATCGATTTTACAAGTCGTCGAAGAGTAGACGAGAGAAAGGTGTAAACGTTTTCTCTCAGAACTGCGCGAAAACTTGTATTCCGGCTCAAAATAACGGGATACATCGTTTTAGATCGAGACTGGCAAAATTCACGAGCATCGATTTTACTAGTCGTCGAAGAGTAGACGAGATAAAGGTATAAACTTTTTCTCTTAGAACTGCACGAAAACTTGTATTCCGGCTCAAAACAACGGGATACATCGTTTTAGATCGAAACTAGCAAAATTCACGAGCATCGAGTTTACAGGTCGTCGAAGTGTAGACGAGAGAAAGGTGTAAACTTTTTCTCTCAGTACTGCGCGAAAACTTGTATTCCTGCTCAAAACAAAGGGATACATCGTTTTAGATCGAAACAAGCGAGATTCACGAACATCGATTTTACTAGTCGTCGAAGAGTACACGAGTGAAGGTGTAAACTTTTTCTCTCAGAACTGCGCGAAAACTTGTATTCCGGCTCCAAACAACGGGATACATTGTTTTAGATCGAAACTAGGAAATTTCACGAGCATCAATTTTACAAGTCGTCGAAGAGCCGACGAGAGAAAGGTGTAAACGTTTTCTCTCAGAACTGCGCGAAAACTTGTATTCCGGCTCAAAACACCGGGATACATTGTTTTAGTGAAACTAGCGCGATTCACGAACATCAATTTTACAAGTCGTCAAAGAGTAGACGAGAGCTGTAAACTTTTTCTCTCAGAACTGCGGGAAAACTTGTATTCCAGCCCAAAACAACGGGATACATCGTTTTAGATCGAAACTAGCGAGATTCACGAACATCGATTTTACAAGTCGTCGAAGAGTAGACGAGACCTGTAAACTTTTTCTCTCAGAACTGGAGGAAAACTTGTATTCCGGCTCAAAACAACGGAATACATCGTTTTAGATCGAAACTAACGAGATTTACGCAATTACTTTTTACAAGTCGTCGAAGAGTAGACGAGAGAAAGCTGTAAACTTTTTCTCTCAGAACTGCGCAAAAACTTGTATTTCGGCTCAAAACAACGAGATACATCGTTTTAGATCGAAACTAGCAAAATTCACGAGCATCGATTTTACAAGTCTTCGAAGAGTAGACGAGAGAAAGGTGTAAACGTTTTCTCTCAGAACTGCGCGAAAACTTGTATTCCGGCTCAAAATAACGGGATACATCGTTTTAGATCGAGACTGGCAAAATTCACGAGCATCGATTTTACAAGTCGTCGAAGAGTAGACGAGAGAAAGGTGTAAACTTTTTCTCTCAGAACTGCGCGAAAACTTGTATTCCGGCTCAAAATAACGGGATAGATCGTTTTAGATCGAAACTAGCAAAATTCACGAGCATCGATTTTACTAGTCGTCGAAGAGTAGACGAGAGAAAGGTATAAACTTTTTCTCTTAGAACTGCACGAAAACTTGTATTCCGGCTCAAAACAACGGGCTACATCGTTTTAGATCGAAACAAGCGAGATTCACGAACATCGATTTTACTAGTCGTCGAAGAGTAGACGAGAGAAAGGTATAAACTTTTTCTCTCAGAACAGTGCGAAAACTTGAATTCCGGCTGAAAACAACGGGATACATCGTTTTAGATCGAAACTAGCGAGATTCACGAACATCGATTTTACAAGTCGTCGAAGAGTAGACGAGAGAAAGCTGTAAACTTTTTCTCTCAGAACTACGCGAAAACTTGTATTCCGGCTGAAAACAACGGGATACATCGTTTTAGATCGAAACTATCGAGATTCATGAACATCGATTTTACAAGTCGTCGAAGAGTAGACGAGAGAAAGCTCTAAACTTTTTTATCTCAGAACTGCGCGAAAACTTGTATTCCGGCTCAAAACACCGGGATACGTCGTTTTAGATTGAAACTAGCGAGATTCACGAACATCGATTTTACAAGTCGTCGAAGAGTAGACGAGACCTGTAAACGTTTTCTCTCAGAACTGGAGGAAAACTTGTATTCCGGGTCAAAACAACGGGATACATCGTTTTAGATTGAAACTAGCGAGATTTACGCACTTCGATTTTACAAGTCGTCGAAGAGTAGACGAGAGAGAGGTGTAAGCTTTTTCTCTCAAAACTGCGCGAAAACTTGTATTCCGGCTCAAAACAACGAGATACATCGTTTTACATCGAAACTAGCAAAATTCACGAGCATCGATTTTACTAGTCGTCGAAGAGTAGACGAGAAAAAGGTTTAAACTTTTTCTCTTAGAACTGCACGAAAACTTGTATTCCGGCTCAAAACAACGGGATACATCGTTTTAGATCGAAACAAGCGAGATTCACGAACATCGATTTTACTAGTCGTCGAAGAGTAGACGAGAGAAAGGTATAAACTTTTTCTCTCAGAACTGCGCGAAAACTTGTATTCCGGCTCAAAACAACGGGATACATCGTTTTAGATCGAAACTAGCGAGATTCACGAACATTGATTTTACAAGTCGTCGAAGAGTAGACGAGAGAGAGCTGTAAACTTTTTCTCTCAGAACTGCGCGAAAACTTGTATTCCGGCTCAAAACAACGGGATACATCGTTTTAGATCGAAACAAGCGAGATTCACGAACATCGATTTTACTAGTCGTCGAAGAGTAGACGAGAGAAAGGTATAAACTTTTTCTCTCAGAACTGCGCGAAAACTTGTATTCCGGCTCAAAACAACGGGATACATCGTTTTAGATCGAAACTAGCAAAATTCACGAGCATTGATTTTACAAGTCGTCGAAGAGTAGACGAGAGAGCGCTGTAAACTTTTTCTCTCAGAACTGCGCTAAAACGTGAATTCCGGCTGAAAACAACGGGATACATCGTTTTAGATTGAAACTAGCGAGATTCACGAACATCGATTTTATTAGTCGTCGAAGAGTAGACGAGA
This sequence comes from Amblyomma americanum, assembly GCF_052857255.1. NCBI lineage: Eukaryota > Metazoa > Arthropoda > Arachnida > Ixodida > Ixodidae > Amblyomma > Amblyomma americanum. The sequence goes on along the minus strand of NW_027526507.1, from coordinate 258,405 downwards.
GAAAGGTATAAACTTTTTCTCTTAGAACTGCACGAACACTTGTATTCCGGCTCCAAACAACGGGATACATCGTTTTAGATAGAAACTAGCAAAATTCACGAGCATCGAGTTTACAAGTCGTCGAAGAGTAGACGAGAGAAAGGTGTAAACTTTTTCTCTCAGAACAGTGCGAAAACTTGAATTCCGGCTGAAAACAATGGGATACATCGTTTTAAATTGAAACTAGCGAGATTCACGAACATCGATTTTACATGTCGTCGAAGAGTAGACGAGAGAAAGCTGTAAACTTTTTATCTCAGAACTGTGCGAAAACTTGTATTCCGGCTCAAAACACCGGGATACATCGTTTTAGATTGAAACTAGCGAGATTCACGAACATCGATTTTACAAGTCGTCGAAGAGCAGACGAGAGAAAGGTGTAAATTTTTTCTCTCAGAACTGCGCGAAAACTTGTATTCCGGCTCAAAACAACGAGATAAATCGTTTTAGATAGAAGCTAGCAAAATTCACGAGCATCGATTTTACAAGTCGTCGAAGAGTAGACGAGAGAAAGGTGTAAACTTTTTCTCTCAGAACGGTGCGAAAACTTGAATTCCGGCTCAAAACACCGGGATACATCGTTTTAGATTGAAACGAGCGAGATTCACGAACATCGATTTTACAAGTCGTCGAAGAGTAGACCAGAGAGAGCTGTAAACTTTTTCTCTCAGAACTGCGGGAAAACTTGTATTCCAGCTCAAAACAACGGGATACATCGTTTTAGATCGAAACTAGCGAGATTCACGAACATCGATTTTACAAGTCGTCGAAGAGTAGTCGAGAGAAAGCTGTAAACTTTTTACTCTCAGAACTGCGCGAAAACTTATATTCCGGTTCAAAACAATGGGATACATTGTTTTAGATCAAAACTAGCGAGATTAACGAACTTTGATTGTACAAGTCGTCGAAGAGTAGACGAGAGAGCGCTGTAAACTTTTTCTCTCAGAACTGCGGGAAAACTTGTATTCCAGCCCAATACAATGGGATACATCGTTTTAGATCGAAACTACCGAGATTTACGAACTTCGATTTTACGAGACGTCGAAGAGCAGACGAGAGAAAGGTGTAAACTTTTTCTCTCAGAACTGCGCGAAAACTTGTATTCCGGCTCAAAACAACGAGAGAAATCGTTTTAGATAGAAGCTAGCAAAATTTACGAGCATCGATTTTACAAATCGTCCAAGAGTAGACGAGAGAGAGCTGTAAACTTTTTCTCTCAGAACTGCGGGAAAACTTGTATTCCAGCTCAAAACAACGGGATACATCGTTTTAGATCGAAACTAGCGAGATTCACGAACATCGGTTTTACAAGTCGTCGAAGAGTAGACGAGACCTGTAAACTTTTTCTCTCAGAACTGGAGGAAAACTTGTATTCCGGCTCAAAACAACGGGATACATCGTTTTAGATCGAAATTAGCGAGATTTACGCACTTAGATTTTACAAGTCGTCAAAGAGTAGACGAGAGAAAGGTGTAAACTTTTTCTCTCAGAACTGCGCGAAAACTTGTATTCCGGCTCAAAATAACGGGATACATCGTTTTAGATCGAAACAACCAAAATTCACCAGCATCGATTTTACTAGTCGTCGAAGAGTAGACGAGAGAAAGGTATAAAGTTTTTCTCTTAGAACTGCACGAAAACTTGTATTCCGGCTCCAAACAACGGGATACATCGTTTTAGATAGAAACTAGCAAAATTCACGATCATCGAGTTTACAAGTCGTCGAAGAGTAGACGAGAGAAAGGTGTAAACTTTTTCTCTCAGAACAGTGCGAAAACTTGAATTCCGTCTGAAAACAATGGGATACATCGTTTTAAATCGAAACTAGCGAGATTCACGAACATCGATTTTACATGTCGTCGAAGAGTAGACGAGAGAAAGCTGTAAAGTTTTTATCTCAGAACTGCGCGAAAACTTGTATTCCGGCTCAAAACACCGGGATACATCGTTTTAGATTGAAACTAGCGAGATTCAGGAACATCGATTTTACAAGTCGTCGAAGAAAAGACGAGACCTGTAAACTTTTTCTCTCAGAACTGGAGGAAAACTTGTATTCCGGCTCAAAACAACGGGATACATCGTTTTAGATCAAAACTAGCAAAATTCACGAGCATCAATTTTACTAGTCGTCGAAGAGTAGACGAGAGAAAGGTGTAAACTTTTTCTCTTAGAACTGCACGAAAACTTGTATTCCGGATCAAAACAACGGGATACATCGTTTTAGATCGAAACTAGCAAAATTCACGAGCATCGATTTTACAAGTCGTCGAAGAGTAGACGAGAGAAAGGTATAAACTTTTTCTCTCAGAACTGCGCGAAAACTTGTATTCCGGCTCAAAACACCGGGATACATCGTTTTAGATCGAAACTAGCGAGATTTACGCACTTCGATTTTACAACTCGTCGAAGAGTAGACGAGAGAGAGCTGTAAGCTTTTTCTCTCAGAACTGCGCGAAAACTTGTATTCCGGCTCAAAACAACGAGATACATTGTTTTAGATCGAAACTAGCAAAATTCACGAGCATCAATTTTACTACTCGTCGAAGAGTAGACGAGAGAAAGGTTTAAACTTTTTCTCTTAGAACTGCACGAAAACTTGTATTCCGGCTCAACACAACGGGATACATCGTTTTAGATCGAAACTAGCAAAATTCACGAGCATCGATTTTACAAGTCGTCGAAGAGTAGACGAGACCTGTAAACTTTTTCTCTCAGAACTGGAGGAAAACTTGTATTCCGGCTCAAAACTAGGGATACATCGTTTTAGATCGAAACTAGCGAGATTTATGCACTTCGATTTTACAAGTCGTCGAAGAGTAGTTGAGAGAAAGCTGTAAACTTTTTACTCTCAGAACTGCGCGAAAACTTATATTCCGGTTCAAAACAATGGGATACATTGTTTTAGATCCAAACTAGCGAGATTAACGAACTTTGACTTTACAAGTCGTCGAAGAGTAGACGAGAGAGCGCTGTAAACTTTTTCTCTCAGAACTGCGCGAAAACTTGAATTCCGGCTGAAAACAACGGGATACATCGTTTTAGATCGAAACTAGCGAGATTCAAGAACATCGATTTTACTACTCGTCGAAGAGTAGACGAGAGAAGGTGTAAACGTTTTCTCTCATAACTGCGCGAAAACTTGTATTACGGCTCGAAACAACGGGATACATTGTTTTAGATCGAAACTAGGAAATATCACGAGCATCGAGTTTACAAGTCGTCGAAGAGCCGACGAGAGAAAGGTGCAAACTTTTTATCTCAGAACTGCGCGAAAACTCGTATTCTGGCTCAAAACAACGAGATAAATCGTTTTAGATAGAAGCTAGCAAAATTTACGAGCATCGATTTTACAAGTCGTCGAAGAGTAGACGAGAGAGAGCTGTAAACTTTTTCTCTCAGAACTGCGGGAAAACTTGTATTCCGGCTCAAAACAACGGGATACATCGTTTTAGATCGAAATTAGCGAGATTTACGCACTTAGATTTTACAAGTCGTCGAAGAGTAGACGAGAGAAAGGTGTAAACTTTTTCTCTCAGAACTGCGCGAAAACTTGTATTCCGGCTCAAAATAACGGGATACATCGTTTTAGATCAAATCAAGCAAAATTCACGAGCATCGATTTTACTAGTCGTCGAAGAGTAGACGAGTGAAGGTGTAAACTTTTTCTCTCAGAACTGCGCGAAAACTTGTATTCCGGCTCCAAACAACGGGATACTTTGTTTTAGATCGAAACTAGCAAATATCACGAGCATCGATTTTACAAGTCGTCGAAGAGCCGACGAGAGAAAGGTGTAAACTTTTTCTCAGAACAGTGCGAAAACTTGAATTCCGGCTGAAAACAATGGGATACATCGTTTGAAATCGAAACTAGCGAGATTCACGAACATCGATTTTACATGTCGTCGAAGAGTAGACGAGAGAAAGCTGTAAAGTTTTTATCTCAGAACTGCGCGAAAACTTGTATTCCGGCTCAAAACACCGGGATACATCGTTTTAGATTGAAACTAGCGAGATTCACGAACATCGATTTTACAAGTCGTCGAAGAGTAGACGAGACCTGTAAACTTTTTCTCTCAGAACTGGAGGAAAACTTGTATTTCGGCTCAAAACTACGGGATACATCGTTTTAGATCGAAACTAGCGAGATTTATGCACTTCGATTTTACAAGTCGTCGAAGAGTAGTCGAGAGAAAGCTGTAAACTTTTTACTCTCAGAACTGCGCGAAAACTTATATTCCGGTTCAAAACAATGGGATACATTGTTTTATATCAAAACTAGCGAGATTAACGAACTTTGATTGTACAAGTCGTCGAAGAGTAGACGAGAGAGCGCTGTAAACTTTTTCTCTCAGAACTGCGCGAAAACTTGAATTCCGGCTGAAAACAACGGGATACATCGTTTTAGATCGAAACAAGCGAGATTCACGAACATCGATTTTACTAGTCGTCGAAGAGTAGACGAGTGAAGGTGTAAACTTTTTCTCTCAGAACTGCGCGAAAACTTGTATTCCGGCTCCAAACAACGGGATACTTTGTTTTAGATCGAAACTAGCAAATATCACGAGCATCGATTTTACAAGTCGTCGAAGAGCCGACGAGAGAAAGGTGTAAACTTTTTATCTCAGAACAGCGCGAAAACTTGTATTCCGGCTCAAAACAACGAGATACATCGTTTTAGATCGAAACAAGCGAGATTCACGAACATCGATTTTACAAGTCGTCGAAGTGTAGACGAGAGAGAGCTGTAAACTTTTTCTCTCAGAACTGCGGGAAAACTTGTATTCCAGCTCAAAACAACAAGATAAATTGTTTTAGATAGAAGCTAGCAAAATTCACGAGCATCGATTTTACAAGTCGTCGAAGAGTAGACCAGAGAGAGCTGTAAACTTTTCTCTCAGAACTGCGGGAAAACTTGTCTTCCAGCTCAAAACAACGGGATACATCGTTTTAGATCGAAACTAGCGAGATTCACGAACATCGATTTTACAAGTCGTCGAAGACTAGACGAGACCTGTAAACTTTTTCTCTCAGAACTGGAGGAAAACTTGTATTCCGGCTCAAAACTACGGGATACATCGTTTTAGATCGAAACTAGCGAGATTTATGCACTTCGATTTTACAAGTCGTCGAAGAGTAGTCGAGAGAAAGCTGTACACTTTTTACTCTCAGAACTGCGCGAAAACTTATATTCCGGTTCAAAACAATGGGATACATTGTTTTAGATCAAAACTAGCGAGATTTACGAACTTTGATTTTACAAGTCGTCGAAGAGTAGACGAGAGAGCGCTGTAAACGTTTTCTCTCAGATCTGCGCGAAAACTTGAATTCCGGCTGAAAACAACGGGATACATTGTTTTAGATCGAAACTAGCGAGATTCACGAACATCGATTTTACTAGTCGTCGAAGAGTAGACGAGAGAAGGTGTAAACTTTTTCTCTCAGAACTGCGCGAAAACTTGTATTCCGGCTCGAAACAACGGGATGCATTGTTTTAGATCGAAACTAGGCAATATCACGAGCATCAAGTTTACAAGTCGTCGAAGAGCCGACGAGAGAAAGGTGTAAACTTTTTATCTCAGAACTGCGCGAAAACTTGTATTCTGGCTCAAAACAACGAGATACATCGTTTTAGATCGAAACTAGCGAGATTTACGCAATTAGAGTTTACAAGTCGTCGAAGAGTAGACGAGAGAAAGCTGTAAACTTTTTCTCTCAGAACTGCGCGAAAACTGGTATTCCGGCTCAAAACAACGGGATACATCGTTTTAGATCGAAACTAGCAAAATTCACGAGCATCGGGTTTACAAGTCGTCGAAGAGTAGACGAGAGAAAGGTGTAAACTTTTTCTCTCAGAACTGCGCGAAAACTTGTATTCCGGCTCCAAACAAGGGGATACATTGTTTTAGATCGAAACTAGCAAATATCACGAACTTCGATTTTACAAGTCGTCGAAGAGCAGACGAGAGAAAGGTGTAAATTTTTTCTCTCAGAACTGCGCGAAAACTTGTATTCCGGCTCAAAACAACAACATAAATCGTTTTAGATAGAAGCTAGCGAGATTCACGAACATCGATTTTACAAGTCGTCGAAGAGTAGACGAGAGAAAGCTGTAAACTTTTTCTCTCAGTACTGCGCGAAAACTTGTATTCCTGCTCAAAACAAAGGGATACATCGTTTTAGACCGAAACTAGCAAAATTCACGAACATCGATTTTACTAGTCGTCGAAGAGTAGACGAGAGATGGTGTAAACTTTTTCTCTCAGAACTGCGGGAAAACTTGTATTCCAGCCCAATACAATGGGATACATCGTTTTAGATCGAAACTACCGAGATTTACGAACTTCGATTTTACGAGACGTCGAAGAGCAGACGAGAGAAAGGTGTAAACTTTTTCTCTCAGAACTGCGCGAAAACTTGTATTCCGGCTCAAAACAACGAGATAAATCGTTTTAGATAGAAGCTAGCAAAATTTACGAGCATCGATTTTACAAGCCGTCGAAGAGTATACGAGAGAGAGCTGTAAACTTTTTCTCTCAGAACTGCGGGAAAACTTGTATTCCAGCTCAAAACAACGGGATACATCGTTTTAGATCGAAACTAGCGAGATTCACGAACATCGATTTTACAAGTCGTCGAAGAGTAGACGAGACCTGTAAACTTGTTCTCTCAGAACTGGAGGAAAACTTGTATTCCGGCTCAAAACAACGGGATACATCGTTTTAGATCGAAACTAGCGAGATTCACGAACATCGATTTTACAAGTCGTCGAAGAGTACACGAGACCTGTAAACTTGTTCTCTCAGAACTGGAGGAAAACTTGTATTCCGGCTCAAAACAACGGGATACATCGTTTTAGATCAAAACAAGCAAAATTCACGAGCATCGATTTTACTAGTCGTCGAAGAGTAGACGAGAGAAAGGTATAAACTTTTTCTCTTAGAACTGCACGAAAACTTGTATTCCGGCTCCAAACAACGGGATACATCGTTTTAGATAGAAACTAGCAAAATTCACGATCATCGAGTTTACAAGTCGTCGAAGAGTAGACGAGAGAAAGGTGTAAACTTTTTCTCTCAGAACAGTGCGAAAACTTGAATTCCGGCTGAAAACAATGGGATACATCGTTTTAAATCGAAACTAGCGAGATTCACGAACATCGATTTTACATGTCGTCGAAGAGTAGACGAGAGAAAGCTGTAAAGTTTTTATCTCAGAACTGCGCGAAAACTTGTATTCCGGCTCAAAACACCGGGATACATCGTTTTAGATTGAAACTAGCGAGATTCACGAACATCGATTTTACAAGTCGTCGAAGAAAAGACGAGACCTGTAAACTTTTTCTCTTAGAACTGGAGGAAAACTTGTATTCCGGCTCAAAACAACGGGATACATCGTTTTAGATCGAAACCAGCGAGATTTACGCACTTCGATTTTACAACTCGTCGAAGAGTAGACGAGAGAGAGCTGTAAGCTTTTTCTCTCAGAACTGCGCGAAAACTTGTATTCCGGCTCAAAACAACGAGATACATCGTTTTAGATCGAAACTAGCAAAATTCACGAGCATCAATTTTACTAGTCGTCGAAAAGTAGACGAGAGAAAGGTGTAAACTTTTTCTCTTTGAACTGCACGAAAACTTGTATTCCAGCTCAAAACAACGGGATACATCGTTTTAGATCGAAACTAGCAAAATTCACGAGCATCGATTTTACAAGTCGTCGAAGAGTAGACGAGAGAAAGGTATAAACTTTTTCTCTCAGAACTGCGCGAAAACTTGTATTCCGGCTCAAAACACCGGGATACATCGTTTTAGATTGAAACTAGCGAGATTCACGAACCTCGATTTTACAAGTCGTCGGAGAGTAGACCAGAGAGAGCTGTAAACGTTTTCGCTCAGAACTGCGGGATAACTTGTATTCCAGCTCAAAACAACGGGATACATCGTTTTAGATCAAATCAAGCAAAATTCACGAGCATCGATTTTACTAGTCGTCGAAGAGTAGACGAGAGAAAGGTATAAACTTTTTCTCTTAGAACTGCACGAAAACTTGTATTCCGGCTCCAAACAACGGGATACATCGTTTTAGATAGAAACTAGCAAAATTCATGATCATCGAATTTACAAGTCGTCGAAGAGTAGACGAGAGAAAGGTGTAAACTTTTTCTCAGAACAGTGCGAAAACTTGAATTCCGGCTGAAAACAATGGGATACATCGTTTTAAATCGAAACTAGCGAGATTCACGAACATCGATTTTACATGTCGTCGAAGAGTAGACGAGAGAAAGCTGTAAAGTTTTTATCTCAGAACTGCGCGAAAACTTGTATTCCGGCTCAAAACACCGGGATACATCGTTTTAGAGTGAAACTAGCGAGATTCACGAACATCGATTTTACAAGTCGTCGAAGAAAAGACGAGACCTGTAAACTTTTTCTCTCAGAACTGGAGGAAAACTTGTATTCCGGCTCAAAACAACGGGATACATCGTTTTAGATCGAAACCAGCGAGATTTACGCACTTCGATTTTACAACTCGTCGAAGAGTAGACGAGAGAGAGCTGTAAGCTTTTTCTCTCAGAACTGCGGGAAAACTTGTATTCCAGCCCAATACAATGGGATACATCGTTTTAGATCGAAACTACCGAGATTTACGAACTTCGATTTTACGAGACGTCAAAGAGCAGACGAGAGAAAGGTGTAAACTTTTTCTCTCAGAACTGCGGGAAAACTTGTATTCCGGCTCAAAACAACGGGATACATCGTTTTAGATCGAAATTAGCGAGATTTACGCACTTAGATTTTACAAGTCGTCGAAGAGTAGACGAGAGAAAGGTGTAAACTTTTTCTCTCAGAACTGCGCGAAAACTTGTATTCCGGCTCAAAATAACGGGATACATCGTTTTAGATCAAATCAAGCAAAATTCACGAGCATCGATTTTACTAGTCGTCGAAGAGTAGACGAGAGAAAGGTATAAACTTTTTCTCTTAGAACTGCACGAAAACTTGTATTCCGGCTCCAAACAACGGGATACATCGTTTTAGATAGAAACTAGCAAAATTCATGATCAACGAATTTACAAGTCGTCGAAGAGTAGACGAGAGAAAGGTGTAAACTTTTTCTCAGAACAGTGCGAAAACTTGAATTGCGGCTGAAAACAATGGGATACATCGTTTTAAATCGAAACTAGCGAGATTCACGAACATCGATTTTACATGTCGTCGAAGAGTAGACGAGAGAAAGCTGTAAAGTTTTTATCTCAGAACTGCGCGAAAACTTGTATTCCGGCTCAAAACACCGGGATACATCGTTTTAGATTGAAACTAGCGAGATTCACGAACATCGATTTTACAAGTCGTCGAAGAAAAGACGAGACCTGTAAACTTTTTCTCTCAGAACTGGAGGAAAACTTGTATTCCGGCTCAAAACAACGGGATACATCGTTTTAGATCGAAACCAGCGAGATTCGCGAACATCGATTTTACAAGTCGTCGAAGAGTAGACGAGACCTGTAAACTTTTTCTCTCAGAACTGGAGGAAAACTTGTATTTCGGCTCAAAACTACGGGATACATCGTTTTAGATCGAAACTAGCGAGATTTATGCACTTCGATTTTACAAGTCGTCGAAGAGTAGTCGAGAGAAAGCTGTAAACTTTTTACTCTCAGAACTGCGCGAAAACTTATATTCCGGTTCAAAACAATGGGATACATTGTTTTATATCAAAACTAGCGAGATTAACGAACTTTGATTGTACAAGTCGTCGAAGAGTAGACGAGAGAGCGCTGTAAACTTTTTCTCTCAGAACTGCGCGAAAACTTGAATTCCGGCTGAAAACAACGGGATACATCGTTTTAGATCGAAACAAGCGAGATTCACGAACATCGATTTTACTAGTCGTCGAAGAGTAGACGAGTGAAGGTGTAAACTTTTTCTCTCAGAACTGCGCGAAAACTTGTATTCCGGCTCCAAACAACGGGATACTTTGTTTTAGATCGAAACTAGCAAATATCACGAGCATCGATTTTACAAGTCGTCGAAGAGCCGACGAGAGAAAGGTGTAAACTTTTTATCTCAGAACAGCGCGAAAACTTGTATTCCGGCTCAAAACAACGAGATACATCGTTTTAGATCGAAACAAGCGAGATTCACGAACATCGATTTTACAAGTCGTCGAAGTGTAGACGAGAGAGAGCTGTAAACTTTTTCTCTCAGAACTGCGGGAAAACTTGTATTCCAGCTCAAAACAACAAGATAAATTGTTTTAGATAGAAGCTAGCAAAATTCACGAGCATCGATTTTACAAGTCGTCGAAGAGTAGACCAGAGAGAGCTGTAAACTTTTCTCTCAGAACTGCGGGAAAACTTGTCTTCCAGCTCAAAACAACGGGATACATCGTTTTAGATCGAAACTAGCGAGATTCACGAACATCGATTTTACAAGTCGTCGAAGACTAGACGAGACCTGTAAACTTTTTCTCTCAGAACTGGAGGAAAACTTGTATTCCGGCTCAAAACTACGGGATACATCGTTTTAGATCGAAACTAGCGAGATTTATGCACTTCGATTTTACAAGTCGTCGAAGAGTAGTCGAGAGAAAGCTGTAAACTTTTTACTCTCAGAACTGCGCGAAAACTTATATTCCGGTTCAAAACAATGGGATACATTGTTTTAGATCAAAACTAGCGAGATTTACGAACTTTGATTTTACAAGTCGTCGAAGAGTAGACGAGAGAGCGCTGTAAACGTTTTCTCTCAGATCTGCGCGAAAACTTGAATTCCGGCTGAAAACAACGGGATACATTGTTTTAGATCGAAACTAGCGAGATTCACGAACATCGATTTTACTAGTCGTCGAAGAGTAGACGAGAGAAGGTGTAAAATTTTTCTCTCAGAACTGCGCGAAAACTTGTATTCCGGCTCGAAACAACGGGATGCATTGTTTTAGATCGAAACTAGGCAATATCACGAGCATCGAGTTTACAAGTCGTCGAAGAGCCGACGAGAGAAAGGTGTAAGCTTTGAACTGCGCGAAAACTTGTATTCTGGCTCAAAACAACGAGATACATCGTTTTAGATCGAAACTAGCGAGATTTACGCAATTAGAGTTTACAAGTCGTCGAAGAGTAGACGAGACAAAGCTGTAAACTTTTTCTCTCAGAACTGCGCGAAAACTTGTATTCCGGCTCAAAACAACGGGATACATCGTTTTAGATCGAAACTAGCAAAATTCACGAGCATCGGGTTTACAAGTCGTCGAAGAGTAGACGAGAGAAAGGTGTAAACTTTTTCTCTCAGAACTGCGCGAAAACTTGTATTCCGGCTCCAAACAAGGGGATACATTGTTTTAGATCGAAACTAGCAAATATCACGAACTTCGATTTTACAAGTCGTCGAAGAGCAGACGAGAGAAAGGTGTAAATTTTTTCTCTCAGAACTGCGCGAAAACTTGTATTCCGGCTCAAAACAACAACATAAATCGTTTTAGATAGAAGCTAGCGAGATTCACGAACATCGATTTTACAAGTCGTCGAAGAGTAGACGAGAGAAAGCTGTAAACTTTTTCTCTCAGTACTGCGCGAAAACTTGTATTCCTGCTCAAAACAAAGGGATACATCGTTTTAGACCGAAACTAGCAAAATTCACGAACATTGATTTTACTAGTCGTCGAAGAGTAGACGAGAGATGGTGTAAACTTTTTCTCTCAGAACTGCGGGAAAACTTGTATTCCAGCCCAATACTATGGGATACATCGTTTTAGATCGAAACTACCGAGATTTACGAACTTCGATTTTACGAGACGTCGAAGAGCAGACGAGAGAAAGGTGTAAACTTTTTCTCTCAGAACTGCGCGAAAACTTGTATTCCGGCTCAAAACAACGAGATAAATCGTTTTAGATAGAAGCTAGCAAAATTTACGAGCATCGATTTTACAAGCCGTCGAAGAGTATACGAGAGAGAGCTGTAAACTTTTTCTCTCAGAACTGCGGGAAAACTTGTATTCCAGCTCAAAACAACGGGATACATCGTTTTAGATCGAAACTAGCGAGATTCACGAACATCGATTTTACAAGTCGTCGAAGAGTAGACGAGACCTGTAAACTTGTTCTCTCAGAACTGGAGGAAAACTTGTATTCCGGCTCAAAACAACGGGATACATCGTTTTAGATCGAAACTAGCGAGATTCACGAACATCGATTTTACAAGTCGTCGAAGAGTACACGAGACCTGTAAACTTGTTCTCTCAGAACTGGAGGAAAACTTGTATTCCGGCTCAAAACAACGGGATACATCGTTTTAGATCGAAACTAGCGAGATTCACGAGCATCGATTTTACTAGTCGTCGAAGAGTAGACGAGAGAAAGGTATAAACTTTTTCTCTTAGAACTGCACGAAAACTTGTATTCCGGCTCCAAACAACGGGATACATCGTTTTAGATAGAAACTAGCAAAATTCACGATCATCGAGTTTACAAGTCGTCGAAGAGTAGACGAGAGAAAGGTGTAAACTTTTTCTCTCAGAACAGTGCGAAAACTTGAATTCCGGCTGAAAACAATGGAATACATCGTTTTAAATCGAAACTAGCGAGATTCACGAACATCGATTTTACATGTCGTCGAAGAGTAGACGAGAGAAAGCTGTAAAGTTTTTATCTCAGAACTGCGCGAAAACTTGTATTCCGGCTCAAAACACCGGGATACATCGTTTTAGATTGAAACTAGCGAGATTCACGAACATCGATTTTACAAGTCGTCGAAGAAAAGACGAGACCTGTAAACTTTTTCTCTTAGAACTGGAGGAAAACTTGTATTCCGGCTCAAAACAACGGGATACATCGTTTTAGATCGAAACCAGCGAGATTTACGCACTTCGATTTTACAACTCGTCGAAAAGTAGACGAGAGAGAGCTGTAAGCTTTTTCTCTCAGAACTGCGCGAAAACTTGTATTCCGGCTCAAAACAACGAGATACATCGTTTTAGATCGAAACTAGCAAAATTCACGAGCATCAATTTTACTAGTCGTCGAAAAGTAGACGAGAGAAAGGTGTAAACTTTTTCTCTTTGAACTGCACGAAAACTTGTATTCCAGCTCAAAACAACGGGATACATCGTTTTAGATCGAAACTAGCAAAATTCACGAGCATCGATTTTACAAGTCGTCGAAGAGTAGACGAGAGAAAGGTATAAACTTTTTCTCTCAGAACTGCGCGAAAACTTGTATTCCGGCTCAAAACACCGGGATACATCGTTTTAGATTGAAACTAGCGAGATTCACGAACCTCGATTTTACAAGTCGTCGAAGAGTAGACCAGAGAGAGCTGTAAACTTTTTCGCTCAGAACTGCGGGATAACTTGTATTCCAGCTCAAAACAACGGGATACATCGTTTTAGATCGAAACTAGCGAGATTCACGAACATCGATTTTACAAGTCGTCGAAGAGTAGACGAGACCTGTAAACTTTTTCTCTCAGAACTGGAGGAAAACTTGTATTCCGGCTCAAAACAACGAGATACATCGTCTTAGATCGAAACTAGCAAATTCACGAGCATCGATTATACAAGTCGTCGAAGAGTAGACGAGAGAAAGCTGTAAACTTTTTATCTCAGAACTGCGCGAAAACTTGTATTCCGGCTCAAAACACCGGGATACATCGTTTTAGATTGAAACTAGCGAGATTCACGAACATCGATTTTACAAGTCGTCGAAGAAAAGACGAGACCTGTAAACTTTTTCTCTCAGAACTGGAGGAAAACTTGTATTCCGGCTCAAAACAACGGGATACATCGTTTTAGATCGAAACCAGCGAGATTTACGCACTTCGATTTTACAACTCGTCGAAGAGTAGACGAGAGAGAGCTGTAAGCTTTTTCTCTCAGAACTGCGCGAAAACTTGTATTCCAGCTCAAAACAACAAGATAAATTGTTTTAGATAGAAGCTAGCAAAATTCACGAGCATCGATTTTACAAGTCGTGGAAAAGTAGTCGAGAGAAAGCTGTAAACTTTTTACTCTCAGAACTGCGCGAAAACTTATATTCCGGTTCAAAACAATGGGATACATTGTTTTTGATCAAAACTAGCGAGATTTACGAACTTTGATTTTACAAGTCGTCGAAGAGTAGACGAGAGAGCGCTGTAAACGTTTTCTCTCAGAACTGCGCGAAAACTTGAATTCCGGCTGAAAACAACGGGATACATCGTTTTAGATCGAAACTAGCGAGATTCACGAACATCGATTTTACTAGTCGTCGAAGAGTAGACGAGAGAAGGTGTAAACTTTTTCTCTCAGAACTGCGCGAAAACTTGTATTCCGGCTCGAAACAACGGGATGCATTGTTTTAGATCGAAACTAGGCAATATCACGAGCATCGAGTTTACAAGTCGTCGAAGAGCCGACGAGAGAAAGGTGTAAACTTTTTATCTCAGAACTGCGCGAAAACTTGTATTCTGGCTCAAAACAACGAGATACATCGTTTTAGATCGAAACTAGCGAGATTTACGCAATTAGATTTTACAAGTCGTCGAAGAGTAGACGAGAGAAAGCTGTAAACTTTTTCTCTCAGAACTGCGCGAAAACTTGTATTCCGGCTCAAAACAACGAGATACATCGTTTTAGATCGAAACTAGCAAAATTCACGAGCATCGATTTTACAATTCGTCAAAGAGTAGACGAGAGAAAGGTGTAAACGTTTTCTCTCAGAACAGCGCGAAAACTTGTATTCCGGCTCAAAATAACGGGATACATCGCTTTAGATCGAAACTAGCAAAATTCACGAGCATCAATTTTACTAGTCGTCGAAGAGTAGACGAGAGAAAGGTATAAACTTTTTCTCTTAGAACTGCACGAAAACTTGTATTCCGGCTCAAAACAACGGGATACATCGTTTTAGATCGAAACTAGCAAAATTCACGAGCATCGAGTTTACAAGTCGTCGAAGAGTAGACGAGAGAAAGGTGTAAACTTTTTCTCTCAGAACTGCGCGAAAACTTGTATTCCGGCTCCAAACAAGGGGATACATTGTTTTAGATCGAAACTAGCAAATATCACGAACTTCGATTTTACAAGTCGTCGAAGAGCAGACGAGAGAAAGGTGTAAATTTTTTCTCTCAGAACTGCGCGAAAACTTGTATTCCGGCTCAAAACAACAACATAAATCGTTTTAGATAGAAGCTAGCAAAATTCACGAGCATCGATTTTACAAGTCGTCGAAGAGTAGACGAGAGAAAGGTGTAAACTTTTTCTCTCAGAACGGTGCGAAAACTTGAATTCCGGCTGAAAACAACGGGATACATCGTTTTAGATCCAAACTAGCGAGATTCACGAACATCGATTTTACAAGTCGTCGAAGAGTAGACGAGAGAAGGTGTAAACGTTTTCTCTCAGAACTGCGCGAAAACTTGTATTACGGCTCGAAACAGCGGGATACATTGTTTTAGATCGAAACTAGGAAATATCACGAGCATCGAGTTTACAAGTCGTCGAAGAGCCGACGAGAGAAAGGTGCAAACTTTTTATCTCAGAACTGCGCGAAAACTTGTATTCTGGCTCAAAACAACGAGATACATCGTTTTAAATCGAAACTAGCGAGATTCACGAACATCGATTTTACTAGTCGTCGAAGAGTAGACGAGAGAAGGTGTAAACTTTTTCTCTCAGAACTGCGGGAAAACTTGTATTCCAGCCCAATACAATGGGATACATCGTTTTAGATCGAAACTACCGAGATTTACGAACTTCGATTTTACGAGACGTCGAAGAGCAGACGAGAGAAGGTGTAAACGTTTTCTCTCAGAACTGCGCGAAAACTTGTATTCCGGCTCAAAACAACGAGATAAATCGTTTTAGATAGAAGCTAGCAAAATTTACGAGCATCGATTTTAAAATTCTTGAAGAGTAGACGAGAGAGAGCTGTAAACTTTTTCTCTCAGAACTGCGGGAAAACTTGTATTCCAGCTCAAAACAACGGGATACATCGTATTAGATCGAAACTAGCGAGATTCACGAACATCGATTTTACAAGTCGTCGAAGAGTAGACGAGACCTGTAAACTTGTTCTCTCAGAACTGGAGGAAAACTTGTATTCCGGCTCAAAACTACGGGATACATTGTTTTAGATCGAAACTAGCGAGATTTATGCACTTCGATTTTACAAGTCGTGGAAAAGTAGTCGAGAGAAAGCTGTAAACTTTTTACTCTCAGAACTGCGCGAAAACTTATATTCCGGTTCAAAACAATGGGATACATTGTTTTTGATCAAAACTAGCGAGATTTACGAACTTTGATTTTACAAGTCGTCGAAGAGTAGACGAGAGAGCGCTGTAAACGTTTTCTCTCAGAACTGCGCGAAAACTTGAATTCCGGCTGAAAACAACGGGATACATCGTTTTAGATCGAAACTAGCGAGATTCACGAACATCGATTTTACTAGTCGTCGAAGAGTAGACGAGAGAAGGTGTAAACTTTTTCTCTCAGAACTGCGCGAAAACTTGTATTCCGGCTCGAAACAACGGGATGCATTGTTTTAGATCGAAACTAGGCAATATCACGAGCATCGAGTTTACAAGTCGTCGAAGAGCCGACGAGAGAAAGGTGTAAACTTTTTATCTCAGAACTGCGCGAAAACTTGTATTCTGGCTCAAAACAACGAGATACATCGTTTTAGATCGAAACTAGCGAGATTTACGCAATTAGATTTTACAAGTCGTCGAAGAGTAGACGAGAGAAAGCTGTAAACTTTTTCTCTCAGAACTGCGCGAAAACTTGTATTCCGGCTCAAAACAACGAGATACATCGTTTTAGATCGAAACTAGCAAAATTCACGAGCATCGATTTTACAATTCGTCAAAGAGTAGACGAGAGAAAGGTGTAAACGTTTTCTCTCAGAACTGCGCGAAAACTTGTATTCCGGCTCAAAATAACGGGATACATCGCTTTAGATCGAAACTAGCAAAATTCACGAGCATCAATTTTACTAGTCGTCGAAGAGTAGACGAGAGAAAGGTATAAACTTTTTCTCTTAGAACTGCACGAAAACTTGTATTCCGGCTCAAAACAACGGGATACATCGTTTTAGATCGAAACTAGCAAAATTCACGAGCATCGAGTTTACAAGTCGTCGAAGAGTAGACGAGAGAAAGGTGTAAACTTTTTCTCTCAGAACTGCGCGAAAACTTGTATTCCGGCTCCAAACAAGGGGATACATTGTTTTAGATCGAAACTAGCAAATATCACGAACTTCGATTTTACAAGTCGTCGAAGAGCAGACGAGAGAAAGGTGTAAATTTTTTCTCTGAGAACTGCGCGAAAACTTGTATTCCGGCTCAAAACAACAACATAAATCGTTTTAGATAGAAGCTAGCAAAATTCACGAGCATCGATTTTACAAGTCGTCGAAGAGTAGACGAGAGAAAGGTGTAAACTTTTTCTCTCAGAACGGTGCGAAAACTTGAATTCCGGCTGAAAACAACGGGATACATCGTTTTAGATCCAAACTAGCGAGATTCACGAACATCGATTTTACAAGTCGTCGAAGAGTAGACGAGAGAAGGTGTAAACGTTTTCTCTCAGAACTGCGCGAAAACTTGTATTCTGGCTCAAAACAACGAGATACATCGTTTTAAATCGAAACTAGCGAGATTCACGAACATCGATTTTACTAGTCGTCGAAGAGTAGACGAGAGAAGGTGTAAACTTTTTCTCTCAGAACTGCGGGAAAACTTGTATTCCAGCCCAATACAATGGGATACATCGTTTTAGATCGAAACTACCGAGATTTACGAACTTCGATTTTACGAGACGTCGAAGAGCAGACGAGAGAAGGTGTAAACGTTTTCTCTCAGAACTGCGCGAAAACTTGTATTCCGGCTCAAAACAACGAGATAAATCGTTTTAGATAGAAGCTAGCAAAATTTACGAGCATCGATTTTAAAATTCTTGAAGAGTAGACGAGAGAGAGCTGTAAACTTTTTCTCTCAGAACTGCGGGAAAACTTGTATTCCAGCTCAAAACAACGGGATACATCGTATTAGATCGAAACTAGCGAGATTCACGAACATCGATTTTACAAGTCGTCGAAGAGTAGACGAGACCTGTAAACTTGTTCTCTCAGAACTGGAGGAAAACTTATATTCCGGCTCAAAACAACGGGATACATCGTTTTAGATCGAAATTAGCGAGATTTACGCACTTAGATTTTACAAGTCGTCGAAGAGTAGACGAGAGAAAGGTGTAAACTTTTTCTCTCAGAAATGCGCGAAAACTTGTATTCCGGCTCAAAATAACGGGATACATCGTTTTAGATCAAAACAAGCAAAATTCACGAGCATCGATTTTACTAGTCGTCGAAGAGTAGACGAGAGAAAGGTATAAACTTTTTCTCTTAGAACTGCACGAAAACTTGTATTCCGGCTCCAAACAACGGGATACATCGTTTTAGATAGAAACTAGCAAAATTCACGATCATCGAGTTTACAAGTCGTCGAAGAGTAGACGAGAGAAAGGTGTAAACTTTTTCTCTCAGAACAGTGCGAAAACTTGAATTCCGGCTGAAAACAATGGGATACATCGTTTTAAATCGAAACTAGCGAGATTCACGAACATCGATTTTACATGTCGTCGAAGAGTAGACGAGAGAAAGCTGTAAAGTTTTTATCTCAGAACGGCGCGAAAACTTGTATTCCGGCTCAAAACACCGGGATACATCGTTTTAGATTGAAACTAGCGAGATTCACGAACATCGATTTTACAAGTCGTCGAAGAAAAGACGAGACCTGCAAACTTTTTCTCTTAGAACTGGAGGAAAACTTGTATTCCGGCTCAAAACAACGGGATACATCGTTTTAGATCGAAACCAGCGAGATTTACGCACTTCGATTTTACAACTCGTCGAAGAGTAGACGAGAGAGAGCTGTAAGCTTTTTCTCTCAGAACTGCACGAAAACTTGTATTCCGGCTCAAAACAATGAGATACATCGTTTTAGATCGAAACTAGCAAAATTCACGAGCATCAATTTTACTAGTCGTCGAAGAGTAGACGAGAGAAAGGTGTAAACTTTTTCTCTTTGAACTGCACGAAAACTTGTATTCCAGCTCAAAACAACGAGATACATCGTTTTAGATCGAAACAAGCAAAATTCACGAGCATCGATTTTACTAGTCGTCGAAGAGTAGACGAGAGAAAGGTATAAACTTTTTCTCTTAGAGCTGCACGAAAACTTTTATTCCGGCTCCAAACAACGGGATACATCGTTTTAGATAGAAACTAGCAAAATTCACGATCATCGAGTTTACAAGTCGTCGAAGAGTAGACGAGAGAAAGGTGTAAACTTTTTCTCTCAGAACAGTGCGAAAACTTGAATTCCGGCTGAAAACAATGGGATACATCGTTTTAAATCGAAACTAGCGAGATTCACGAACATCGATTTTACAAGTCGTCGAAGAGTAGACGAGAGAAAGCTCTAAACTTTATCTCAGAACTGCGCGAAATCTTGTATTCCGGCTCAAAACACCGGGATACATTGTTTTAGATTGAAACGAGCGAGATTCACGAACATCGATTTTACAAGTCGTCGAAGAGTAGACCAGAGAGAGCTGTAAACTTTTTCTCTCAGAACTGCGGGAAAACTTGTATTCCAGCTCAAAACAACGGGATACATCGTTTTAGATCGAAACTAGCGAGATTCACGAACATCGATTTTACAAGTCGTCGAAGAGTAGACGAGACCTGTAAACTTTTTCTCTCAGAACTGGAGGAAAACTTGTATTCCGGCTCAAAACTACGGGATACATCGTTTTAGATCGAAACTAGCGAGATTTATGCACTTCGATTTTACAAGTCGTCGAAGAGTAGTCGAGAGAAAGCTGTAAACTTTTTACTCTCAGAACTGCGCGAAAACTTATATTCCGGTTCAAAACAATGGGATACATTGTTTTAGATCAAAACTAGCGAGATTAACGAACTTTGATTTTACAAGTCGTCGAAGAGTAGACGAGAGAGCGCTGTAAACTTTTTCTCTCAGAACTGCGCGAAAACTTGAATTCCGGCTGAAAACAACGGGATACATCGTTTTAGATCGAAACTAGCGAGATTCACGAACATCGATTTTACTAGTCGTCGAAGAGTAGACGAGAGAAGGTGTAAACGTTTTCTCTCAGAACTGCGCGAAAACTTGTATTACGGCTCGAAACAACGGGATACATTGTTTTAGATCGAAACTAGGAAATATCACGAGCATCGAGTTTACAAGTCGTCGAAGAGCCGACGAGAGAAAGGTGCAAACTTTTTATCTCAGAAATGCGCGAAAACTTGTATTCTGGCTCAAAACAACGAGATACATCGTTTTAGATCGAAACTAGCGAGATTCACGAACATCGATTTTACTAGTCGTCGAAGAGCAGACGAGAGAAAGCTGTAAACTTTTTCTCTCAAAACTGCGCGAAAACTTGTATTCCGGCTCAAAACAACGGGATACATCGTTTTAGATCGAAACTAGCAAAATTCACGAGCATCGAGTTTACAAGTCGTCGAAGAGCCGACGAGAGAAAGGTGCAAACTTTTTATCTCAGAACTGCGCGAAAACTTGTATTCTGGCTCAAAACAACGAGATACATCGTTTTAGATCGAAACTAGCGAGATTCACGAACATCGATTTTACTAGTCGTCGAAGAGCAGACGAGAGAAAGGTGTAAACTTTTTCTCTCAGAACTGCGCGAAAACTTGTATTCCGGCTCAAAACAACGAGATAAATCGTTTTAGATAGAAGCTAGCAAAATTTACGAGCATCGATTTTACAAGTCGTCGAAGAGTAGACGAGAGAGAGCTGTAAACTTTTTCTCTCAGAACTGCGGGAAAACTTGTATTCCAGCTCAAAACAACGGGATACATCGTTTTAGATCGAAACTAGCGAGATTCACGAACATCGATTTTACAAGTCGTCGAAGAGTAGACGAGACCTGTAAACTTTTTCTCTCAGAACTGGAGGAAAACTTGTATTCCGGCTCAAAACAACGGGATACATCGTTTTAGATCGAAACCAGCGAGATCTACGCACTTCGATTTTGCAACTCGTCGAAGAGTAGACGAGAGAGAGCTGTAAGCTTTTTCTCTCAGAACTGCGCGAAAACTTGTATTCCGGCTCAAAACAACGAGATACATCGTTTTAGATCGAAACTATCGAGATTCACGAACATCGATTTTACAAGTCGTCGAAGAGTAGACGAGAGAAAGCTCTAAACTTTATCTCAGAACTGCGCGAAAACTTGTATTCCGGCTCAAAACACCGGGATACATCGTTTTAGATTGAAACGAGCGAGATTCACGAACATCGATTTTACAAGTCGTCGAAGAGTAGACCAGAGAGAGCTGTCAACTTTTTCTCTCAGAACTGCGGGAAAACTTGTATTCCAGCTCAAAACAACGGGATACATTGTTTTAGATCGAAACTAGCGAGATTCACGAACATCGATTTTACAAGTCGTCGAAGAGTAGACGAGACCTGTAAACTTTTTCTCTCAGAACTGGAGGAAAACTTGTATTTCGGCTGAAAACAACGGGATACATCGTTTTAGATCGAAACTAGCGAGATTCACGAACATCGATTTTACTAGTCGTCGAAGAGTAGACGAGAGAAGGTGTAAACGGTTTCTCTCAGAACTGCGCGAAAACTTGTATTACGGCTCGAAACAACGGGATACATTGTTTTAGATCGAAACTAGGAAATATCACGAGCATCGAGTTTACAAGTCGTTGAAGAGCCGACGAGAGAAAGGTGCAAACTTTTTATCTCAGAACTGAGCGAAAACTTGTATTCTGGCTCAAAACAACGAGATACATCGTTTTAGATCGAAACTAGCGAGATTCACGAACATCGATTTTACTAGTCGTCGAAGAGTAGACGAGAGAAGGTGTAAACTTTTTCTCTCAGAACTGCGGGAAAACTTGTATTCAAGCCCAATACAATGGGATACATCGTTTTAGATCGAAACTACCGAGATTTACGAACTTCGATTTTACGAGACGTCGAAGAGCAGACGAGAGAAAGGTGTAAACTTTTTCTCTCTGAACTGCGCGAAAACTTGTATTCCGGCTCAAAACAACGAGATAAATCGTTTTAGGTAGAAGCTAGCAAAATTTACGAGCATCGATTTTACAAGTCGTCTAAGAGTAGACGAGAGAGAGCTGTAAACTTTTTCTCTCAGAACTGCGGGAAAGCTTGTATTCCAGCTCAAAACAACGGGATACATCGTTTTAGATCGAAACTAGCGAGATTCACGAACATCGATTTTACAAGTCGTCGAAGAGTAGACGAGAGAAAGGTGTAAACTTTTTCTCTCAGAACTGCGCGAAAACTTGTATTCCGGCTCAAAATAACGGGATACATCGTTTTAGATCGAAACAAGCAAAATTCACGAGCATCGATTTTACTAGTCGTCGAAGAGTAGACAAGAGAAAGGTATAAACTTTTTCTCTTAGAACTGCACGAAAACTTGTATTCCGGCTCCAAACAACGGGATACATTGTTTTAGATAGAAACTAGCAAAATTCACGATCATCGAGTTTACAAGTCGTCGAAAAGTAGACGAGAGAAAGGTGTAAACTTTTTCTCTCAGAACAGTGCGAAAACTTGAATTCCGGCTGAAAACAATGGGATACATCGTTTTAAATTGAAACTAGCGAGATTCACGAACATCGATTTTACATGTCGTCGAAGAGTAGACGAGAGAAAGCTGTAAAGTTTTTATCTCAGAACTGCGCGAAAACTTGTATTCCGGCTCAAAACACCGGGATATATCGTTTTAGATTGAAACTAGCGAGATTCACGAATATCGATTTTACAAGTCGTCGAAGAAAAGACGAGAGCTGTAAACTTTTTCTCTCAGAACTGGAGGAAAACTTGTATTCCGGCTCAAAACAACGGGATACATTGTTTTAGATCGATACCAGCGAGATTTACGCACTTCGATTTTACAACTCGTCGAAGAGTAGACGAGAGAGAGCTGTAAGCTTTTTCTCTCAGAACTGCGCGAAAACTTATATTCCGGCTCAAAACAACGAGATACATCGTTTTAGATCGAAACTAGCAAAATTCACGAGCATCAATTTTACTAGTTGTCGAAGAGTAGACGAGAGAAAGGTGTAAACTTTTTCTCTGAGAACTGCACGAAAACTTGTATTCCGGCTCAAAACAACAGGATACATCGTTTTAGATCGAAACTAGCGAGATTCACGAACATCGATTTTACTAGTCGTCGAAGAGTAGACGAGAGAAGGTGTAAACTTTTTCTCTCAGAACTGCGGGAAAACTTGTATTCCAGCCCAATACAATGGGATACATCGTTTTAGATCGAAACTACCGAGATTTACGAACTTCGATTTTACGAGACGTCGAAGAGCAGACGAGAGAAAGGTGTAAACTTTTTCTCTCAGAACTGCGCGAAAACTTGTATTCCGGCTCAAAACAACGAGATAAATCGTTTTAGATCGAAACTAGCGAGATTCACGAACATCGATTTTACAAGTCGTCGAAGAGTAGACGAGACCTGTAAACTTTTTCTCTCAGAACTGGAGGAAAACTTGTATTCCGGCTCAAAACAACGGGATACATCGTTTTAGATCGAAACTAGCGAGATTTACGCACTTCGATTTTACAACTCGTCGAAGAGTAGACGAGAGAGAGCTGTAAGCTTTTTCTCTCAGAACTGCGCGAAAACTTGTATTCCGGCTCAAAACAACGAGATACATCGTTTTAGATCGAAACTAGCAAAATTCACGAGCATCAATTTTACTAGTCGCCGAAGAGTAGACGAGAGAAAGGTGTAAACTTTTTCTCTTAGAACTTCACGAAAACTTGTATTCCGGCTCAAAACAACGGGATACATCGTTTTAGATCGAAACTAGCAAAATTCACGAGCATCGATTTTACAAGTCGTCGAAGAGTAGACGAGACCTGTAAATTTTTTTCTCAGAACTGGAGGAAAACTTGTATTCCGGCTCAAAACTACGGGATACATCGTTTTAGATCGAAACTAGCGAGCTTTATGCACTTCGATTTTACAAGTCGTCGAAGAGTAGTCGAGAGAAAGCTGTAAACCTTTTACTCTCAGAACTGCGCGAAAACTTATATTCCGGTTCAAAACAATGGGATACATTGTTTTAGATCAAAACTAGCGAGATTAACGAACTTTGATTTTACAAGTCGTCGAAGAGTAGACGAGAGAGCGCTGTAAAGTTTTTCTCTCAGAACTGCGCGAAAACTTGAATTCCGGCTGAAAACAACGGGATACATCGTTTTAGATCGAAACTAGCGAGATTCACGAACATCGATTTTACTAGTCGTCGAAGAGTAGACGAGAGAAGGTGTAAACGTTTTCTCTCAGAACTGCGCGAAAACTTGTATTACGGCTCGAAACAACGGGATACATTGTTTTAGATCGAAACTAGGAAATATCACGAGCATCGAGTTTACAAGTCGTCGAAGAGCCGACGAGAGAAAGGTGCAAACTTTTTATCTCAGAAATGCGCGAAAACTTGTATTCTGGCTCAAAACAACGAGATACATCGTTTTAGATCGAAACTAGCGAGATTCACGAACATCGATTTTACTAGTCGTCGAAGAGCAGACGAGAGAAGGTGTAAACTTTTTCTCTCAGAACTGCGGGAAAACTTGTATTCCAGCCCAATACAATGGGATACATCGTTTTAGATCGAAACTACCGAGATTTACGAACTTCGATTTTACGAGACGTCGAAGAGCAGACGAGAGAAAGGTGTAAACTTTTTCTCTCAGAACTGCGCGAAAACTTGTATTCCGGCTCAAAACAACGAGATAAATCGCTTTAGATAGAAGCTAGCAAAATTTACGAGCATCGATTTTACAAGTCGTCGAAGAGTAGACGAGAGAGAGCTGTAAACTTTTTCTCTCAGAACTGCGGGAAAACTTGTATTCCAGCTCAAAACAACGGGATACATCGTTTTAGATCGAAACTAGCGAGATTCACGAACATCGATTTTACAAGTCGTCGAAGAGTAGACGAGACCTGTAAACTTTTTCTCTCAGAACTGGAGGAAAACTTGTATTCCGGCTCAAAACAACGGGATACATCGTTTTAGATCGAAATTAGCGAGATTTACGCACTTAGATTTTACAAGTCGTCGAAGAGTAGACGAGAGAAAGGTGTAAACTTTTTCTCTCAGAACTGCGCGAAAATTTGTATTCCGGCTCAAAATAACGGGATACATCGTTTTAGATCGAAACAAGCAAAATTCACGAGCATCGATTTTACTAGTCGTCGAAGAGTAGACGAGAGAAAGGTATAAACTTTTTCTCTTAGAACTGCACGAAAACTTGTATTCCGGCTCCAAACAACGGGATACATCGTTTTAGATAGAAACTTGCAAAATTCACGATCATCGAGTTTACAAGTCGTCAAGAGTAGACGAGAGAAAGGTGTAAACTTTTTCTCTCAGAACAGTGCGAAAACTTGAATTCCGGTTGAAAACAATGGGATACATCGTTTTAAATCGAAACTAGCGAGATTCACGAACATCGATTTTACATGTCGTCGAAGAGTAGACGAGAGAAAGCTGTAAAGTTTTTATCTCAGAACTGCGCGAAAACTTGTATTCCGGCTCAAAACACCGGGATACATCGTTTTAGATTGAAACTAGCGAGATTCACGAACATCGATTTTACAAGTCGTCGAAGAAAAGACGAGACCTGTAAACTATTTCTCTCAGAACTGGAGGAAAACTTGTATTCCGGCTCAAAACAACGGGATACATCGTTTTAGATCGAAACCAGCGAGATTTACGCACTTCGATTTTACAACTCGTCGAAGAGTAGACGGGAGAGAGCTGTAAGCTTTTTTCTCTCAGAACTGCGCGAAAACTTGTATTCCGGCTCAAAACAACGAGATACATCGTTTTAGATCGAAACTATTGAGATTCACGAACATCGATTTTACAAGTCGTCGAAGAGTAGACGAGAGAAAGCTCTAAACTTTATCTCAGAACTGCGCGAAAACTTGTATTCCGGCTCAAAACACCGGGATACATCGTTTTTGATTGAAACGAGCGAGATTCACGAACATCGATTTTACAAGTCGTCGAAGAGTAGACCAGAGAGAGCTGTAAACTTTTTCTCTCAGAACTGCGGGAAAACGTATTCCAGCTCAAAACAACGGGATACATCGTTTTAGATCGAAACTAGCGAGATTCACGAACATCGATTTTACAAGTCGTCGAAGAGTAGACGAGACCTGTAAACTTTTTCTCTCAGAACTGGAGGAAAACTTGTATTTCGGCTCAAAACTACGGGATACATCGTTTTAGATCGAAACTAGCGAGATTTATGCACTTCGATTTTACAAGTCGTCGAAGAGTAGTCGAGAGAAAGCTGTAAACTTTTTACTCTCAGAACTGCGCGAAAACTTATATTCCGGTTCAAAACAATGGGATACATTGTTTTAGATCAAAACTAGCGAGATTAACGAACTTTGATTTTACAAGTCGTCGAAGAGTAGACGAGAGAGCGCTGTAAACTTTTTCTCTCAGAACTGCGCGAAAACTTGAATTCCGGCTGAAAACAACGGGATACATCGTTTTAGATCGAAACTAGCGAGATTCACGAACATCGATTTTACTAGTCGTCGAAGAGTAGACGAGAGAAGGTGTAAACGTTTTCTCTCAGAACTGCGCGAAAACTTGTATTCCGGCTCAAAACAACGGGATACATCGTTTTAGATCGAAACTAGCAAAATTCAAGAGCATCGATTTTACAAGTCGTCGAAGAGTAGACGAGAGAAAGGTATAAACTTTTTCTCTCAGAACTGCGCGAAAACTTGTATTCCGGCTCAAAACACCGGGATACATCGTTTTAGATTGAAACTAGCGAGATTCACGAACCTCGATTTTACAAGTCGTCGAAGAGTAGACCAGAGAGAGCTGTAAACTTTTTCGCTCAGAACTGCGGGATACATTGTATTCCAGCTCAAAACAACGGGATACATCGTTTTAGATCGAAACTACCGAGATTTACGAACTTCGATTTTACGAGACGTCGAAGAGCAGACGAGAGAAAGGTGTAAACTTTTTCTCTCAGAACTGCGCGAAAACTTGTATTCCGGCTCAAAACAACGAGATAAATCGTTTTAGATAGAAGCTAGCAAAATTTACGAGCATCAATTTTACAAGTCGTCGAAGAGTAGATGAGAGAGAGCTGTAAACTTTTTCTCTCAGAACTGCGCGAAAACTTGTATTCCGGCTCAAAATAACGGGATACATCGTTTTAGATCGAAACAAGCAAAATTCACGAGCATCGATTTTACTAGTCGTCGAAGAGTAGACGAGAGAAAGGTGTAAACTTTTTCTCAGAACAGTGCGAAAACTTGAATTCCGGCTGAAAACAATGGGATACATCGCTTTAAATCGAAACTAGCGAGATTCACGAACATCGATTTTACATGTCGTCGAAGAGTAGACGAGAGAAAGCTGTAAAGTTTTTATCTCAGAACTGCGCGAAAACTTGTATTCCGGCTCAAAACACCGGGATACATCGTTTTAGATTGAAACTAGCGAGATTCACGAACATCGATTTTACAAGTCGTCGAAGAAAAGACGAGACCTGTAAACTATTTCTCTCAGAACTGGAGGAAAACTTGTATTCCGGCTCAAAACAACGGGATACATCGTTTTAGATCGAAACCAGCGAGATTTACGCACTTCGATTTTACAACTCGTCGAAGTGTAGACGAGAGAGAGCTGTAAGCTTTTTCTCTCAGAACTGCGCGAAAACTTGTATTCCGGCTCAAAACAACGAGATACATCGTTTTAGATCGAAACTATCGAGATTCACGAACATCGATTTTACAAGTCGTCGAAGAGTAGACGAGAGAAAGCTCTAAACTTTATCTCAGAACTGCGCGAAAACTTGTATTCCGGCTCAAAACACCGGGATACATCGTTTTTGATTGAAACGAGCGAGATTCACGAACATCGATTTTACAAGTCGTCGAAGAGTAGACCAGAGAGAGCTGTAAACTTTTTCTCTCAGAACTGCGGGAAAACGTATTCCAGCTCAAAACAACGGGATACATCGTTTTAGATCGAAACTAGCGAGATTCACGAACATCGATTTTACAAGTCGTCGAAGAGTAGACGAGACCTGTAAACTTTTTCTCTCAGAACTGGAGGAAAACTTGTATTTCGGCTCAAAACTACGGGATACATCGTTTTAGATCGAAACTAGCGAGATTTATGCACTTCGATTTTACAAGTCGTCGAAGAGTAGTCGAGAGAAAGCTGTAAACTTTTTACTCTCAGAACTGCGCGAAAACTTATATTCCGGTTCAAAACAATGGGATACATTGTTTTAGATCAAAACTAGCGAGATTAACGAACTTTGATTTTACAAGTCGTCGAAGAGTAGACGAGAGAGCGCTGTAAACTTTTTCTCTCAGAACTGCGCGAAAACTTGAATTCCGGCTGAAAACAACGGGATACATCGTTTTAGATCGAAACTAGCGAGATTCACGAACATCGATTTTACTAGTCGTCGAAGAGTAGGCGAGAGAAGGTGTAATCGTTTTCACTCAGAACTGCGCGAAAACTTGTATTACGGCTCGAAACAACGGGATACATTGTTTTAGATCGAAACTAGGAAATATCACGAGCATCGAGTTTACAAGTCGTCGAAGAGCCGACGAGAGAAAGGTGCAAACTTTTTATCTCAGAACTGCGCGAAAACTTGTATTCTGGCTCAAAACAACGAGATACATCGTTTTAGATCGAAACTAGCGAGATTCACGAACATCGATTTTACTAGTCGTCGAAGAGTAGACGAGAGAAGGTGTAAACTTTTTCTCTCAGAACTGCGGGAAAACATGTATTCCAGCCCAATACAATGGGATACATCGTTTTAGATCGAAACAAGCAAAATTCACGAGCATCGATTTTACTAGTCGTCGAAGAGTAGACGAGAGAAAGGTATAAACTTTTTCTCTTAGAACTGCACGAAAACTTGTATTCCGGCTCCAAACAACGGGATACATCGTTTTAGATAGAAACTAGCAAAATTGACGATCATCGAGTTTACAAGTCGTCGAAGAGTAGACGAGAGAAAGGTGTAAACTTTTTATCTCAGAACTGCGCGAAAACTTGTATTCCGGCTCAAAACACCGGGATACATCGTTTTAGATTTAAACTAGCGAGATTCACGAACATCGATTTTACAAGTCGTCGAAGAAAAGACGAGACCTGTAAACTTTTCCTCTCAGAACTGGAGGAAAACTTGTATACCGGCTCAAAACAAGGAGATACATCGTTTTAGATCGAAACTAGCAAAATTCACGAGCATCAATTTTACTAGTCGTCGAAGAGTAGACGAGAGAAAGGTGTAAACTTTTTCTCTTAGAACTGCACGAAAACTTGTATTCCGGCTCAAAACACCGGGATACATCGTTTTAGATCGAAACTAGCGAGATTCACGAACATCGATTTTACAAGTCGTCGAAGAGTAGACGAGACCTGTAAACTTTTTCTCTCAGAACTGGAGGAAAACTTGTATTTCGGCTCAAAACTACGGGATACATCGTTTTAGATCGAAACTAGCGAGATTTATGCACTTCGATTTTACAAGTCGTCGAAGAGTAGTCGAGAGAAAGCTGTAAACTTTTTACTCTCAGAACTGCGCGAAAACTTATATTCCGGTTCAAAACAATGGGATACATTGTTTTAGATCAAAACTAGCGAGATTAACGAACTTTGATTTTACAAGTCGTCGAAGAGTAGACGAGAGAGCGCTGTAAACTTTTTCTCTCAGAATTGCGCGAAAACTTGAATTCCGGCTGAAAACAACGGGATACATCGTTTTAGATCGAAACTAGCGAGATTCACGAACATCGATTTTACTAGTCGTCGAAGAGTAGACGAGAGAAGGTGTAATCGTTTTCTCTCAGAACTGCGCGAAAACTTGTATTACGGCTCGAAACAACGGGATACATTGTTTTAGATCGAAACTAGGAAATATCACGAGCATCGAGTTTACAAGTCGTCGAAGAGCCGACGAGAGAAAGGTGCAAACTTTTTATCTCAGAATTGCGCGAAAACTTGTATTCTGGCTCAAAACAACGAGATACATCGTTTTAGATCGAAACTAGCGAGATTCACGAACATCGATTTTACTAGTCGTCGAAGAGTAGACGAGAGAAGGTGTAAACTTTTTCTCTCAGAACTGCGGGAAAACATGTATTCCAGCCCAATACAATGGGATACATCGTTTTAGATCGAAACTACCGAGATTTACGAACTTCGATTTTACGAGACGTCGAAGAGCAGACGAGAGAAAGGTGTAAACATTTTCTCTCAGAACTGCGCGAAAACTTGTATTCCGGCTCAAAACAACGAGATAAATCGTTTTAGATAGAAGCTAGCAAAATTTACGAGCATCGATTTTACAAGTCGTCGAAGAGTAGACGAGAGAGAGCTGTAAACTTTTTCTCTCAGAACTGCGCGAAAACTTGTATTCCGGCTCAAAATAACGGGATACATCGTTTTAGATCGAAACAAGCAAAATTCACGAGCATCGATTTTACTAGTCGTCGAAGAGTAGACGAGAGAAAGGTATAAACTTTTTCTCTTAGAACTGCACGAAAACTTGTATTCCGGCTCCAAACAACGGGATACATCGTTTTAGATAGAAACTGGCAAAATTCACGATCATCGAGTTTACAAGTCGTCGAAGAGTAGACGAGAGAAAGGTGTAAACTTGTTATCTCAGAACTGCGCGAAAACTTGTATTCCGGCTCAAAACACCGGGATACATCGTTTTAGATTGAAACTAGCGAGATTCACGAACATCGATTTTACAAGTCGTCGAAGAGTAGACGAGAGAAAGGTGTAAACTTTTTCTCTTAGAACTGCACGAAAACTTGTATTCCGGCTCAAAACACCGGGATACATCGTTTTAGATCGAAACTAGCGAGATTCACGAACATCGATTTTACAAGTCGTCGAAGAGTAGACGAGACCTGTAAACTTTTTCTCTCAGAACTGGAGGAAAACTTGTATTTCGGCTCAAAACTACGGGATACATCGTTTTAGATCGAAACTAGCGAGATTTATGCACTTCGATTTTACAAGTCGTCGAAGAGTAGTCGAGAGAAAGCTGTAAACTTTTTACTCTCAGAACTGCGCGAAAACTTATATTCCGGTTCAAAACAATGGGATACATTGTTTTAGATCAAAACTAGCGAGATTAACGAACTTTGATTTTACAAGTCGTCGAAGAGTAGACGAGAGAGCGCTGTAAACTTTTTCTCTCAGAATTGCGCGAAAACTTGAATTCCGGCTGAAAACAACGGGATACATCGTTTTAGATCGAAACTAGCGAGATTCACGAACATCGATTTTACTAGTCGTCGAAGAGTAGACGAGAGAAGGTGTAATCGTTTTCTCTCAGAACTGCGCGAAAACTTGTATTACGGCTCGAAACAACGGGATACATTGTTTTAGATCGAAACTAGGAAATATCACGAGCATCGAGTTTACAAGCCGTCGAAGAGCCGACGAGAGAAAGGTGCAAACTTTTTATCTCAGAATTGCGCGAAAACTTGTATTCTGGCTCAAAACAACGAGATACATCGTTTTAGATCGAAACTAGCGAGATTCACGAACATCGATTTTACTAGTCGTCGAAGAGTAGACGAGAGAAGTTGTAAACTTTTTCTCTCAGAACTGCGGGAAAACATGTATTCCAGCCCAATACAATGGGATACATCGTTTTAGATCGAAACTACCGAGATTTACGAACTTCGATTTTACGAGACGTCGAAGAGCAGACGAGAGAAAGGTGTAAACATTTTCTCTCAGAACTGCGCGAAAACTTGTATTCCGGCTCAAAACAACGAGATAAATCGTTTTAGATAGAAGCTAGCAAAATTTACGAGCATCGATTTTACAAGTCGTCGAAGAGTAGACGAGAGAGAGCTGTAAACTTTTTCTCTCAGAACTGCGCGAAAACTTGTATTCCGGCTCAAAATAACGGGATACATCGTTTTAGATCGAAACAAGCAAAATTCACGAGCATCGATTTTACTAGTCGTCGAAGAGTAGACGAGAGAAAGGTATAAACTTTTTCTCTTAGAACTGCACGAAAACTTGTATTCCGGCTCCAAACAACGGGATACATCGTTTTAGATAGAAACTGGCAAAATTCACGATCATCGAGTTTACAAGTCGTCGAAGAGTAGACGAGAGAAAGGTGTAAACTTGTTATCTCAGAACTGCGCGAAAACTTGTATTCCGGCTCAAAACACCGGGATACATCGTTTTAGATTGAAACTAGCGAGATTCACGAACATCGATTTTACAAGTCGTCGAAGAAAAGACGAGACCTGTAAACTTTTCCTCTCAGAACTGGAGGAAAACTTGTATACCGGCTCAAAACAACGGGATACATCGTTTTAAATCGAAACTAGCAAAATTCACGAGCATCGATTTTACAAGTCGTTGAAGAGTAGACGAGAGAAAGCTATAAACTTTTTCTCTTAGAACTGCACGAAAACTTGTATTCCGGCTCAAAACAACGGGATACATCGTTTTAGATCGAAACTAGCAAAATTCACGAGCATCGATTTTACAAGTCGTCGAAGAGTAGACGAGAGAAAGGTATAAACTTTTTCTCTCAGAACTGCGCGAAAACTTGTATTCCGGCTCAAAACACCGGGATACATCGTTTTAGATTGAAACTAGCGAGATTCACGAACCTCGATTTTACAAGTCGTCGAAGAGTAGACGAGAGAAATGTGTAAACTTTTTCTCTCAGAACAGTGCGAAAACTTGAATTCCGGCTGAAAACAATGGGATACATCGTTTTAGATTGAAACTAGCGAGATTCACGAACATAGATTTTACAAGTCGTCGAAGAAAAGACGAGACCTGTAAACTTTTTCTCTCAGAACTGGAGGAAAACTTGTATTCCAGCCCAATACAATGGGATACATCGTTTTAGATCGAAACTACCGAGATTTACGAACTTCGATTTTACGAGACGTCGAAGAGCAGACGAGAGAAAGGTGTAAACTTTTTCTCTCAGAACTGCGCGAAAACTTGTATTCCGGCTCAAAACAACGATATAAATCGTTTTAGATAGAAGCTAGCAAAATTTACGAGCATCGATTTTACAAGTCGTCGAAGAGTAGACGAGAGAGAGCTGTAAACTTTTTCTCTCAGAACTGCGGGAAAACTTGTATTCCAGCTCAAAACAACGGGATACATCGTTTTAGATCGAAACTAGCGAGATTCACGAACATCGATTTTACAAGTCGTCGAAGAGTAGACGAGACCTGTAAACTTTTTCTCTCAGAACTAGAGGAAAACTTGTATTCCGGCTCAAAACAACGGGATACATCGTTTTAGATCGAAATTAGCGAGATTTACACACTTAGATTTTACAAGTCGTCGAAGAGTAGACGAGAGAAAGGTGTAAACTTTTTCTCTCAGAACTGCGCGAAAACTTGTATTCCGGCTCAAAATAACGGGATACATCGTTTTAGATCGAAACAAGCAAAATTCACGAGCATCGATTTTACCAGTCGTCGAAGAGTAGACGAGAGAAAGGTATAAACTTT
Organism: Amblyomma americanum; assembly: GCF_052857255.1. Taxonomy (NCBI): domain Eukaryota; kingdom Metazoa; phylum Arthropoda; class Arachnida; order Ixodida; family Ixodidae; genus Amblyomma; species Amblyomma americanum. The sequence goes on along the minus strand of NW_027526507.1, from coordinate 224,748 downwards.
TTCTCTTAGAACTGCACGAAAACTTGTATTCCGGCTCCAAACAACGGGATACATCGTTTTAGATAGAAACTAGCAAAATTCACGATCATCGAGTTTACAAGTCGTCGAAGAGTAGACGAGAGAAAGGTGTAAACTTTTTCTCTCAGAACAGTGCGAAAACTTGAATTCCGGCTGAAAACAATGGGATACATCGTTTTAAATCGAAACTAGCGAGATTCACGAACATCGATTTTACATGTCGTCGAAGAGTAGACGAGAGAAAGCTGTAAAGTTTTTATCTCAGAACTGCGCGAAAACTTGTATTCCGGCTCAAAACACCGGGATACATCGTTTTAGATTGAAACTAGCGAGATTCACGAACATCGATTTTACAAGTCGTCGAAGAAAAGACGAGACCTGTAAACTTTTTCTCTCAGAACTGGAGGAAAACTTGTATTCCGGCTCAAAACAACGGGATACATCGTTTTAGATCGAAACCAGCGAGATTTACGCACTTCGATTTTACAACTCGTCGAAGAGTAGACGAGAGAGAGCTGTAAGCTTTTTCTCTCAGAACTGCGCGAAAACTTGTATTCCGGCTCAAAACAACGAGATACATCGTTTTAGATCGAAACTATCGAGATTCACGAACATCGATTTTACAAGTCGTCGAAGAGTAGACGAGAGAAAGCTCTAAACTTTATCTCAGAACTGCGCGAAAACTTGTATTCCGGCTCAAAACACCGGGATACATCGTTTTTGATTGAAACGAGCGAGATTCACGAACATCGATTTTACAAGTCGTCGAAGAGTAGACCAGAGAGAGCTGTAAACTTTTTCTCTCAGAACTGCGGGAAAACTTGTATTCCAGCTCAAAACAACGCGATACATCGTTTTAGATCGAAACTAGCGAGATTCACGAACATCGATTTTACAAGTCGTCGAAGAGTAGACGAGACCTGTAAACTTTTTCTCTCAGAACTGGAGGAAAACTTGTATTTCGGCTCAAAACTACGGGATACATCGTTTTAGATCGAAACTAACGAGATTTACGAACTTCGATTTTACGAGACGTCGAAGAGCAGACGAGAGAAAGGTGTAAACTTTTTCTCTCAGAACTGCGCGAAAACTTGTATTCCGGCTCAAAACAACGAGATAAATCGTTTTAGATAGAAGCTAGCAAAATTTACGAGCATCGATTTTACAAGTCGTCGAAGAGTAGACGAGAGAGAGCTGTAAACTTTTTCTCTCAGAACTGCGGGAAAACTTGTATTCCAGCTCAAAACAACGGGATACATCGTTTTAGATCGAAACTAGCGAGATTCACGAACTTCGATTTTACAAGTCGTCGAAGAGTAGACGAGAGAAAGGTGTAAACTTTTTCTCTCAGAACTGCGCGAAAACTTGTATTCCATCTCAAAATAACGGGATACATCGTTTTAGATCGAAACAAGCAAAATTCACGAGCATCGATTTTACTAGTCGTCGAAGAGTAGACGAGAGAAAGGTATAAACTTTTTCTCTTAGAACTGCACGAAAACTTGTATTCCGGCTCCAAACAACGGGATACATCGTTTTAGATAGAAACTAGCAAAATTCACGATCATCGAGTTTACAAGTCGTCGAAGAGTAGACGAGAGAAAGGTGTAAACTTTTTCTCTCAGAACAGTGCGAAAACTTGAATTCCGGCTGAAAACAATGGAATACATCGTTTGAAATCGAAACTAGCGAGGTTCACGAACATCGATTTTACATGTCGTCGAAGAGTAGACGAGAGAAAGCTGTAAAGGTTTTATCTCAGAACTGCGCGAAAACTTGTATTCCGGCTCAAAACACCGGGATACATCGTTTTAGATTGAAACTAGCGAGATTCACGAACATCGATTTTACAAGTCGTCGAAGAAAAGACGAGACCTGTAAACTTTTCCTCTCAGAACTGGAGGAAAACTTGTATACCGGCTCAAAACAACGAGAGAGATCGTTTTAGATCGAAACTAGCAAAATTCACGAGCATCAATTTTACTAGTCGTCGAAGAGTAGACGAGAGAAAGGTGTAAACTTTTTCTCTTAGAACTGCACGAAAACTTGTATTCCGGCTCAAAACAACGTGATACATCGTTTTAGATCGAAACTAGCAAAATTCACGAGCATCGATTTTACAAGTCGTCGAAGAGTAGACGAGAGAAAGGTGTAAACTTTTTCTCTCAGAACTGCGCGAAAACTTGTATTCCGGCTCAAAATAACGGGATACATCGTTTTAGATCGAAACTAGCGAGATTCACGAACATCGATTTTACAAGTCGTCGAAGAGTAGACGAGAGAAAGCTGTAAACTTTTTATCTCAGAACTGCGCGAAAACTTGTATTCCGGCTCAAAACACCGGGATACATCGTTTTAGATTGAAACTAGCGAGATTCACGAACATCGATTTTACAAGTCGTCGAAGAAAAGACGAGACCTGTAAACTTTTTCTCTCAGAACTGGAGGAAAACTTGTATTCCGGCTCAAAACAACGGGATACATCGTTTTAGATCGAAACCAGCGAGATTTACGCACTTCGATTTTACAACTCGTCGAAGAGTAGACGAGAGAGAGCTGTAAGCTTTTTCTCTCAGAACTGCGCGAAAACTTGTATTCCGGCTCAAAACAACGAGATACCTCGTTTTAGATCGAAACTAGCAAAATTCACGAGCATCAATTTTACTAGTCGTCGAAGAGTAGACGAGAGAATGGTGTAAACTTTTTCTCTTAGAACTGCACGAAAACTTGTATTCCGGCTCAAAACAACGGGATACATCGTTTTAGATCGAAACTAGCAAAATTCACGAGCATCGATTTTACAAGTCGTCGAAGAGTAGACGAGAGAAAGGTATAAACTTTTTCTCTCAGAACTGCGCGAAAACTTGTATTCCGGCTCAAAACACCGGGATACATCGTTGTAGATTGAAACTAGCGAGATTCACGAACCTCGATTTTACAAGTCGTCGAAGAGTAGACCAGAGAGAGCTGTAAACTTTTTCGCTCAGAACTGCGGGATAACTTGTATTCCAGCTCAAAACAACGGGATACATCGTTTTAGATCGAAACTAGCGAGATTTACGAACATCGATTTTACAAGTCGTCGAAGAGTAGACGAGACCTGTAAACTTTTTCTCTCAGAACTGGAGGAAAACTTGTATTCCGGCTCAAAACAACGGGATACATCGTTTTAGATCGAAACTAGCGAGATTCACGAACATCGATTTTACAAGTCGTCGAAGAGTAGACGAGACCTGTAAACTTTTTCTCTCAGAACTGGAGGAAAACTTGTATTCCGGCTCAAAACAACGGGATACATCGTTTTAGATCGAAACTAGCGAGATTTACGCACTTCGATTTTACAACTCGTCGAAGAGTAGACGAGAGAGAGCTGTAAGCTTTTTCTCTCAGAACTGCGCGAAAACTTGTATTCCGGCTCAAAACAACGAGATACATCGTCTTAGATCGAAACTAGCAAATTCACGAGCATCAATTTTACAAGTCGTCGAAGAGTAGACGAGAGAAAGGTGTAAACGTTTTCTCTCAGAACTGCGCGAAAACTTGTATTCCGGCTCAAAACACCGGGATACATCGTTTTAGATTGAAACTAGCGAGATTCACGAACATCGATTTTACAAGTCGTCGAAGAAAAGACGAGACCTGTAAACTTTTTCTCTCAGAACTGGAGGAAAACTTGTATTCCGGCTCAAAACAACGAGATACATCGTTTTAGATCGAAACTAGCAAAATTCACGAGCATCAATTTTACTAGTCGTCGAAGAGTAGACGAGAGAATGGTGTAAACTTTTTCTCTTAGAACTGCACGAAAACTTGTATTCCGGCTCAAAACAACGGGATACATTGTTTTAGATCGAAACTAGCAAAATTCACGAGCATCGATTTTACAAGTCGTCGAAGAGTAGACGAGAGAAAGGTATAAACTTTTTCTCTCAGAACTGCGCGAAAACTTGTATTCCGGCTCAAAACACCGGGATACATCGTTTTAGATTGAAACTAGCGAGATTCACGAACCTCGATTTTACAAGTCGTCGAAGAGTAGACCAGAGAGAGCTGTAAACGTTTTCGCTCAGAACTGCGGGATAACTTGTATTCCAGCTCAAAACAACGGGATACATCGTTTTAGATTGAAACTAGCGAGATTCACGAACATCGATTTTACAAGTCGTCGAAGAGTAGACGAGACCTGTAAACTTTTTCTCTCAGAACTGGAGGAAAACTTGTATTCCGGCTCAAAACAACGGGATACATCGTTTTAGATCGAAACTAGCGAGATTTACGCACTTCGATTTTACAACTCGTCGAAGAGTAGACGAGAGAGAGCTGTAAGCTTTCTCTCTCAGAACTGCGCGAAAACTTGTATTCCGGCTCAAAACAACGAGATACATCGTCTTAGATCGAAACTAGCAAATTCACGAGCATCGATTTTACAAGTCGTCGAAGAGTAGACGAGAGAAAGGTGTAAACTTTTTATCTCAGAACTGCGCGAAAACTTGTATTCCGGCTCAAAGCACCGGGATACATCGTTTTAGATTGAAACTAGCGAGATTCACGAACATCGATTTTACAAGTCGTCGAAGAAAACACGAGACCTGTAAACTTTTTCTCTCAGAACTGGAGGAAAACTTGTATTCCGGCTCAAAACAACGGGATACATCGTTTTAGATCGAAACCAGCGAGATTTACGCACTTCGATTTTACAACTCGTCGAAGAGTAGACGAGAGAGAGCTGTAAGCTTTTTCTCTCAGAACTGCGCGAAAACTTGTATTCCGGCTCAAAACAACGAGATACATCGTTTTAGATCGAAGCTAGCAAAATTTACGAGCATCGATTTTACAAGTCGTCGAAGAGTAGACGAGAGAGAGCTGTAAACTTTTTCTCTCAGAACTGCGCGAAAACTTGTATTCCGGCTCAAAATAACGGGATACATCGTTTTAGATCGAAACAAGCAAAATTCACGAGCATCGATTTTACTAGTCGTCGAAGAGTAGACGAGAGAAAGGTATAAACTTTTTCTCTTAGAACTGCACGAAAACTTGTATTCCGGCTCCAAACAACGGGATACATCGTTTTAGATAGAAACTGGCAAAATTCACGATCATCGAGTTTACAAGTCGTCGAAGAGTAGACGAGAGAAAGGTGTAAACTTGTTATCTCAGAACTGCGCGAAAACTTGTATTCCGGCTCAAAACACCGGGATACATCGTTTTAGATTGAAACTAGCGAGATTCACGAACATCGATTTTACAAGTCGTCGAAGAAAAGACGAGACCTGTAAACGTTTCCTCTCAGAACTGGAGGAAAACTTGTATACCGGCTCAAAACAACGGGATACATCGTTTTAAATCGAAACTAGCAAAATTCACGAGCATCGATTTTACAAGTCGTTGAAGAGTAGACGAGAGAATGGTGTAAACTTTTTCTCTTAGAACTGCACGAAAACTTGTATTCCGGCTCAAAACACCGGGATACATCGTTTTAGATTGAAACTAGCAAAATTCACGAGCATCGATTTTACAAGTCGTCGTAGAGTAGACGAGAGAAAGGTATAAACTTTTTCTCTTAGAACTGCACGAAAACTTGTATTCCGGCTCAAAACAACGGGATACATCGTTTTAGATCGAAACTAGCAAAATTCACGAGCATCGATTTTACAAGTCGTCGAAGAGTAGACGAGAGAAAGGTATAAACTTTTTCTCTCAGAACTGCGCGAAAACTTGTATTCCGGCTCAAAACACCGGGATACATCGTTTTAGATTGAAACTAGCGAGATTCACGAACCTCGATTTTACAAGTCGTCGAAGAGTAGACGAGAGAAAGGTGTAAACTTTTTCTCTCAGAACAGTGCGAAAACTTGAATTCCGGCTGAAAACAATGGGATACATCGTTTTAGATTGAAACTAGCGAGATTCACGAACATCGATTTTACAAGTCGTCGAAGAAAAGACGAGACCTGTAAACTTTTTCTCTCAGAACTGGAGGAAAACTTGTATTCCAGCCCAATACAATGGGATACATCGTTTTAGATCGAAACTACCGAGATTTACGAACTTCGATTTTACGAGACGTCGAAGAGCAGACGAGAGAAAGGTGTAAACTTTTTCTCTCAGAACTGCGCGAAAACTTGTATTCCGGCTCAAAACAACGAGATAAATCGTTTTAGATAGAAGCTAGCAAAATTTACGAGCATCGATTTTACAAGTCGTCAAAGAGTAGACGAGAGAGAGCTGTAAACTTTTTCTCTCAGAACTGCGGGAAAACTTGTATTCCAGCTCAAAACAACGGGATACATCGTTTTAGATCGAAACTAGCGAGATTCACGAACATCGATTTTACAAGTCGTCGAAGAGTAGACGAGACCAGTAAACTTTTTCTCTCAGAACTAGAGGAAAACTTGTATTCCGGCTCAAAACAACGGGATACATCGTTTTAGATCGAAATTAGCGAGATTTACGCACTTAGATTTTACAAGTCGTCGAAGAGTAGACGAGAGAAAGGTGTAAACTTTTTCTCTCAGAACTGCGCGAAAACTTGTATTCCGGCTCAAAATAACGGGATACATCGTTTTAGATCGAAACAAGCAAAATTCACGAGCATCGATTTTACCAGTCGTCGAAGAGTAGACGAGAGAAAGGTATAAACTTTTTCTCTTAGAACTGCACGAAAACTTGTATTCCGGCTCCAAACAACGGGATACATCGTTTTAGATAGAAACTAGCAAAATTCACGATCATCGAGTTTACAAGTCGTCGAAGAGTAGACGAGAGAAAGGTGTAAACTTTTTCTCTCAGAACAGTGCGAAAACTTGAATTCCGGCTGAAAACAATGGGATACATCGTTTTAAATCGAAACTAGCGAGATTCACGAACATCGATTTTACATGTCGTCGAAGAGTAGACGAGAGAAAGCTGTAAAGTTTTTATCTCAGAACTGCGCGGAAAACTTGTATTCCGGCTCAAAACACCGGGATACATCGTTTTAGATTGAAACTAGCGAGATTCACGAGCATCGATTTTACAAGTCGTCGAAGAGTAGACGAGAGAGAGCTGTAAACTTTTTCTCTCAGAACTGCGGGAAAACTTGTATTCCAGCTCAAAACAACGGGATACATCGTTTTAGATCGAAACTAGCGAGATTCACGAACTTTGATTTTACAAGTCGTCGAAGAGTAGACGAGAGAAAGGTGTAAACTTTTTCTCTCAGAACTGCGCGAAAACTTGTATTCCATCTCAAAATAACGGGATACATCGTTTTAGATCGAAACAAGCAAAATTCACGAGCATCGATTTTACTAGTCGTCGAAGAGTAGACGAGAGAAAGGTATAAACTTTTTCTCTTAGAACTGCACGAAAACTTGTATTCCGGCTCCAAACAACGGGATACATCGTTTTAGATAGAAACTAGCAAAATTCACGATCATCGAGTTTACAAGTCGTCGAAGAGTAGACGAGAGAAAGGTGTAAACTTTTTCTCTCAGAACAGTGCGAAAACTTGAATTCCGGCTGAAAACAATGGGATACATCGTTTTAAATCGAAACTAGCGAGGTTCACGAACATCGATTTTACATGTCGTCGAAGAGTAGACGAGAGAAAGCTGTAAAGGTTTTATCTCAGAACTGCGCGAAAACTTGTATTCCGGCTCAAAACACCGGGATACATCGTTTTAGATTGAAACTAGCGAGATTCACGAACATCGATTTTACAAGTCGTCGAAGAAAAGACGAGACCTGTAAACTTTTCTCTCAGAACTGGAGGAAAACTTGTATTCCGGCTCAAAACAACGGGATACATCGTTTTAGATCGAAACAGCGAGATTTACGCACTTCGATTTTACAACTCGTCGAAGAGTAGACGAGAGAGAGCTGTAAGCTTTTTCTCTCAGAACTGCGCGAAAACTTGTATTCCGGCTCAAAACAACGAGATACATCGTTTTAGATCGAAACTAGCAAAATTCACGAGCATCAATTTTACTAGTCGTCGAAGAGTAGACGAGAGAATGGTGTAAACTTTTTCTCTTAGAACTGCACGAAAACTTGTATTCCGGCTCAAAACAACGGGATACATCGTTTTAGATCGAAACTAGCAAAATTCACGAGCATCGATTTTACAAGTCGTCGAAGAGTAGACGAGAGAAATGTATAAACTTTTTCTCTCAGAACTGCGCAAAAACTTGTATTCCGGCTCAAACACCGGGATACATCGTTGTAGATTGAAAACTAGCGAGATTCACGAACCTCGATTTTACAAGTCGTCGTAAGTAGAAGAGTAGACCAGAGAGAGCTGTAAACTTTTTCGCTCAGAACTGCGGGATAACTTGTATTCCAGCTCAAAACAACGGGATACATCGTTTTAGATCGAAACTAGCGAGATTTACGAACATCGATTTTACAAGTCGTCGAAGAGTAGACGAGACCTGTAAACTTTTTCTCTCAGAACTGGAGGAAAACTTGTATTCCGGCTCAAAACAACGGGATACATCGTTTTAGATCGAAACTAGCGAGATTCACGAACATCGATTTTACAAGTCGTCGAAGAGTAGACGAGACCTGTAAACTTTTTCTCTCAGAACTGGAGGCAAACTTGTATTCCGGCTCAAAACAACGGGATACATCGTTTTAGATCGAAACTAGCGATATTTACGCACTTCGATTTTACAACTCGTCGAAGAGTAGACGAGAGAGAGCTGTAAGCTTTTTCTCTCAGAACTGTGCGAAAACTTGTATTCCGGCTCAAAACAACGAGATACATCGTCTTAGATCGAAACTAGCAAATTCACGAGCATCAATTTTACAAGTCGTCGAAGAGTAGACGAGAGAAAGGTGTAAACGTTTTCTCTCAGAACTGCGCGAAAACTTGTATTCCGGCTCAAAACACCGGGATACATCGTTTTAGATTGAAACTAGCGAGATTCACGAACATCGATTTTACAAGTCGTCGAAGAAAAGACGAGACCTGTAAACTTTTTCTCTCAGAACTGGAGGAAAACTTGTATTCCGGCTCAAAACAACGAGATACATCGTTTTAGATCGAAACTAGCAAAATTCACGAGCATCAATTTTACTAGTCGTCGAAGAGTAGACGAGAGAATGGTGTAAACTTTTTCTCTTAGAACTGCACGAAAACTTGTATTCCGGCTCAAAACAACGGGATACATTGTTTTAGATCGAAACTAGCAAAATTCACGAGCATCAATTTTACAAGTCGTCGAAGAGTAGACGAGAGAAAGGTATAAACTTTTTCTCTCAGAACTGCGCGAAAACTTGTATTGCGGCTCAAAACACCGGGATACATCGTTTTAGATTGAAACTAGCGAGATTCACGAACCTCGATTTTACAAGTCGTCGAAGAGTAGACGAGAGAAAGGTGTAAACTTTTTCTCTCAGAACAGTGCGAAAACTTGAATTCCGGCTGAAAACAATGGGATACATCGTTTTAGATTGAAACTAGCGAGATTCACGAACATCGATTTTACAAGTCGTCGAAGAAAAGACGAGACCTGTAAACTTTTTCTCTCAGAACTGGAGGAAAACTTGTATTCCAGCCCAATACAATGGGATACATCGTTTTAGATCGAAACTACCGAGATTTACGAACTTCGATTTTACGAGACGTCGAAGAGCAGACGAGAGAAAGGTGTAAACTTTTTCTCTCAGAACTGCGCGAAAACTTGTATTCCGGCTCAAAACAACGAGATAAATCGTTTTAGATAGAAGCTAGCAAAATTTACGAGCATCGATTTTACAAGTCGTCAAAGAGTAGACGAGAGAGAGCTGTAAACTTTTTCTCTCAGAACTGCGGGAAAACTTGTATTCCAGCTCAAAACAACGGGATACATCGTTTTAGATCGAAACTAGCGAGATTCACGAACATCGATTTTACAAGTCGTCGAAGAGTAGACGAGACCTGTAAACTTTTTCTCTCAGAACTAGAGGAAAACTTGTATTCCGGCTCAAAACAACGGGATACATCGTTTTAGATCGAAATTAGCGAGATTTACGCACTTAGATTTTACAAGTCGTCGAAGAGTAGACGAGAGAAAGGTGTAAACTTTTTCTCTCAGAACTGCGCGAAAACTTGTATTCCGGCTCAAAATAACGGGATACATCGTTTTAGATCGAAACAAGCAAAATTCACGAGCATCGATTTTACCAGTCGTCGAAGAGTAGACGAGAGAAAGGTATAAACTTTTTCTCTTAGAACTGCACGAAAACTTGTATTCCGGCTCCAAACAACGGGATAGATCGTTTTAGATAGAAACTAGCAAAATTCACGATCATCGAGTTTACAAGTCGTCGAAGAGTAGACGAGAGAAAGGTGTAAACTTTTTCTCTCAGAACAGTGCGAAAACTTGAATTCCGGCTGAAAACAATGGGATACATCGTTTTAAATCGAAACTAGCGAGATTCACGAACATCGATTTTACATGTCGTCGAAGAGTAGACGAGAGAAAGCTGTAAAGTTTTTATCTCAGAACTGCGCGAAAACTTGTATTCCGGCTCAAAACACCGGGATACATCGTTTTAGATTGAAACTAGCGAGATTCACGAGCATCGATTTTACAAGTCGTCGAAGAGTAGACGAGAGAGAGCTGTAAACTTTTTCTCTCAGAACTGCGGGAAAACTTGTATTCCAGCTCAAAACAACGGGATACATCGTTTTAGATCGAAACTAGCGAGATTCACGAACTTCGATTTTACAAGTCGTCGAAGAGTAGACGAGAGAAAGGTGTAAACTTTTTCTCTCAGAACTGCGCGAAAACTTGTATTCCATCTCAAAATAACGGGATACATCGTTTTAGATCGAAACAAGCAAAATTCACGAGCATCGATTTTACTAGTCGTCGAAGAGTAGACGAGAGAAAGGTATAAACTTTTTCTCTTAGAACTGCACGAAAACTTGTATTCCGGCTCCAAACAACGGGATACATCGTTTTAGATAGAAACTAGCAAAATTCACGATCATCGAGTTTACAAGTCGTCGAAGAGTAGACGAGAGAAAGGTGTAAACTTTTTCTCTCAGAACAGTGCGAAAACTTGAATTCCGGCTGAAAACAATGGGATACATCGTTTTAAATCGAAACTAGCGAGGTTCACGAACATCGATTTTACATGTCGTCGAAGAGTAGACGAGAGAAAGCTGTAAAGGTTTTATCACAGAACTGCGCGAAAACTTGTATTCCGGCTCAAAACACCGGGATACATCGTTTTAGATTGAAACTAGCGAGATTCACGAACATCGATTTTACAAGTCGTCGAAGAAAAGACGAGACCTGTAAACTTTTCCTCTCAGAACTGGAGGAAAACTTGTATACCGGCTCAAAACAACGAGATAGATCGTTTTAGATCGAAACTAGCAAAATTCACGAGCATCAATTTTACTAGTCGTCGAAGAGTAGACGAGAGAAAGGTGTAAACTTTTTCTCTTAGAACTGCACGAAAACTTGTATTCCGGCTCAAAACAACGTGATACATCGTTTTAGATCGAAACTAGCAAAATTCACAAGCATCGATTTTACAAGTCGTCGAAGAGTAGACGAGAGAAAGGTGTAAACGTTTTCTCTCAGAACTGCGCGAAAACTTGTATTCCGGCTCAAAATAACGGGATACATCGTTTTAGATCGAAACTAGCGAGATTCACGAACATCGATTTTACAAGTCGTCGAAGAGTAGACGAGAGAAAGCTGTAAACTTTTTATCTCAGAACTGCGCGAAAACTTGTATTCCGGCTCAAAACACCGGGATACATCGTTTTAGATTGAAACTAGCGAGATTCACGAACATCGATTTTACAAATCGTCGAAGAAAAGACGAGACCTGTAAACTTTTTCTCTCAGAACTGGAGGAAAACTTGTATTCCGGCTCAAAACAACGGGATACATCGTTTTAGATCGAAACCAGCGAGATTTACGCACTTCGATTTTACAACTCGTCGAAGAGTAGACGAGAGAGAGCTGTAAGCTTTTTCTCTCAGAACTGCGCGAAAACTTGTATTCCGGCTCAAAACAACGAGATACATCGTTTTAGATCGAAACTAGCAAAATTCACGAGCATCAATTTTACTAGTCGTCGAAGAGTAGACGAGAGAATGGTGTAAACTTTTTCTCTTAGAACTGCACGAAAACTTGTATTCCGGCTCAAAACAACGGGATACATCGTTTTAGATCGAAACTAGCAAAATTCACGAGCATCGATTTTACAAGTCGTCGAAGAGTAGACGAGAGAAAGGTATAAACTTTTTCTCTCAGAACTGCGCGAAAACTTGTATTCCGGCTCAAAACACCGGGATACATCGTTGTAGATTGAAACTAGCGAGATTCACGAACCTCGATTTTACAAGTCGTCGAAGAGTAGACCAGAGAGAGCTGTAAACTTTTTCGCTCAGAACTGCGGGATAACTTGTATTCCAGCTCAAAACAACGGGATACATCGTTTTAGATCGAAACTAGCGAGATTTACGAACATCGATTTTACAAGTCGTCGAAGAGTAGACGAGACCTGTAAACTTTTTCTCTCAGAACTGGAGGAAAACTTGTATTCCGGCTCAAAACAACGGGATACATCGTTTTAGATCGAAACTAGCGAGATTCACGAACATCGATTTTACAAGTCGTCGAAGAGTAGACGAGACCTGTAAACTTTTTCTCTCAGAACTGGAGGAAAACTTGTATTCCGGCTCAAAACAACGGGATACATCGTTTTAGATCGAAACTAGCGAGATTTACGCACTTCGATTTTACAACTCGTCGAAGAGTAGACGAGAGAGAGCTGTAAGCTTTTTCTCTCAGAACTGCGCGAAAACTTGTATTCCGGCTCAAAACAACGAGATACATCGTCTTAGATCGAAACTAGCAAATTCACGAGCATCAATTTTACAAGTCGTCGAAGAGTAGACGAGAGAAAGGTGTAAACGTTTTCTCTCAGAACTGCGCGAAAACTTGTATTCCGGCTCAAAACACCGGGATACATCGTTTTAGATTGAAACTAGCGAGATTCACGAACATCGATTTTACAAGTCGTCGAAGAAAAGACGAGACCTGTAAACTTTTTCTCTCAGAACTGGAGGAAAACTTGTATTCCGGCTCAAAACAACGAGATACATCGTTTTAGATCGAAACTAGCAAAATTCACGAGCATCAATTTTACTAGTCGTCGAAGAGTAGACGAGAGAATGGTGTAAACTTTTTCTCTTAGAACTGCACGAAAACTTGTATTCCGGCTCAAAACAACGGGATACATTGTTTTAGATCGAAACTAGCAAAATTCACGAGCATCGATTTTACAAGTCGTCGAAGAGTAGACGAGAGAAAGGTATAAACTTTTTCTCTCAGAACTGCGCGAAAACTTGTATTCCGGCTCAAAACACCGGGATACATCGTTTTAGATTGAAACTAGCGAGATTCACGAACCTCGATTTTACAAGTCGTCGAAGAGTAGACCAGAGAGAGCTGTAAACGTTTTCGCTCAGAACTGCGGGATAACTTGTATTCCAGCTCAAAACAACGGGATACATCGTTTTAGATTGAAACTAGCGAGATTCACGAACATCGATTTTACAAGTCGTCGAAGAGTAGACGAGACCTGTAAACTTTTTCTCTCAGAACTGGAGGAAAACTTGTATTCCGGCTCAAAACAACGGGATACATCGTTTTAGATCGAAACTAGCGAGATTTACGCACTTCGATTTTACAACTCGTCGAAGAGTAGACGAGAGAGAGCTGTAAGCTTTTTCTCTCAGAACTGCGCGAAAACTTGTATTCCGGCTCAAAACAACGAGATACATCGTCTTAGATCGAAACTAGCAAATTCACGAGCATCGATTTTACAAGTCGTCGAAGAGTAGACGAGAGAAAGGTGTAAACTTTTTATCTCAGAACTGCGCGAAAACTTGTATTCCGGCTCAAAACACCGGGATACATCGTTTTAGATTGAAACTAGCGAGATTCACGAACATCGATTTTACAAGTCGTCGAAGAAAAGACGAGACCTGTAAACTTTTTCTCTCAGAACTGGAGGAAAACTTGTATTCCGGCTCAAAACAACGGGATACATCGTTTTAGATCGAAACCAGCGAGATTTACGCACTTCGATTTTACAACTCGTCGAAGAGTAGACGAGAGAGAGCTGTAAGCTTTTTCTCTCAGAACTGCGCGAAAACTTGTATTCCGGCTCAAAACAACGAGATACATCGTTTTAGATCGAAGCTAGCAAAATTTACGAGCATCGATTTTACAAGTCGTCGAAGAGTAGACGAGAGAGAGCTGTAAACTTTTTCTCTCAGAACTGCGCGAAAACTTGTATTCCGGCTCAAAATAACGGGATACATCGTTTTAGATCGAAACAAGCAAAATTCACAAGCATCGATTTTACTAGTCGTCGAAGAGTAGACGAGAGAAAGGTATAAACTTTTTCTCTTAGAACTGCACGAAAACTTGTATTCCGGCTCCAAACAACGGGATACATCGTTTTAGATAGAAACTGGCAAAATTCACGATCATCGAGTTTACAAGTCGTCGAAGAGTAGACGAGAGAAAGGTGTAAACTTGTTATCTCAGAACTGCGCGAAAACTTGTATTCCGGCTCAAAACACCGGGATACATCGTTTTAGATTGAAACTAGCGAGATTCACGAACATCGATTTTACAAGTCGTCGAAGAAAAGACGAGACCTGTAAACTTTTCCTCTCAGAACTGGAGGAAAACTTGTATACCGGCTCAAAACAACGGGATACATCGTTTTAAATCGAAACTAGCAAAATTCACGAGCATCGATTTTACAAGTCGTTGAAGAGTAGACGAGAGAATGGTGTAAACTTTTTCTCTTAGAACTGCACGAAAACTTGTATTCCGGCTCAAAACACCGGGATACATCGTTTTAGATTGAAACTAGCAAAATTCACGAGCATCGATTTTACAAGTCGTCGAAGAGTAGACGAGAGAAAGGTGTAAACTTTTTCTCTTAGAACTGCACGAAAACTTGTATTCCGGCTCAAAACAACGGGATACATCGTTTTAGATCGAAACTAGCAAAATTCACGAGCATCGATTTTACAAGTCGTCGAAGAGTAGACGAGAGAAAGGTATAAACTTTTTCTCTCAGAACTGCGCGAAAACTTGTATTCCGGCTCAAAACACCGGGATACATCGTTTTAGATTGAAACTAGCGAGATTCACGAACCTCGATTTTACAAGTCGTCGAAGAGTAGACGAGAGAAAGGTGTAAACTTTTTCTCTCAGAACAGTGCGAAAACTTGAATTCCGGCTGAAAACAATGGGATACATCGTTTTAGATTGAAACTAGCGAGATTCACGAACATCGATTTTACAAGTCGTCGAAGAAAAGACGAGACCTGTAAACTTTTTCTCTCAGAACTGGAGGAAAACTTGTATTCCAGCCCAATACAATGGGATACATCGTTTTAGATCGAAACTACCGAGATTTACGAACTTCGATTTTACGAGACGTCGAAGAGCAGACGAGAGATAGGTGTAAACTTTTTCTCTCAGAACTGCGCGAAAACTTGTATTCCGGCTCAAAACAACGAGATAAATCGTTTTAGATAGAAGCTAGCAAAATTTACGAGCATCGATTTTACAAGTCGTCGAAGAGTAGACGAGAGAGAGCTGTAAACTTTTTCTCTCAGAACTGCGGGAAAACTTGTATTCCAGCTCAAAACAACGGGATACATCGTTTTAGATCGAAACTAGCGTGATTCACGAACATCGATTTTACAAGTCGTCGAAGAGTAGACGAGACCTGTAAACTTTTTCTCTCAGAACTAGAGGAAAACTTGTATTGCGGCTCAAAACAACGGGATACATCGTTTTAGATCGAAATTAGCGAGATTTACGCACTTAGATTTTACAAGTCGTCGAAGAGTAGACGAGAGAAAGGTGTAAACTTTTTCTCTCAGAACTGCGCGAAAACTTGTATTCCGGCTCAAAATAACGGGATACATCGTTTTAGATCGAAACAAGCAAAATTCACGAGCATCGATTTTACCAGTCGTCGAAGAGTAGACGAGAGAAAGGTATAAACTTTTTCTCTTAGAACTGCACGAAAACTTGTATTCCGGCTCCAAACAACGGGATACATCGTTTTAGATAGAAACTAGCAAAATTCACGATCATCGAGTTTACAAGTCGTCGAAGAGTAGACGAGAGAAAGGTGTAAACTTTTTCTCTCAGAACAGTGCGAAAACTTGAATTCCGGCTGAAAACAATGGGATACATCGTTTTAAATCGAAACTAGCGAGATTCACGAACATCGATTTTACATGTCGTCGAAGAGTAGACGAGAGAAAGCTGTAAGCTTTTTCTCTCAGAACTGCGCGAAAACTTGTATTCCGGCTCAAAACAACGAGATACATCGTTTTAGATCGAAACTATCGAGATTCACGAACATCGATTTTACAAGTCGTCGAAGAGTAGACGAGAGAAAGCTCTAAACTTTATCTCAGAACTGCGCGAAAACTTGTATTCCGGCTCAAAACACCGGGATACATCGTTTTTGATTGAAACGAGCGAGATTCACGAACATCGATTTTACAAGTCGTCGAAGAGTAGACCAGAGAGAGCTGTAAACTTTTTCTCTCAGAACTGCGGGAAAACTTGTATTCCAGCTCAAAACAACGGGATACATCGTTTTAGATCGAAACTAGCGAGATTCACGAACATCGATTTTACAAGTCGTCGAAGAGTAGACGAGACCTGTAAACTTTTTCTCTCAGAACTGGAGGAAAACTTGTATTTCGGCTCAAAACTACGGGATACATCGTTTTAGATCGAAACTAACGAGATTTACGAACTTCGATTTTACGAGACGTCGAAGAGCAGACGAGAGAAAGGTGTAAACTTTTTCTCTCAGAACTGCGCGAAAACTTGTATTCCGGCTCAAAACAACGAGATAAATCGTTTTAGATAGAAGCTAGCAAAATTTACGAGCATCGATTTTACAAGTCGTCGAAGAGTAGACGAGAGAGAGCTGTAAACTTTTTCTCTCAGAACTGCGGGAAAACTTGTATTCCAGCTCAAAACAACGGGATACATCGTTTTAGATCGAAACTAGCGAGATTCACGAACTTCGATTTTACAAGTCGTCGAAGAGTAGACGAGAGAAAGGTGTAAACTTTTTCTCTCAGAACTGCGCGAAAACTTGTATTCCATCTCAAAATAACGGGATACATCGTTTTAGATCGAAACAAGCAAAATTCACGAGCATCGATTTTACTAGTCGTCGAAGAGTAGACGAGAGAAAAGTATAAACTTTTTCTCTTAGAACTGCACGAAAACTTGTATTCCGGCTCCAAACAACGGGATACATCGTTTTAGATAGAAACTAGCAAAATTCATGATCATCGAGTTTACAAGTCGTCGAAGAGTAGACGAGAGAAAGGTGTAAACTTTTTCTCTCAGAACAGTGCGAAAACTTGAATTCCGGCTGAAAACAATGGGATACATCGTTTTAAATCGAAACTAGCGAGGTTCACGAACATCGATTTTACATGTCGTCGAAGAGTAGACGAGAGAAAGCTGTAAAGGTTTTATCTCAGAACTGCGCGAAAACTTGTATTCCGGCTCAAAACACCGGGATACATCGTTTTAGATTGAAACTAGCGAGATTCACGAACATCGATTTTACAAGTCGTCGAAGAAAAGACGAGACCTGTAAACTTTTCCTCTCAGAACTGGAGGAAAACTTGTATACCGGCTCAAAACAACGAGATAGATCGTTTTAGATCGAAACTAGCAAAATTCACGAGCATCAATTTTACTAGTCGTCGAAGAGTAGACGAGAGAAAGGTGTAAACTTTTTCTCTTAGAACTGCACGAAAACTATTATTCCGGCTCAAAACAACGTGATACATCGTTTTAGATCGAAACTAGCAAAATTCACGAGCATCGATTTTACAAGTCGTCGAAGAGTAGACGAGAGAAAGGTGTAAACTTTTTCTCTCAGAACTGCGCGAAAACTTGTATTCCGGCTCAAAATAACGGGATACATCGTTTTAGATCGAAACTAGCGAGATTCACGAACATCGATTTTACAAGTCGTCGAAGAGTAGACGAGAGAAAGCTGTAAACTTTTTATCTCAGAACTGCGCGAAAACTTGTATTCCGGCTCAAAACACCGGGATACATCGTTTTAGATTGAAACTAGCGAGATTCACGAACATCGATTTTACAAGTCGTCGAAGAAAAGACGAGACCTGTAAACTTTTTCTCTCAGAACTGGAGGAAAACTTGTATTCCGGCTCAAAACAACGGGATACATCGTTTTAGATCGAAACCAGCGAGATTTACGCACTTCGATTTTACAACTCGTCGAAGAGTAGACGAGAAAGAGCTGTAAGCTTTTTCTCTCAGAACTGCGCGAAAACTTGTATTCCGGCTCAAAACAACGAGATACATCGTTTTAGATCGAAACTAGCAAAATTCACGAGCATCAATTTTACTAGTCGTCGAAGAGTAGACGAGAGAATGGTGTAAACTTTTTCTCTTAGAACTGCACGAAAACTTGTATTCCGGCTCAAAACAACGGGATACATCGTTTTAGATCGAAACTAGCAAAATTCACGAGCATCGATTTTACAAGTCGTCGAAGAGTAGACGAGAGAAAGGTATAAACTTTTTCTCTCAGAACTGCGCGAAAACTTGTATTCCGGCTCAAAACTCCGGGATACATCGTTGTAGATTGAAACTAGCGAGATTCACGAACCTCGATTTTACAAGTCGTCGAAGAGTAGACCAGAGAGAGCTGTAAACTTTTTCGCTCAGAACTGCGGGATAACTTGTATTCCAGCTCAAAACAACGGGATACATCGTTTTAGATCGAAACTAGCGAGATTTACGAACATCGATTTTACAAGTCGTCGAAGAGTAGACGAGACCTGTAAACTTTTTCTCTCAGAACTGGAGGAAAACTTGTATTCCGGCTCAAAACAACGGGATACATCGTTTTAGATCGAAACTAGCGAGATTCACGAACATCGATTTTACAAGTCGTCGAAGAGTAGACGAGACCTGTAAACTTTTTCTCTCAGAACTGGAGGAAAACTTGTATTCCGGCTCAAAACAACGGGATACATCGTTTTAGATCGAAACTAGCTAGATTTACGCACTTCGATTTTACAACTCGTCGAAGAGTAGACGAGAGAGAGCTGTAAGCTTTTTCTCTCAGAACTGCGCGAAAACTTGTATTCCGGCTCAAAACAACGAGATACATCGTCTTAGATCGAAACTAGCAAATTCACGAGCATCAATTTTACAAGTCGTCGAAGAGTAGACGAGAGAAAGGTGTAAACGTTTTCTCTCAGAACTGCGCGAAAACTTGTATTCCGGCTCAAAACACCGGGATACATCGTTTTAGATTGAAACTAGCGAGATTCACGAACATCGATTTTACAAGTCGTCGAAGAAAAGACGAGACCTGTAAACTTTTTCTCTCAGAACTGGAGGAAAACTTGTATTCCGGCTCAAAACAACGAGATACATTGTTTTAGATCGAAACTAGCAAAATTCACGAGCATCAATTTTACTAGTCGTCGAAGAGTAGACGAGAGAATGGTGTAAACTTTTTCTCTTAGAACTGCACGAAAACTTGTATTCCGGCTCAAAACAACGGGATACATCGTTTTATATTGAAACTAGCGAGATTCACGAACATCGATTTTACAAGTCGTCGAAGAAAAGACGAGACCTGTAAACTTTTTCTCTCAGAACTGGAGGAAAACTTGTATTCCGGCTCAAAACAACGGGATACATCGTTTTAGATCGAAACCAGCGAGATTTACGCACTTCGATTTTACAACTCGTCGAAGAGTAGACGAGAGAGAGCTGTAAGCTTTTTCTCTCAGAACTGCGCGAAAACTTGTATTCCGGCTCAAAACAACGAGATACATCGTTTTAGATCGAAACTAGCAAAATTCACGAGCATCAATTTTACTAGTCGTCGAAGAGTAGACGAGAGAATGGTGTAAACTTTTTCTCTTAGAACTGCACGAAAACTTGTATTCCGGCTCAAAACAACGGGATACATCGTTTTAGATCGAAACTAGCAAAATTCACGAGCATCGATTTTACAAGTCGTCGAAGAGTAGACGAGAGAAAGGTATAAACTTTTTCTCTCAGAACTGCGCGAAAACTTGTATTCCGGCTCAAAACACCGGGGATACATCGTTTTAGATTGAAACTAGCGAGATTCACGAACCTCGATTTTACAAGTCGTCGAAGAGTAGACCAGAGAGAGCTGTAAACTTTTTCGCTCAGAACTGCGGGATAACTTGTATTCCAGCTCAAAACAACGGGATACATCGTTTTAGATCGAAACTAGCGAGATTCACGAACATCGATTTTACAAGTCGTCGAAGAGTAGACGAGACCTGTAAACTTTTTCTCTCAGAACTGGAGGAAAACTTGTATTCCGGCTCAAAACAACGGGATACATCGTTTTAGATCGAAACTAGCGAGATTTACGCACTTCGATTTTACAACTCGTCGAAGAGTAGACGAGAGAGAGTTGTAAGCTTTTTCTCTCAGAACTGCGCGAAAACTTGTATTCCGGCTCAAAACAACGAGATACATCGTCTTAGATCGAAACTAGCAAATTCACGAGCATCGATTTTACAAGTCGTCGAAGAGTAGACGAGAGAAAGGTGTAAACGTTTTCTCTCAGAACTGCGCGAAAACTTGTATTCCGGCTCAAAATAACGGGATACATCGTTTTAGATCGAAACTAGCGAGATTCACGAACATCGATTTTACAAGTCGTCGAAGAGTAGACGAGAGAAAGCTGTAAACTTTTTATCTCAGAACTGCGCGAAAACTTGTATTCCGGCTCAAAACACCGGGATACATCGTTTTAGATTGAAACTAGCGAGATTCACGAACATCGATTTTACAAGTCGTCGAAGAAAAGACGAGACCTGTAAACTTTTTCTCTCAGAACTGGAGGAAAACTTGTATTCCGGCTCAAAACAACGGGATACATCGTTTTAGATCGAAACCAGCGAGATTTACGCACTTCGATTTTACAACTCGTCGAAGAGTAGACGAGAGAGAGCTGTAAGCTTTTTCTCTCAGAACTGCGCGAAAACTTGTATTCCGGCTCAAAACAACGAGATACATCGTTTTAGATCGAAACTAGCAAAATTCACGAGCATCAATTTTACTAGTCGTCGAAGAGTAGACGAGAGAAAGGTGTAAACTTTTTCTCTTAGAACTGCACGAAAACTTGTATTCCGGCTCAAAACAACGGGATACATCGTTTTAAATCGAAACTAGCAAAATTCACGAGCATCGATTTTACAAGTCGTTGAAGAGTAGACGAGAGAATGGTGTAAACTTTTTCTCTTAGAACTGCACGAAAACTTGTATTCCGGCTGAAAACACCGGGATACATCGTTTTAGATTGAAACTAGCAAAATTCACGAGCATCGATTTTACAAGTCGTCGAAGAGTAGACGAGAGAAAGGTATAAACTTTTTCTCTTAGAACTGCACGAAAACTTGTATTCCGGCTCAAAACAACGGGATACATCGTTTTAGATCGAAACTAGCAAAATTCACGAGCATCGATTTTACAAGTCGTCGAAGAGTAGACGAGAGAAAGGTATAAACTTTTTCTCTCAGAACTGCGCGAAAACTTGTATTCCGGCTCAAAACACCGGGATACATCGTTTTAGATTGAAACTAGCGAGATTCACGAACCTCGATTTTACAAGTCGTCGAAGAGTAGACCAGAGTGAGCTGTAAACTTTTTCGCTCAGAACTGCGGGATACATTGTATTCCAGCTCAAAACAACGGGATACATCGTTTTAGATAGAAACTAGCAAAATTCACGATCATCGAGTTTACAAGTCGTCGAAGAGTAGACGAGAGAAAGGTGTAAACTTTTTCTCTCAGAACAGTGCGAAAACTTGAATTCCGGCTGAAAACACCGGGATACATCGTTTTAGATTGAAACTAGCGAGATTCACGAACATCGATTTTACAAGTCGTCGAAGAAAAGACGAGACCTGTAAACTTTTTCTCTCAGAACTGGAGGAAAACTTGTATTCCAGCCCAATACAATGGGATACATCGTTTTAGATCGAAACTACCGAGATTTACGAACTTCGATTTTACGAGACGTCGAAGAGCAGACGAGAGAAAGGTGTAAACTTTTTCTCTCAGAACTGCGCGAAAACTTGTATTCCGGCTCAAAACAACGAGATAAATCGTTTTAGATAGAAGCTAGCAAAATTTACGAGCATCAATTTTACAAGTCGTCGAAGAGTAGACGAGAGAGAGCTGTAAACTTTTTCTCTCAGAACTGCGGGAAAACTTGTATTCCAGCTCAAAACAACGGGATACATCGTTTTAGATCGAAACTAGCGAGATTCACGAACATCGATTTTACAAGTCGTCGAAGAGTAGACGAGACCTGTAAACTTTTTCTCTCAGAACTGGAGGAAAACTTGTATTCCGGCTCAAAACAACGGGATACATCGTTTTAGATCGAAATTAGCGAGATTTACGCACTTAGATTTTACAAGTCGTCGAAGAGTAGACGAGAGAAAGGTGTAAACTTTTTCTCTCAGAACTGCGCGAAAACTTGTATTCCGGCTCCAAACAACGGGATACATCGTTTTAGATAGAAACTAGCAAAATTCACGATCATCGAGTTTACAAGTCGTCGAAGAGTAGACGAGAGAAATGTATAAACTTTTTCTCTTAGAACTGCACGAAAACTTGTATTCCGGCTCAAAACAACGGGATACATCGTTTTAGATCGAAACTAGCGAGATTCACGAACATCGATTTTACAAGTCGTCGAAGAGTAGACGAGAGAAAGCTGTAAACTTTTTATCTCAGAACTGCGCGAAAACTTGTATTCCGGCTCAAAACACCGGGATACATCGTTTTAGATTGAAACTAGCGAGATTCACGAACATCGATTTTACAAGTCGTCGAAGAAAAGACGAGACCTGTAAACTTTTTCTCTCAGAACTGAAGGAAAACTTGTATTCCGGCTCAAAACAACGGGATACATCGTTTTAGATCGAAACCAGCGAGATTTACGCACTTCGATTTTACAACTCGTCGAAGAGTAGACGAGAGAGAGCTGTAAGCTTTTTCTCTCAGAACTGCGCGAAAACTTGTATTCCGGCTCAAAACAACGAGATACATCGTTTTAGATCGAAACTAGCAAAATTCACGAGCATCAATTTTACTAGTCGTCGAAGAGTAGACGAGAGAATGGTGTAAACTTTTTCTCTTAGATCTGCACGAAAACTTGTATTCCGGCTCAAAACAACGGGATACATCGTTTTAGATCGAAACTAGCAAAATTCACGAGCATCGATTTTACAAGTCGTCGAAGAGTAGACGAGAGAAAGGTATAAACTTTTTCTCTCAGAACTGCGCGAAAACTTGTATTCCGGCTCAAAACACCGGGATACATCGTTGTAGATTGAAACTAGCGAGATTCACGAACCTCGATTTTACAAGTCGTCGAAGAGTAGACCAGAGAGAGCTGTAAACTTTTTCGCTCAGAACTGCGGGATAACTTGTATTCCAGCTCAAAACAACGGGATACATCGTTTTAGATCGAAACTAGCGAGATTTACGAACATCGATTTTTCAAGTCGTCGAAGAGTAGACGAGACCTGTAAACTTTTTCTCTCAGAACTGGAGGAAAACTTGCATTCCGGCTCAAAACAACGGGATACATCGTTTTAGATCGAAACTAGCGAGATTCACGAACATCGATTTTACAAGTCGTCGAAGAGTAGACGAGACCTGTAAACTTTTTCTCTCAGAACTGGAGGAAAACTTGTATTCCGGCTCAAAACAACGGGATACATCGTTTTAGATCGAAACTAGCGAGATTTACGCACTTCGATTTTACAACTCGTCGAAGAGTAGACGAGAGAGAGCTGTAAGCTTTTTCTCTCAGAACTGCGCGAAAACTTGTATTCCGGCTCAAAACAACGAGATACATCGTCTTAGATCGAAACTAGCAAATTCACGAGCATCGATTTTACAAGTCGTCGAAGAGTAGACGAGAGAAAGGTGTAAACGTTTTCTCTCAGAACTGCGCGAAAACTTGTATTCTGGCTCAAAACACCGGGATACATCGTTTTAGATTGAAACTAGCGAGATTCACGAACATCGATTTTACAAGTCGTCGAAGAAAAGACGAGACCTGTAAACTTTTTCTCTCAGAACTGGAGGAAAACTTGTATTCCGGCTCAAAACAACGAGATACATCGTTTTAGATCGAAACTAGAAAAATTCACGAGCATCAATTTTACTAGTCGTCGAAGAGTAGACGAGAGAATGGTGTAAACTTTTTCTCTTAGAACTGCACGAAAACTTGTATTCCGGCTCAAAACAACGGGATACATCGTTTTAGATTGAAACTAGCGAGATTCACGAACATCGATTTTACAAGTCGTCGAAGAGTAGACGAGAGAAAGGTGTAAACTTTTTCTCTCAGAACTGCGCGAAAACTTGTATTCCGGCTCCAAACAACGGGATACATCGTTTTAGATAGAAACTAGCAAAATTCACGATCATCGAGTTTACAAGTCGTCGAAGAGTAGACGAGAGAAAGGTATAAACTTTTTCTCTTAGAACTGCACGAAAACTTGTATTCCGGCTCAAAACAACGGGATACATCGTTTTAGATCGAAACTAGCGAGATTCACGAACATCGATTTTACAAGTCGTCGAAGAGTAGACGAGAGAAAGCTGTAAACTTTTTATCTCAGAACTGCGCGAAAACTTGTATTCCGGCTCAAAACACCGGGATACATCGTTTTAGATTGAAACTAGCGAGATTCACGAACATCGATTTTACAAGTCGTCGAAGAAAAGACGAGACCTGTAAACTTTTTCTCTCAGAACTGGAGGAAAACTTGTATTCCGGCTCAAAACAACGGGATACATTGTTTTAGATCGAAACCAGCGAGATTTACGCACTTCGATTTTACAACTCGTCGAAGAGTAGACGAGAGAGAGCTGTAAGCTTTTTCTTTCAGAACTGCGCGAAAACTTGTATTCCGGCTCAAAACAACGAGATACATCGTTTTAGATCGAAACTAGCAAAATTCACGAGCATCGATTTTACAAGTCGTCGAAGAGTAGACGAGAGAAAGGTGTAAACTTTTTCTCTCAGAACTGCGCGAAAACTTGTATTCCGGCTCAAAATAACGGGATACATCGTTTTAGATCGAAACTAGCGAGATTCACGAACATCGATTTTACAAGTCGTCGAAGAGTAGACGAGAGAAAGCTGTAAACTTTTTCGCTCAGAACTGCGGGATAACTTGTATTCCAGCTCAAAACAACGGGATACATCGTTTTAGATCGAAACTAGCGAGATTTACGAACATCGATTTTACAAGTCGTCGAAGAGTAGACGAGACCTGTAAACTTTTTCTCTCAGAACTGGAGGAAAACTTGTATTCCGGCTCAAAACAACGGGATACATCGTTTTAGATCGAAACTAGCGAGATTTACGCACTTCGATTTTACAACTCGTCGAAGAGTAGACGAGAGAGAGCTGTAAGCTTTTTCTCTCAGAACTGCGCGAAAACTTGTATTCCGGCTCAGAACAACGAGATACATCGCCTTAGATCGAAACTAGCAAATTCACGAGCATCGATTTTACAAGTCGTCGAAGAGTAGACGAGAGAAAGGTGTAAACTTTTTCTCTCAGAACTGCGCGAAAACTTGTATTCCGGCTCAAAATAACGGGATACATCGTTTTAGATCGAAACTAGCGAGATTCACGAACATCGATTTTACAAGTCGTCGAAGAGTAGACGAGACCTGTAAACTTTTTCTCTCAGAACTGGAGGAAAACTTGTATTCCGGCTCAAAACAACGGGATACATCGTTTTAGATCGAAACTAGCGAGATTTACGCACTTCGATTTTACAACTCGTCGAAGAGTAGACGAGAGAGAGCTGTAAGCTTTTTCTCTCAGAACTGCGCGAAAACTTGTATTCCGGCTCAAAACAACGAGATACATCGTCTTAGATCGAAACTAGCAAATTCACGAGCATCGATTTTACAAGTCGTCGAAGAGTAGACGAGAGAAAGGTGTAAACTTTTTATCTCAGAACTGCGCGAAAACTTGTATTCCGGCTCAAAACACCGGGATACATCGTTTTAGATTGAAACTAGCGAGATTCACGAACATCGATTTTACAAGTCGTCGAAGAAAAGACGAGACCTGTAAACTTTTTCTCTCAGAACTGGAGGAAAACTTGTATTCCGGCTCAAAACAACGGGATACATTGTTTTAGATCGAAACCAGCGAGATTTACGCACTTCGATTTTACAACTCGTCGAAGAGTAGACGAGAGAGAGCTGTAAGCTTTTTCTCTCAGAACTGCGCGAAAACTTGTATTCCGGCTCAAAACAACGAGATACATCGTTTTAGATCGAAACTAGCAAAATTCACGAGCATCGATTTTACAAGTCGTCGAAGAGTAGACGAGAGAAAGGTGTAAACTTTTTCTCTCAGAACTGCGCGAAAACTTGTATTCCGGCTCAAAATAACGGGATACATCGTTTTAGATCGAAACTAGCGAGATTCACGAACATCGATTTTACAAGTCGTCGAAGAGTAGACGAGAGAAAGCTGTAAAAGTTTTCGCTCAGAACTGCGGGATAACTTGTATTCCAGCTCAAAACAACGGGATACATCGTTTTAGATCGAAACTAGCGAGATTTACGAACATCGATTTTACAAGTCGTCGAAGAGTAGACGAGACCTGTAAACTTTTTCTCTCAGAACTGGAGGAAAACTTGTATTCCGGCTCAAAACAACGGGATACATCGTTTTAGATCGAAACTAGCGAGATTTACGCACTTCGATTTTGCAACTCGTCGAAGAGTAGACGAGAGAGAGCTGTAAGCTTTTTCTCTCAGAACTGCGCGAAAACTTGTATTCCGGCTCAGAACAACGAGATACATCGCCTTAGATCGAAACTAGCAAATTCACGAGCATCGATTTTACAAGTCGTCGAAGAGTAGACGAGAGAAAGGTATAAACTTTTTCTCTCAGAACTGCGCGAAAACTTGTATTCCGGCTCAAAACACCGGGGATACATCGTTTTAGATTGAAACTAGCGAGATTCACGAACCTCGATTTTACAAGTCGTCGAAGAGTAGACCAGAGAGAGCTGTAAACTTTTTATCTCAGAACTGCGCGAAAACTTGTATTCCGGCTCAAAACACCGGGATACATCGTTTTAGATTGAAACTAGCGAGATTCACGAACATCGATTTTACAAGTCGTCGAAGAAAAGACGAGACCTGTAAACTTTTTCTCTCAGAACTGGAGGAAAACTTGTATTCCGGCTCAAAACAACGGGATACATCGTTTTAGATCGCAACCAGCGAGATTTACGCACTTCGATTTTACGAGACGTCGAAGAGCAGACGAGAGAAAGGTGTAAACTTTTTCTCTCAGAACTGCGCGAAAACTTGTATTCCGGCTCAAAACAACGAGATAAATCGTTTTAGATAGAAGCTAGCAAAATTTACGAGCATCGATTTTACAAGTCGTCGAAGAGTAGACGAGAGAGAGCTGTAAACTTTTTCTCTCAGAACTGCGGGAAAACTTGTATTCCAGCTCAAAACAACGGGATACATCGTTTTAGATCGAAACTAGCGAGATTCACGAACTTCGATTTTACAAGTCGTCGAAGAGTAGACGAGAGAAAGGTGTAAACTTTTTCTCTCAGAACTGCGCGAAAACTTGTATTCCATCTCAAAATAACGGGATACATCGTTTTAGATCGAAACAAGCAAAATTCACGAGCATCGATTTTACTAGTCGTCGAAGAGTAGACGAGAGAAAAGTATAAACTTTTTCTCTTAGAACTGCACGAAAACTTGTATTCCGGCTCCAAACAACGGGATACATCGTTTTAGATAGAAACTAGCAAAATTCATGATCATCGAGTTTACAAGTCGTCGAAGAGTAGACGAGAGAAAGGTGTAAACTTTTTCTCTCAGAACAGTGCGAAAACTTGAATTCCGGCTGAAAACAATGGGATACATCGTTTTAAATCGAAACTAGCGAGGTTCACGAACATCGATTTTACATGTCGTCGAAGAGTAGACGAGAGAAAGCTGTAAAGGTTTTATCTCAGAACTGCGCGAAAACTTGTATTCCGGCTCAAAACACCGGGATACATCGTTTTAGATTGAAACTAGCGAGATTCACGAACATCGATTTTACAAGTCGTCGAAGAAAAGACGAGACCTGTAAACTTTTCCTCTCAGAACTGGAGGAAAACTTGTATACCGGCTCAAAACAACGAGATAGATCGTTTTAGATCGAAACTAGCAAAATTCACGAGCATCAATTTTACTAGTCGTCGAAGAGTAGACGAGAGAAAGGTGTAAACTTTTTCTCTTAGAACTGCACGAAAACTATTATTCCGGCTCAAAACAACGTGATACATCGTTTTAGATCGAAACTAGCAAAATTCACGAGCATCGATTTTACAAGTCGTCGAAGAGTAGACGAGAGAAAGGTGTAAACTTTTTCTCTCAGAACTGCGCGAAAACTTGTATTCCGGCTCAAAATAACGGGATACATCGTTTTAGATCGAAACTAGCGAGATTCACGAACATCGATTTTACAAGTCGTCGAAGAGTAGACGAGAGAAAGCTGTAAACTTTTTATCTCAGAACTGCGCGAAAACTTGTATTCCGGCTCAAAACACCGGGATACATCGTTTTAGATTGAAACTAGCGAGATTCACGAACATCGATTTTACAAGTCGTCGAAGAAAAGACGAGACCTG
Organism: Amblyomma americanum; assembly: GCF_052857255.1. Classification (NCBI taxonomy): domain Eukaryota; kingdom Metazoa; phylum Arthropoda; class Arachnida; order Ixodida; family Ixodidae; genus Amblyomma; species Amblyomma americanum. Next base: position 195,923 of record NW_027526507.1, on the reverse strand, counting down.
TAAACTTTTTCTCTCAGAACTGGAGGAAAACTTGTATTCCGGCTCAAAACAACGGGATACATCGTTTTAGATCGAAACCAGCGAGATTTACGCACTTCGATTTTACAACTCGTCGAAGAGTAGACGAGAAAGAGCTGTAAGCTTTTTCTCTCAGAACTGCGCGAAAACTTGTATTCCGGCTCAAAACAACGAGATACATCGTTTTAGATCGAAACTAGCAAAATTCACGAGCATCAATTTTACTAGTCGTCGAAGAGTAGACGAGAGAATGGTGTAAACTTTTTCTCTTAGAACTGCACGAAAACTTGTATTCCGGCTCAAAACAACGGGATACATCGTTTTAGATCGAAACTAGCAAAATTCACGAGCATCGATTTTACAAGTCGTCGAAGAGTAGACGAGAGAAAGGTATAAACTTTTTCTCTCAGAACTGCGCGAAAACTTGTATTCCGGCTCAAAACTCCGGGATACATCGTTGTAGATTGAAACTAGCGAGATTCACGAACCTCGATTTTACAAGTCGTCGAAGAGTAGACCAGAGAGAGCTGTAAACTTTTTCGCTCAGAACTGCGGGATAACTTGTATTCCAGCTCAAAACAACGGGATACATCGTTTTAGATCGAAACTAGCGAGATTTACGAACATCGATTTTACAAGTCGTCGAAGAGTAGACGAGACCTGTAAACTTTTTCTCTCAGAACTGGAGGAAAACTTGTATTCCGGCTCAAAACAACGGGATACATCGTTTTAGATCGAAACTAGCGAGATTCACGAACATCGATTTTACAAGTCGTCGAAGAGTAGACGAGACCTGTAAACTTTTTCTCTCAGAACTGGAGGAAAACTTGTATTCCGGCTCAAAACAACGGGATACATCGTTTTAGATCGAAACTAGCTAGATTTACGCACTTCGATTTTACAACTCGTCGAAGAGTAGACGAGAGAGAGCTGTAAGCTTTTTCTCTCAGAACTGCGCGAAAACTTGTATTCCGGCTCAAAACAACGAGATACATCGTCTTAGATCGAAACTAGCAAATTCACGAGCATCAATTTTACAAGTCGTCGAAGAGTAGACGAGAGAAAGGTGTAAACGTTTTCTCTCAGAACTGCGCGAAAACTTGTATTCCGGCTCAAAACACCGGGATACATCGTTTTAGATTGAAACTAGCGAGATTCACGAACATCGATTTTACAAGTCGTCGAAGAAAAGACGAGACCTGTAAACTTTTTCTCTCAGAACTGGAGGAAAACTTGTATTCCGGCTCAAAACAACGAGATACATTGTTTTAGATCGAAACTAGCAAAATTCACGAGCATCAATTTTACTAGTCGTCGAAGAGTAGACGAGAGAATGGTGTAAACTTTTTCTCTTAGAACTGCACGAAAACTTGTATTCCGGCTCAAAACAACGGGATACATCGTTTTATATTGAAACTAGCGAGATTCACGAACATCGATTTTACAAGTCGTCGAAGAAAAGACGAGACCTGTAAACTTTTTCTCTCAGAACTGGAGGAAAACTTGTATTCCGGCTCAAAACAACGGGATACATCGTTTTAGATCGAAACCAGCGAGATTTACGCACTTCGATTTTACAACTCGTCGAAGAGTAGACGAGAGAGAGCTGTAAGCTTTTTCTCTCAGAACTGCGCGAAAACTTGTATTCCGGCTCAAAACAACGAGATACATCGTTTTAGATCGAAACTAGCAAAATTCACGAGCATCAATTTTACTAGTCGTCGAAGAGTAGACGAGAGAATGGTGTAAACTTTTTCTCTTAGAACTGCACGAAAACTTGTATTCCGGCTCAAAACAACGGGATACATCGTTTTAGATCGAAACTAGCAAAATTCACGAGCATCGATTTTACAAGTCGTCGAAGAGTAGACGAGAGAAAGGTATAAACTTTTTCTCTCAGAACTGCGCGAAAACTTGTATTCCGGCTCAAAACACCGGGGATACATCGTTTTAGATTGAAACTAGCGAGATTCACGAACCTCGATTTTACAAGTCGTCGAAGAGTAGACCAGAGAGAGCTGTAAACTTTTTCGCTCAGAACTGCGGGATAACTTGTATTCCAGCTCAAAACAACGGGATACATCGTTTTAGATCGAAACTAGCGAGATTCACGAACATCGATTTTACAAGTCGTCGAAGAGTAGACGAGACCTGTAAACTTTTTCTCTCAGAACTGGAGGAAAACTTGTATTCCGGCTCAAAACAACGGGATACATCGTTTTAGATCGAAACTAGCGAGATTTACGCACTTCGATTTTACAACTCGTCGAAGAGTAGACGAGAGAGAGTTGTAAGCTTTTTCTCTCAGAACTGCGCGAAAACTTGTATTCCGGCTCAAAACAACGAGATACATCGTCTTAGATCGAAACTAGCAAATTCACGAGCATCGATTTTACAAGTCGTCGAAGAGTAGACGAGAGAAAGGTGTAAACGTTTTCTCTCAGAACTGCGCGAAAACTTGTATTCCGGCTCAAAATAACGGGATACATCGTTTTAGATCGAAACTAGCGAGATTCACGAACATCGATTTTACAAGTCGTCGAAGAGTAGACGAGAGAAAGCTGTAAACTTTTTATCTCAGAACTGCGCGAAAACTTGTATTCCGGCTCAAAACACCGGGATACATCGTTTTAGATTGAAACTAGCGAGATTCACGAACATCGATTTTACAAGTCGTCGAAGAAAAGACGAGACCTGTAAACTTTTTCTCTCAGAACTGGAGGAAAACTTGTATTCCGGCTCAAAACAACGGGATACATCGTTTTAGATCGAAACCAGCGAGATTTACGCACTTCGATTTTACAACTCGTCGAAGAGTAGACGAGAGAGAGCTGTAAGCTTTTTCTCTCAGAACTGCGCGAAAACTTGTATTCCGGCTCAAAACAACGAGATACATCGTTTTAGATCGAAACTAGCAAAATTCACGAGCATCAATTTTACTAGTCGTCGAAGAGTAGACGAGAGAAAGGTGTAAACTTTTTCTCTTAGAACTGCACGAAAACTTGTATTCCGGCTCAAAACAACGGGATACATCGTTTTAAATCGAAACTAGCAAAATTCACGAGCATCGATTTTACAAGTCGTTGAAGAGTAGACGAGAGAATGGTGTAAACTTTTTCTCTTAGAACTGCACGAAAACTTGTATTCCGGCTGAAAACACCGGGATACATCGTTTTAGATTGAAACTAGCAAAATTCACGAGCATCGATTTTACAAGTCGTCGAAGAGTAGACGAGAGAAAGGTATAAACTTTTTCTCTTAGAACTGCACGAAAACTTGTATTCCGGCTCAAAACAACGGGATACATCGTTTTAGATCGAAACTAGCAAAATTCACGAGCATCGATTTTACAAGTCGTCGAAGAGTAGACGAGAGAAAGGTATAAACTTTTTCTCTCAGAACTGCGCGAAAACTTGTATTCCGGCTCAAAACACCGGGATACATCGTTTTAGATTGAAACTAGCGAGATTCACGAACCTCGATTTTACAAGTCGTCGAAGAGTAGACCAGAGTGAGCTGTAAACTTTTTCGCTCAGAACTGCGGGATACATTGTATTCCAGCTCAAAACAACGGGATACATCGTTTTAGATAGAAACTAGCAAAATTCACGATCATCGAGTTTACAAGTCGTCGAAGAGTAGACGAGAGAAAGGTGTAAACTTTTTCTCTCAGAACAGTGCGAAAACTTGAATTCCGGCTGAAAACACCGGGATACATCGTTTTAGATTGAAACTAGCGAGATTCACGAACATCGATTTTACAAGTCGTCGAAGAAAAGACGAGACCTGTAAACTTTTTCTCTCAGAACTGGAGGAAAACTTGTATTCCAGCCCAATACAATGGGATACATCGTTTTAGATCGAAACTACCGAGATTTACGAACTTCGATTTTACGAGACGTCGAAGAGCAGACGAGAGAAAGGTGTAAACTTTTTCTCTCAGAACTGCGCGAAAACTTGTATTCCGGCTCAAAACAACGAGATAAATCGTTTTAGATAGAAGCTAGCAAAATTTACGAGCATCAATTTTACAAGTCGTCGAAGAGTAGACGAGAGAGAGCTGTAAACTTTTTCTCTCAGAACTGCGGGAAAACTTGTATTCCAGCTCAAAACAACGGGATACATCGTTTTAGATCGAAACTAGCGAGATTCACGAACATCGATTTTACAAGTCGTCGAAGAGTAGACGAGACCTGTAAACTTTTTCTCTCAGAACTGGAGGAAAACTTGTATTCCGGCTCAAAACAACGGGATACATCGTTTTAGATCGAAATTAGCGAGATTTACGCACTTAGATTTTACAAGTCGTCGAAGAGTAGACGAGAGAAAGGTGTAAACTTTTTCTCTCAGAACTGCGCGAAAACTTGTATTCCGGCTCCAAACAACGGGATACATCGTTTTAGATAGAAACTAGCAAAATTCACGATCATCGAGTTTACAAGTCGTCGAAGAGTAGACGAGAGAAATGTATAAACTTTTTCTCTTAGAACTGCACGAAAACTTGTATTCCGGCTCAAAACAACGGGATACATCGTTTTAGATCGAAACTAGCGAGATTCACGAACATCGATTTTACAAGTCGTCGAAGAGTAGACGAGAGAAAGCTGTAAACTTTTTATCTCAGAACTGCGCGAAAACTTGTATTCCGGCTCAAAACACCGGGATACATCGTTTTAGATTGAAACTAGCGAGATTCACGAACATCGATTTTACAAGTCGTCGAAGAAAAGACGAGACCTGTAAACTTTTTCTCTCAGAACTGAAGGAAAACTTGTATTCCGGCTCAAAACAACGGGATACATCGTTTTAGATCGAAACCAGCGAGATTTACGCACTTCGATTTTACAACTCGTCGAAGAGTAGACGAGAGAGAGCTGTAAGCTTTTTCTCTCAGAACTGCGCGAAAACTTGTATTCCGGCTCAAAACAACGAGATACATCGTTTTAGATCGAAACTAGCAAAATTCACGAGCATCAATTTTACTAGTCGTCGAAGAGTAGACGAGAGAATGGTGTAAACTTTTTCTCTTAGATCTGCACGAAAACTTGTATTCCGGCTCAAAACAACGGGATACATCGTTTTAGATCGAAACTAGCAAAATTCACGAGCATCGATTTTACAAGTCGTCGAAGAGTAGACGAGAGAAAGGTATAAACTTTTTCTCTCAGAACTGCGCGAAAACTTGTATTCCGGCTCAAAACACCGGGATACATCGTTGTAGATTGAAACTAGCGAGATTCACGAACCTCGATTTTACAAGTCGTCGAAGAGTAGACCAGAGAGAGCTGTAAACTTTTTCGCTCAGAACTGCGGGATAACTTGTATTCCAGCTCAAAACAACGGGATACATCGTTTTAGATCGAAACTAGCGAGATTTACGAACATCGATTTTTCAAGTCGTCGAAGAGTAGACGAGACCTGTAAACTTTTTCTCTCAGAACTGGAGGAAAACTTGCATTCCGGCTCAAAACAACGGGATACATCGTTTTAGATCGAAACTAGCGAGATTCACGAACATCGATTTTACAAGTCGTCGAAGAGTAGACGAGACCTGTAAACTTTTTCTCTCAGAACTGGAGGAAAACTTGTATTCCGGCTCAAAACAACGGGATACATCGTTTTAGATCGAAACTAGCGAGATTTACGCACTTCGATTTTACAACTCGTCGAAGAGTAGACGAGAGAGAGCTGTAAGCTTTTTCTCTCAGAACTGCGCGAAAACTTGTATTCCGGCTCAAAACAACGAGATACATCGTCTTAGATCGAAACTAGCAAATTCACGAGCATCGATTTTACAAGTCGTCGAAGAGTAGACGAGAGAAAGGTGTAAACGTTTTCTCTCAGAACTGCGCGAAAACTTGTATTCTGGCTCAAAACACCGGGATACATCGTTTTAGATTGAAACTAGCGAGATTCACGAACATCGATTTTACAAGTCGTCGAAGAAAAGACGAGACCTGTAAACTTTTTCTCTCAGAACTGGAGGAAAACTTGTATTCCGGCTCAAAACAACGAGATACATCGTTTTAGATCGAAACTAGAAAAATTCACGAGCATCAATTTTACTAGTCGTCGAAGAGTAGACGAGAGAATGGTGTAAACTTTTTCTCTTAGAACTGCACGAAAACTTGTATTCCGGCTCAAAACAACGGGATACATCGTTTTAGATTGAAACTAGCGAGATTCACGAACATCGATTTTACAAGTCGTCGAAGAGTAGACGAGAGAAAGGTGTAAACTTTTTCTCTCAGAACTGCGCGAAAACTTGTATTCCGGCTCCAAACAACGGGATACATCGTTTTAGATAGAAACTAGCAAAATTCACGATCATCGAGTTTACAAGTCGTCGAAGAGTAGACGAGAGAAAGGTATAAACTTTTTCTCTTAGAACTGCACGAAAACTTGTATTCCGGCTCAAAACAACGGGATACATCGTTTTAGATCGAAACTAGCGAGATTCACGAACATCGATTTTACAAGTCGTCGAAGAGTAGACGAGAGAAAGCTGTAAACTTTTTATCTCAGAACTGCGCGAAAACTTGTATTCCGGCTCAAAACACCGGGATACATCGTTTTAGATTGAAACTAGCGAGATTCACGAACATCGATTTTACAAGTCGTCGAAGAAAAGACGAGACCTGTAAACTTTTTCTCTCAGAACTGGAGGAAAACTTGTATTCCGGCTCAAAACAACGGGATACATTGTTTTAGATCGAAACCAGCGAGATTTACGCACTTCGATTTTACAACTCGTCGAAGAGTAGACGAGAGAGAGCTGTAAGCTTTTTCTTTCAGAACTGCGCGAAAACTTGTATTCCGGCTCAAAACAACGAGATACATCGTTTTAGATCGAAACTAGCAAAATTCACGAGCATCGATTTTACAAGTCGTCGAAGAGTAGACGAGAGAAAGGTGTAAACTTTTTCTCTCAGAACTGCGCGAAAACTTGTATTCCGGCTCAAAATAACGGGATACATCGTTTTAGATCGAAACTAGCGAGATTCACGAACATCGATTTTACAAGTCGTCGAAGAGTAGACGAGAGAAAGCTGTAAACTTTTTCGCTCAGAACTGCGGGATAACTTGTATTCCAGCTCAAAACAACGGGATACATCGTTTTAGATCGAAACTAGCGAGATTTACGAACATCGATTTTACAAGTCGTCGAAGAGTAGACGAGACCTGTAAACTTTTTCTCTCAGAACTGGAGGAAAACTTGTATTCCGGCTCAAAACAACGGGATACATCGTTTTAGATCGAAACTAGCGAGATTTACGCACTTCGATTTTACAACTCGTCGAAGAGTAGACGAGAGAGAGCTGTAAGCTTTTTCTCTCAGAACTGCGCGAAAACTTGTATTCCGGCTCAGAACAACGAGATACATCGCCTTAGATCGAAACTAGCAAATTCACGAGCATCGATTTTACAAGTCGTCGAAGAGTAGACGAGAGAAAGGTGTAAACTTTTTCTCTCAGAACTGCGCGAAAACTTGTATTCCGGCTCAAAATAACGGGATACATCGTTTTAGATCGAAACTAGCGAGATTCACGAACATCGATTTTACAAGTCGTCGAAGAGTAGACGAGACCTGTAAACTTTTTCTCTCAGAACTGGAGGAAAACTTGTATTCCGGCTCAAAACAACGGGATACATCGTTTTAGATCGAAACTAGCGAGATTTACGCACTTCGATTTTACAACTCGTCGAAGAGTAGACGAGAGAGAGCTGTAAGCTTTTTCTCTCAGAACTGCGCGAAAACTTGTATTCCGGCTCAAAACAACGAGATACATCGTCTTAGATCGAAACTAGCAAATTCACGAGCATCGATTTTACAAGTCGTCGAAGAGTAGACGAGAGAAAGGTGTAAACTTTTTATCTCAGAACTGCGCGAAAACTTGTATTCCGGCTCAAAACACCGGGATACATCGTTTTAGATTGAAACTAGCGAGATTCACGAACATCGATTTTACAAGTCGTCGAAGAAAAGACGAGACCTGTAAACTTTTTCTCTCAGAACTGGAGGAAAACTTGTATTCCGGCTCAAAACAACGGGATACATTGTTTTAGATCGAAACCAGCGAGATTTACGCACTTCGATTTTACAACTCGTCGAAGAGTAGACGAGAGAGAGCTGTAAGCTTTTTCTCTCAGAACTGCGCGAAAACTTGTATTCCGGCTCAAAACAACGAGATACATCGTTTTAGATCGAAACTAGCAAAATTCACGAGCATCGATTTTACAAGTCGTCGAAGAGTAGACGAGAGAAAGGTGTAAACTTTTTCTCTCAGAACTGCGCGAAAACTTGTATTCCGGCTCAAAATAACGGGATACATCGTTTTAGATCGAAACTAGCGAGATTCACGAACATCGATTTTACAAGTCGTCGAAGAGTAGACGAGAGAAAGCTGTAAAAGTTTTCGCTCAGAACTGCGGGATAACTTGTATTCCAGCTCAAAACAACGGGATACATCGTTTTAGATCGAAACTAGCGAGATTTACGAACATCGATTTTACAAGTCGTCGAAGAGTAGACGAGACCTGTAAACTTTTTCTCTCAGAACTGGAGGAAAACTTGTATTCCGGCTCAAAACAACGGGATACATCGTTTTAGATCGAAACTAGCGAGATTTACGCACTTCGATTTTGCAACTCGTCGAAGAGTAGACGAGAGAGAGCTGTAAGCTTTTTCTCTCAGAACTGCGCGAAAACTTGTATTCCGGCTCAGAACAACGAGATACATCGCCTTAGATCGAAACTAGCAAATTCACGAGCATCGATTTTACAAGTCGTCGAAGAGTAGACGAGAGAAAGGTATAAACTTTTTCTCTCAGAACTGCGCGAAAACTTGTATTCCGGCTCAAAACACCGGGGATACATCGTTTTAGATTGAAACTAGCGAGATTCACGAACCTCGATTTTACAAGTCGTCGAAGAGTAGACCAGAGAGAGCTGTAAACTTTTTATCTCAGAACTGCGCGAAAACTTGTATTCCGGCTCAAAACACCGGGATACATCGTTTTAGATTGAAACTAGCGAGATTCACGAACATCGATTTTACAAGTCGTCGAAGAAAAGACGAGACCTGTAAACTTTTTCTCTCAGAACTGGAGGAAAACTTGTATTCCGGCTCAAAACAACGGGATACATCGTTTTAGATCGCAACCAGCGAGATTTACGCACTTCGATTTTACAACTCGTCGAAGAGTAGACGAGAGAGAGCTGTAAGCTTTTTCTCTCAGAACTGCGCGAAAACTTGTATTCCGGCTCAAAACAACGAGATACATCGTTTTAGATCGAAACTAGCAAAATTCACGAGCATCAATTTTACTAGTCGTCGAAGAGTAGACGAGAGAAAGGTGTAAACGTTTTCTCTTAGAACTGCACGAAAACTTGTATTCCGGCTCAAAACAACGGGATACATCGTTTTAGATCGAAACTAGCAAAATTCACGAGCATCGATTTTACAAGTCGTCGATGAGTAGACGAGAGAAAGGTATAAACTTTTTCTCTCAGAACTGCGCGAAAACTTGTATTCCGGCTCAAAACAAAGGGATACATCGTTTTAGATCGACACTAGCAAAATTCACGAGCATCGAGTTTACAAGTCGTTGAACAGTAGACGAGAGAAAGGTGTAAACGTTTTCTCTCAGAACGGCGCGAAAACTTGTATTCCGGCTCAAAACACCGGGATACATCGTTATAGATTGAAACTAGCGCGATTCACGAACATCGATTTTACATGTCGTCGAAGAGTAGACGAGAGAAAGCTGTAAACGTTTTATCTCAGAACTGCGGGATAACTTGTATTCCAGCTCGAAACAACGGGATACATCGTTTTAGATCGAAACTAGCGAGATTCACGAACATCGATTTTACAAGTCGTCGAAGAGTAGACGAGACCTGTAAACTTTTTCTGTCAGAACTGGAGGAAAACTTGTATTCCGGCTCAAAACAGCGGGATACATCGTTTTAGATCGAAACTAGCGAGATTTACGGACTTCGATTTTACAACTCGTCGAAGAGTAGACGAGAGAGAGCTGTAAGCTTTTTCTCTCAGAACTGCGCGAAAACTTGTATTCCGGCTCAAAACAACGAGATACATCGCCTTAGATCGAAACTAGCAAATTCACGAGCATCGATTTTACAAGTCGTCGAAGAGTAGACGAGAGAAAGGTGTAAACTTTTTCTCTCAGAACTGCGCGAAAACTTGTATTCCGGCTCAAAATAACGGGATACATCGTTTTAGATCGAAACTAGCGAGATTCACGAACATCGATTTTACAAGTCGTCGAAGAGTAGACGAGAGAAAGCTGTAAACTTTTTATCTCAGAACTGCGCGAAAACTTGTATTCCGGCTCAAAACACCGGGATACATCGTTTTAGATTGAAACTAGCGAGATTCACGAACATCGATTTTACAAGTCGTCGAAGAAAAGACGAGACCTGTAAACTTTTTCTCTCAGAACTGGAGGAAAACTTGTATTCCGGCTCAAAACAACGGGATACATCGTTTTAGATCGAAACCAGCGAGATTTACGCACTTCGATTTTACAACTCGTCGAAGAGTAGACGAGAGAGAGCTGTAAGCTTTTTCTCTCAGAACTGCGCGAAAACTTGTATTCCGGCTCAAAACAACGAGATACATCGCCTTAGATCGAAACTAGCAAATTCACGAACATCGATTTTACAAGTCGTCGAAGAGTAGACGAGAGAAAGGTGTAAACTTTTTCTCTCAGAACTGCGCGAAAACTTGTATTCCGGCTCAAAATAACGGGATACATCGTTTAGATCGAAACTAGCGAGATTCACGAACATCGATTTTACAAGTCGTCGAAGAGTAGACGAGAGAAAGCTGTAAACTTTTTATATCAGAACTGCGCGAAAACTTGTATTCCGGCTCAAAACACCGGGATACATCGTTTTAGATTGAAACTAGCGAGATTCACGAACATCGACTTTACAAGTCGTCGAAGAAAAGACGAGACCTGTAAACTTTTTCTCTCAGAACTGGAGGAAAACTTGTATTCCGGCTCAAAACAACGGGATACATCGTTTTAGATCGAAACCAGCGAGATTTACGCACTTCGATTTTACAACTCGTCGAAGAGTAGACGAGAGAGAGCTGTAAGCTTTTTCTCTCAGAACTGCGCGAAAACTTGTATTCCGGCTCAAAACAACGAGATACATCGTTTTAGATCGAAACTAGCAAAATTCACGAGCATCAATTTTACTAGTCGTCGAAGAGTAGACGAGAGAATGGTGTAAACTTTTTCTCTTAGAACTGCACGAAAACTTGTATTCCGGCTCAAAACACCGGGATACATCGTTTTAGATTGAAACTAGCGAGATTCACGAACCTCGATTTTACAAGTCGTCGAAGAGTAGACCAGAGAGAGCTGTAAACTTTTTCGCTCAGAACAGCGGGATAACTTGTATTCCAGCTCAAAACAACGGGATACATCGTTTTAGATCGAAACTAGCGAGATTCACGAACATCGATTTTACAAGTCGTCGAAGAGTAGACGAGACCTGTAAACTTTTTCTCTCAGAACTGGAGGAAAACTTGTATTCCGGCTCAAAACAACGGGATACATCGTTTTAGATCGAAACTAGCGAGATTTACGCACTTCGATTTTACAACTCGTCGAAGAGTAGACGAGAGAGAGCTGTAAGCTTTTTCTCTCAGAACTGCGCGAAAACTTGTATTCCGGCTGAAAACAACGAGATACATCGTCTTAGATCGAAACTAGCAAATTCTCGAGCATCGATTTTACAAGTCGTCGAAGAGTAGACGAGAGAAAGGTGTAAACTTTTTCTCTCAGAACTGCGCGAAAACTTGTATTCCGGCTCAAAATAACGGGATACATCGTTTTAGATCGAAACTAGCGAGATTCACGAACATCGATTTTACAAGTCGTCGAAGAGTAGACGAGAGAAAGCTGTAAACTTTTTATCTCAGAACTGCGCGAAAACTTGTATTCCGGCTCAAAACACCGGGATACATCGTTTTAGATTGAAACTAGCGAGATTCACGAACATCGATTTTACAAGTCGTCGAAGAAAAGACGAGACCTGTAAACTTTTTCTCTCAGAACTGGAGGAAAACTTGTATTCCGGCTCAAAACAACGGGATACATCGTTTTAGATCGAAACCAGCGAGATTTACGCACTTCGATTTTACAACTCGTCGAAGAGTAGACGAGAGAGAGCTGTAAGCTTTTTCTCTCAGAACTGCGCGAAAACTTGTATTCCGGCTCAAAACAACGAGATACATCGTTTTAGATCGAAACTAGCAAAATTCACGAGCATCAATTTTACTAGTCGTCGAAGAGTAGACGAGAGAAAGGTGTAAACGTTTTCTCTTAGAACTGCACGAAAACTTGTATTCCGGCTCAAAACAACGGGATACATCATTTTAGATCGAAACTAGCAAAATTCACGAGCATCGATTTTACAAGTCGTCGAAGAGTAGACGAGAGAAAGGTATAAACTTTTTCTCTCAGAACTGCGCGAAAACTTGTATTCCGGCTCAAAACAACGGGATACATCGTTTTAGATCGACACTAGCAAAATTCACGAGCATCGAGTTTACAAGTCGTTGAAGAGTAGACGAGAGAAAGGTGTAAACTTTTTCTCTCAGAACGGCGCGAAAACTTGTATTCCGGCTCAAAACACCGGGATACATCGTTTTAGATTGAAACTAGCGCGATTCACGAACATCGATTTTACATGTCGTCGAAGAGTAGACGAGACCTGTAAACTTTTTCTGTCAGAACTGGAGGAAAACTTGTATTCCGGCTCAAAACAGCGGGATACATCGTTTTAGATCGAAACTAGCGAGATTTACGCACTTCGATTTTACAACTCGTCGAAGAGTAGACGAGAGAGAGCTGTAAGCTTTTTCTCTCGGAACTGCGCGAAAACTTGTATTCCGGCTCAAAACAACGAGATACATCGTCTTAGATCGAAACTAGCAAATTCACGAGCATCGATTTTGCACGTCGTCGAAGAGTAGACGAGAGAAAGGTGTAAACTTTTTCTCTCAGAACTGGAGGAAACCTTGTATTCCGGCTCAAAACAACGGGATACATCGTTTCAGATCGAAACCAGCGAGATTTACGCACTTCGATTTTACAACTCGTCGAAGAGTAGACGAGAGAAAGGTGTAAACTTTTTCTCTCAGAACGGCGCGAAAACTTGTATTCCGGCTCAAAACACCGGGATACATCGTTTTAGATTGAAACTAGCGCGATTCACGAACATCGATTTTACATGTCGTCGAAGAGTAGACGAGAGAAAGCTGTAAACGTTTTATCTCAGAACTGCGGGATAACTTGTATTCCAGCTCGAAACAACGGGATACATCGTTTTAGATCGAAACTAGCGAGATTCACGAACATCGATTTTACAAGTCGTCGAAGAGTAGACGAGACCTGTAAACTTTTTCTGTCAGAACTGGAGGAAAACTTGTATTCCGGCTCAAAACAGCGGGATACATCGTTTTAGATCGAAACTAGCGAGATTTACGCACTTCGATTTTACAACTCGTCGAAGAGTAGACGAGAGAGAGCTGTAAGCTTTTTCTCTCGGAACTGCGCGAAAACTTGTATTCCGGCTCAAAACAACGAGATACATCGTCTTAGATCGAAACTAGCAAATTCACGAGCATCGATTTTACACGTCGTCGAAGAGTAGACGAGAGAAAGGTGTAAACTTTTTCTCTCAAAACTGCACGAAAACTTGTATTCCGGCTCAAAACAACGGGATACATCGTTTTAAATCGAAACTAGCAAAATTCACGAGCATCGAGTTTACAAGTCGTTGAAGAGTAGACGAGAGAAAGGTGTAAACTTTTTCTCTCAGAACGGCGCGAAAACTTGTATTCCGGCTCAAAACACCGGGATACATCGTTTTAGATTGAAACTAGCGCGATTCACGAACATCGATTTTACATGTCGTCGAAGAGTAGACGAGAGAAAGCTGTAAACGTTTTATCTCAGAACTGCGCAAAAATTGTATTCCGGCTCAAAACACCGGGATACATCGTTTTAGATTGAAACTAGCGAGATTCACGAACATCGATTTTACAAGTCGTCGAAGAAAAGACGAGACCTGTAAACTTTTTCTCTCAGAACTGGAGGAAACCTTGTATTCCGGCTCAAAACAACGGGATACATCGTTTCAGATCGAAACCAGCGAGATTTACGCACTTCGATTTTACAACTCGTCGAAGAGTAGACGAGAGAGAGCTGTAAGCTTTTTCTCTTAGAACTGCGCGAAAACTTGTATTCCGGCTCAAAACAACGAGATACATCGTTTTAGATCGAAACTAGCAAAATTCACGAGCATCAATTTTACTAGTCGTCGAAGAGTAGACGAGAGAAAGGTGTAAACTTTTTCTCTTAGAACTGCACGAAAACTTGTATTCCGGCTCAAAACAACGGGATACATCGTTTTAGATCGAAACTAGCAAAATTCACGAGCATCGATTTTACAAGTCGTCGAAGAGTTGACGAGAGAAAGGTGTAAACTTTTTCTCTCAGAACTGCGCGAAAACTTGTATTCCGGCTCAAAACAACGAGATACATCGTTTTAGATCGAAACTAGAAAAATTCACGAGCATCGATTTTACAAGTCGTCGAAGAGTAGACGAGAGAAAGGTATAAACTTTTTCTCTCAGAACTGCGCGAAAACTTGTATTCCGGCTCAAAACACCGGGATACATCGTTTTAGATTGAAACTAGCGAGATTCACGAACAACGATTTTACAAGTCGTCGAAGAGTAGACCAGAGAGAGCTGTAAACGTTTTCGCTCAGAACTGCGGGATAACTTGTATTCCAGCTCAAAACAACGGGATACATCGTTTTAGATCGAAACTAGCGAGATTCACGAACATCGATTTTACAAGTCGTCGAAGAGTAGACGAGACCTGTAAACTTTTTCTCTCAGAACTGGAGGAAAACTTGTATTCCGGCTCAAAACAACGGGATACATCGTTTTAGATCGAAACTAGCGAGATTTACGCACTTAGATTTTACAAGTCGTCGAAGAGCAGACGAGAGAAAGCTGTAAACTTTTTACTCTCAGAACTGCGCGAAAACTTATATTTCGGTTCAAAACAATGGGATACATTGTTTTAGATCAAAACTAGCGAGATTTACGAACTTTGATTTTACAAGTCGTCGAAGAGTAGACGAGAGAGCGCTGTAAACGTTTTCTTTCAGAACTGCGCGAAAACTTGAATTCCGGCTGAAAACAACGGGATACATCTTTTAAATCGAAACTAGCGAGATTCACGAAAATCGATTTTACTAGTCGTCGAAGAGCAGACGAGAGAAGGTGTAAACTTTTGCTCTCAGAACTGCGCGAAAACTTGTATTCCGGCTCGAAACAACGGGAAACATTGTTTTAGATCGAAACTAGGAAATATCACGAGCATCGAGTTTACAAGTCGTCGAAGAGCCGACGAGAGAAAGGTGTAAACTTTTTATCTCAGAACTGCGCGAAAACTTGTATTCTGGCTCAAAACAACGAGATACATCGTTTTAGATCGAAACTAGCAAAATTCACGAGCATCGAGTTTACAAGTCGTTGAAGAGTAGACGAGAGAAAGGTGTAAACTTTTTCTCTCAGAACGGCGCGAAAACTTGTATTCCGGCTCAAAACACCGGGATACATCGTTTTAGACTGAAACTATCGCGATTCACGAACATCTATTTTACATGTCGTCGAAGAGTAGACGAGAGAAAGCTGTAAACGTTTTATCTCAGAACTGCGCGAAAACTTGTATTCCGGCTCAAAACACCGGGATACATCGTTTTAGATTGAAACTAGCGAGATTCACGAACATCGATTTTACAAGTCGTCGAAGGAAAGACGAGACCTGTAAACTTATTCTCTCAGAACTGGAGGAAAACTTGTATTCCGGCTCAAAACAACGGGATACATCGTTGTAGATCGAAACCAGCGAGATTTACGCACTTCGATTTTACAACTCGTCGAAGAGTAGACGAGAGAGAGCTGTAAGCTTTTTCTCTCAGAACTGCGCGAAAACTTGTATTCCGGCTCAAAACAACGAGATACATCGTCTTAGATCGAAACTAGCAAATTCACGAGCATCGATTTTACACGTCGTCGAAGAGTAGACGAGAGAAAGGTGTAAACTTTTTCTCTCAGAACTGCGCGAAAACTTTTATTCCGGCTCAAAATAACGGGATACATCGTTTTAGATCAAAACTAGCAAAATTCAAGAGCATCGATTTTACTAGTCGTCGAAGAGTAGACGAGAGAAAGGTGTAAACCTTTTCTCTCAGAACGGCGCGAAAACTTGTATTCCGGCTCAAAACACCGAGATACATCGTTTTAGATTGAAACTAGCGCGATTCACGAACATCTATTTTACATGTCGTCGAAGAGTAGACGAGAGAAAGCTGTAAACGTTTTATCTCAGAACTGCGCGAAAACTTGTATTCCGGCTCAAAACACCGGGATACATCGTTTTAGATTGAAACTAGCGAGATTCACGAACATCGATTTTACAAGTCGTCGAAGAAAAGACGAGACCTGTAAACTTATTCTCTCAGAACTGGAGGAAAACTTGTATTCCGGCTCAAAACAACCGGATACATCGTTGTAGATCGAAACCAGCGAGATTTACGCACTTCGATTTTACAACTCGTCGAAGAGTAGACGAGAGAGAGCTGTAAGCTTTTTCTCTCAGAACTGCGCGAAAACTTGTATTCCGGCTCAAAACAACGAGATACATTGTTTTAGATCGAAACTAGCAAAATTCAAGAGATCAATTTTACTAGACGTCGAAGAGTAGACGAGAGAAAGGTGTAAACTTTTTCTCTTAGAACTGCACAAAAACTTGTATTCCGGCTCAAAACAACGGGATACATCGTTTTAGATCGAAACTAGCAAAATTCACGAGCATCAATTTTACAAGTCGTCGAAGAGTAGACGAGAGAAAGGTATAAACTTTTTCTCTCAGAACTGCGCGAAAACTTGTATTCCGGCTCAAAACACCGGGATACATCGTTTTAGATTGAAACTAGCGAGATTCACGAACATCGATTTTACAAGTCGTCTAAGAGTAGACCAGAGAGAGCTGTAAACTTTTTCGCTCAGAACTGCGGGATAACTTGTATTCCAGCTCAAAACAACGGGATACATCGTTTTAAATCGAAACTAGCGAGATTCACGAACATCGATTTTACAAGTCGTCGAAGAGTAGACGAGACCTGTAAACTTTTTCTCTCAGAACTGGAGGAAAACTTGTATTCCGGCTCAAAACAACGGGATACATCGTTTTAGATCGAAACTAGCGAGATTTACGCACTTCGATTTTACAACTCGTCGAAGGGTAGACGAGAGAGAGCTGTAAGCTTTTTCTCTCAGAACAGCGCGAAAACTTGTATTCCGGCTCACAACAACGAGATACATCGTCTTAGATCGAAACTAGCAAATTCACGAGCATCGATTTTACAAGTCGTCGAAGAGTAGACGAGAGAAAGGTGTAAACGTTTTCTCTCAGAACTGCGCGAAAACTTGTATTCCGGCTCAAAATAACGGGATACATCGTTTTAGATCAAAACTAGCAAAATTCACGAGCATCGATTTTACTAGTCGTCGAAGAGTAGACGAGAGAAAGGTATAAACTTTTTCTCTTAGAACTGCACGAAAACTTGTATTCCGGCTCAAAACAACGGGAGCCATCGTTTTAGATCGAAACTAGCAAAATTCACGAGCATCGAGTTTACAAGTCGTTGAAGAGTAGACGAGAGAACGGTGTAAACTTTTTCTCTCAGAACTGCGCGAAAACTTGTATTCCGGCTCAAAACACCGGGATACATCGTTTTAGATTGAAACTAGCGAGATTCACGAACATCGATTTTACAAGTCGTCGAAGAGTAGACCAGAGAGAGCTGTAAAAGTTTTCGCTCAGAACTGCGCGAAAACTTGTATTCCGGCTCAAAACACCGGGATACATCGTTTTAGATTGAAACTAGCGAGATTCACGAACATCGATTTTACAAGTCGTCGAAGAAAAGACGAGACCTGTAAACTTTTTCTCTCAGAACTGGAGGAAAACTTGTATTCCGGCTCAAAACAACGGGATACATCGTTTTAGATCGAAACCAGCGAGATTTACGCACTTCGATTTTACAACTCGTCGAAGAGTAGACGAGAGAGAGCTGTAAGCTTTTTCTCTCAGAACTGCGCGAAAACTTGTATTCCGGCTCAAAACAACGAGATACATCGTTTTAGATCGAAACTAGGAAAATTCATGAGCATCAATTTTACTAGTTGTCGAAGAGTAGACGAGAGAAAGGTGTAAATGTTTTCTCTTAGAACTGCACGAAAACTTGTATTCCGGCTCAAAACAACGGGATACATTGTTTTAGATCGAAACTAGCAAAATTCACGAGCATCGATTTTACAAGTCGTCGAAGAGTAGACGAGAGAAAGGTATAAACTTTTTCTCTCAGAACTGCGCGAAAACTTGTATTCCGGCTCAAAACAACGGGATACATCGTTTCAGATCGAAACTAGCAAAATTCACGAGGATCGAATTTACAAGTCGTTGAAGAGTAGACGAGAGAAAGGTGTAAATTTTTTCTCTCAGAACGGCGCGAAAACTTGTATTCCGGCCCAAAACACCGGGATACATTGTTTTAGATTGAAACTATCGCGATTCACGAACATCGATTTTACATGTCGTCGAAGAGTAGACGAGAGAAAGCTGTAAACGTTTTATCTCAGAACTGCGGGATAACTTGTATTCCAGCTCGAAACAACGGGATACATCGTTTTAGATCGAAACTAGCGAGATACACGAACATCGATTTTACAAGTCGTCGAAGAGTAGACGAGACCTGTAAACTTTTTCTGTCAGAACTGGAGGAAAACTTGTATTCCGGCTCAAAACAACGGGATACATCGTTTTAGATCGAAACTAGCGAGATTTACGCACTTCGATTTTACAACTCGTCGAAGAGTAGACGAGAGAGAGCTGTAAGCTTTTTCTCTCAGAACTGCGCGAAAACTTGTATTCCGGCTCAAAACAACGAGATACATCGTCTTAGACCGAAACTAGCAAATTCACGAGCATCGATTTTACATGTCGTCGAAGAGTAGACGAGAGAAAGGTGTAAACTTTTTCTCTCAGAACTGCGCGAAAACTTGTATTCCGGCTCAAAATAACGGGATACATCGTTTTAGATCAGAACTAGCAAAATTCAAGAGCATCGATTTTACAAGTCGTCGAAGAGTAGACCAGAGAGAGCTGTAAACGTTTTCGCTCAGAACTGCGGGATAACTTGTATTCCAGCTCAAAGCAACGGGATACATCGTTTTAGATCGAAACTAGCGAGATTCACGAACATCGATTTTACAAGTCGTCGAAGAGTAGACGAGACCTGTAAACTTTTTCTCTCAGAACTGGAGGAAAACTTGTATTCCGGCTCAAAACAACGGGATACATCGTTTTAGATCGAAACTAGCGAGATTTACGCACTTCGATTTTACAACTCGTCGAAGGGTAGACGAGAGAGAGCTGTAAGCTTTTTCTCTCAGAACTGCGCGAAAACTTGTATTCCGGCTCACAACAACGAGATACATCGTCTTAGATCGAAACTAGCAAATTCACGAGCATCGATTTTACAAGTCGTCGAAGAGTAGACGAGAGAAAGGTGTAAACGTTTTCTCTCAGAACTGCGCGAAAACTTGTATTCCGGCTCAAAATAACGGGATACATCGTTTTAGATCAAAACTAGCAAAATTCACGAGCATCGATTTTACTAGTCGTCGAAGAGTAGACGAGAGAAAGGTATAAACTTTTTCTCTTAGAACTGCACGAAAACTTGTATTCCGGCTCAAAACAACGGGAGCCATCGTTTTAGATCGAAACTAGCAAAATTCACGAGCATCGAGTTTACAAGTCGTTGAAGAGTAGACGAGAGAAATGTGTAAACTTTTTCTCTCAGAACTGCGCGAAAACTTGTATTCCGGCTCAAAACACCGGGATACATCGTTTTAGATTGAAACTAGCGAGATTCACGAACATCGATTTTACAAGTCGTCGAAGAGTAGACCAGAGAGAGCTGTAAATGTTTTCGCTCAGAACTGCGGGATAACTTGTATTCCAGCTCAAAACAACGGGATACATCGTTTTAGATCGAAACTAGCGAGATTCACGAACATCGATTTTACAAGTCGTCGAAGAGTAGACGAGACCTATAAACTTTTTCTCTCAGAACTGGAGGAAAACTTGTATTCCGGCTCAAAACAACGGGATACATCGTTTTAGATCGAAACTAGCAAAATTCACGAGCATCGAGTTTACAAGTCGTTGAAGAGTAGACGAGAGAAAGGTGTAAACTTTTTCTCTCAGAACGACGCGAAAACTTGTATTCCGGCTCAAAACACCGGGATACATCGTTTTAGATTGAAACTATCGCGATTCACGAACATCGATTTTACATGTCGTCGAAGAGTAGACGAGAGAAAGCTGTAAACGTTTTATCTCAGAACTGCGGGATAACTTGTATTCCAGCTCGAAACAACGGGATACATCGTTTTAGATCGAAACTAGCGAGATTCACGAACATCGATTTTACAAGTCGTCGAAGAGTAGACGAGACCTGTAAACTTTTTCTGTCAGAACTGGAGGAAAACTTGTATTCCGGCTCAAAACAACGGGATACATCGTTTTAGATCGAAACTAGCGAGATTTACGCACTTCGATTTTACAACTCGTCGAAGAGTAGACGAGAGAGAGCTGTAAGCTTTTTCTCTCAGAACTGCGCGAAAACTTGTATTCCGGCTCAAAACAACGAGATACATCGTCTTAGATCGAAACTAGCAAATTCACGAGCATCGATTTTACATGTCGTCGAAGAGTAGACGAGAGAAAGGTGTAAACTTTTTCTCTCAGAACTGCGCGAAAACTTGTATTCCGGCTCAAAATAACGGGATACATCGTTTTAGATCAGAACTAGCAAAATTCAAGAGCATCGATTTTGCAAGTCGTCGAAGAGTAGACCAGAGAGAGCTGTAAACTTTTTCGCTCAGAACTGCGGGATAACTTGTATTCCAGCTCAAAACAACGGGATACATCGTTTTAGATCGAAACTAGCGAGATTCACGAACATCGATTTTACAAGTCGTCGAAGAGTAGACGAGACCTGTAAACTTTTTCTCTCAGAACTGGAGGAAAACTTGTATTCCGGCTCAAAACAACGGGATACATCGTTTTAGATCGAAACTAGCGAGATTTACGCACTTCGATTTTACAACTCGTCGAAGGGTAGACGAGAGAGAGCTGTAAGCTTTTTCTCTCAGAACTGCGCGAAAACTTGTATTCCGGCTCACAACAACGAGATACATCGTCTTAGATCGAAACTAGCAAATTCACGAGCATCGATTTTACAAGTCGTCGAAGAGTAGACGAGAGAAAGGTGTAAACGTTTTCTCTCAGAACTGCGCGAAAACTTGTATTCCGGCTCAAAATAACGGGATACATCGTTTTAGATCAAAACTAGCAAAATTCACGAGCATCGATTTTACTAGTCGTCGAAGAGTAGACGAGAGAAAGGTATAAACTTTTTCTCTTAGAACTGCACGAAAACTTGTATTCCGGCTCAAAACAACGGGAGCCATCGTTTTATATCGAAACTAGCAAAATTCACGAGCATCGAGTTTACAAGTCGTTGAAGAGTAGACGAGAGAAAGGTGTAAACTTTTTCTCTCAGAACTGCGTGAAAACTTGTATTCCGGCTCAAAACACCGGGATACATCGTTTTAGATTGAAACTAGCGAGATTCACGAACATCGATTTTACAAGTCGTCGAAGAGTAGACCAGAGAGAGCTGTAAATGTTTTCGCTCAGAACTGCGGGATAACTTGTATTCCAGCTCAAAACAACGGGATACATCGTTTTAGATCGAAACTAGCGAGATTCACGAACATCGATTTTACAAGTCGTCGAAGAGTAGACGAGACCTATAAACTTTTTCTCTCAGAACTGGAGGAAAACTTGTATTCCGGCTCAAAACAACGGGATACATCGTTTTAGATCGAAACTAGCAAAATTCAAGAGCATCGAGTTTACAAGTCGTTGAAGAGTAGACGAGAGAAAGGTGTAAACTTTTTCTCTCAGAACGACGCGAAAACTTGTATTCCGGCTCAAAACACCGGGATACATCGTTTTAGATTGAAACTATCGCGATTCACGAACATCGATTATACATGTCGTCGAAGAGTAGACGAGAGAAAGCTGTAAACGTTTTATCTCAGAACTGCGGGATAACTTGTATTCCAGCTCGAAACAACGGGATACATCGTTTTAGATCGAAACTAGCGAGATTCACGAACATCGATTTTACAAGTCGTCGAAGAGTAGACGAGACCTGTAAACTTTTTCTGTCAGAACTGGACGAAAACTTGTATTCCGGCTCAAAACAACGGGATACATCGTTTTAGATCGAAACTAGCGAGATTTACGCACTTCGATTTTACAACTCGTCGAAGAGTAGACGAGAGAGAGCTGTAAGCTTTTTCTCTCAGAACTGCGCGAAAACTTGTATTCCGGCTCAAAACAACGAGATACATCGTCTTAGATCGAAACTAACAAATTCACGAGCATCGATTTTACACGTCGTCGAAGAGTAGACGAGAGAAAGGTGTAAACTTTTTCTCTCAGAACTGCGCGAAAACTTGTATTCCGGCTCAAAATAACGGGATACATCGTTTTAGATCAAAACTAGCAAAATTCACGAGCATCGATTT
The DNA here is from genome assembly GCF_052857255.1 of Amblyomma americanum. Lineage (NCBI taxonomy): Eukaryota > Metazoa > Arthropoda > Arachnida > Ixodida > Ixodidae > Amblyomma > Amblyomma americanum. The sequence continues at coordinate 173,113 of NW_027526507.1, read as the reverse complement.
TACTAGTCGTCGAAGAGTAGACGAGAGAAAGGTGTAAACTTTTTCTCTCAGAACTGCGCGAAAACTTGTATTCCGGCTCAAAATAACGGGATACATCGTTTTAGATCAGAACTAGCAAAATTCAAGAGCATCGATTTTGCAAGTCGTTGAAGAGTAGACGAGAGAAAGGTGTAAACTTTTTCTCTCAGAACGACGCGAAAACTTGTATTCCGGCTCAAAACACCGGGATACATCGTTTTAGATTGAAACTATCGCGATTCACGAACATCGATTTTACATGTCGTCGAAGAGTAGACGAGAGAAAGCTGTAAACGTTTTATCTCAGAACTGCGGGATAACTTGTATTCCAGCTCAAAACAACGGGATACATCGTTTTAGATCGAAACTAGCGAGATTCACGAACATCGATTTTACAAGTCGTCGAAGAGTAGACGAGACCTGTAAACTTTTTCTCTCAGAACTGGAGGAAAACTTGTATTCCGGCTCAAAACAACGGGATACATCGTTTTAGATCGAAACTAGCGAGATTTACGCACTTCGATTTTACAACTCGTCGAAGGGTAGACGAGAGAGAGCTGTAAGCTTTTTCTCTCAGAACTGCGCGAAAACTTGTATTCCGGCTCACAACAACGAGATACATCGTCTTAGATCGAAACTAGCAAATTCACGAGCATCGATTTTACAAGTCGTCGAAGAGTAGACGAGAGAAAGGTGTAAACGTTTTCTCTCAGAACTGCGCGAAAACTTGTATTCCGGCTCAAAATAACGGGATACATCGTTTTAGATCAAAACTAGCAAAATTCACGAGCATCGATTTTACTAGTCGTCGAAGAGTAGACGAGAGAAAGGTATAAACTTTTTCTCTTAGAACTGCACGAAAACTTGTATTCCGGCTCAAAACAACGGGAGCCATCGTTTTAGATCGAAACTAGCAAAATTCACGAGCATCAAGTTTACAAGTCGTTGAAGAGTAGACGAGAGAAAGGTGTAAACTTTTTCTCTCAGAACTGCGCGAAAACTTGTATTCCGGCTCAAAACACCGGGATACATCGTTTTAGATTGAAACTAGCGAGATTCACGAACATCGATTTTACAAGTCGTCGAAGAGTAGACCAGAGAGAGCTGTAAATGTTTTCGCTCAGAACTGCGGGATAACTTGTATTCCAGCTCAAAACAACGGGATACATCGTTTTAGATCGAAACTAGCGAGATTCACGAACATCGATTTTACAAGTCGTCGAAGAGTAGACGAGACCTATAAACTTTTTCTCTCAGAACTGGAGGAAAACTTGTATTCCGGCTCAAAACAACGGGATACATCGTTTTAGATCGAAACTAGCAAAATTCAAGAGCATCGAGTTTACAAGTCGTTGAAGAGTAGACGAGAGAAAGGTGTAAACTTTTTCTCTCAGAACGACGCGAAAACTTGTATTCCGGCTCAAAACACCGGGATACATCGTTTTAGATTGAAACTATCGCGATTCACGAACATCGATTTTACATGTCGTCGAAGAGTAGACGAGAGAAAGCTGTAAACGTTTTATCTCAGAACTGCGGGATAACTTGTATTCCAGCTCGAAACAACGGGATACATCGTTTTAGATCGAAACTAGCGAGATTCACGAACATCGATTTTACAAGTCGTCGAAGAGTAGACGAGACCTGTAAACTTTTTCTGTCAGAACTGGAGGAAAACTTGTATTCCGGCTCAAAACAACGGGATACATCGTTTTAGATCGAAACTAGCGAGATTTACGCACTTCGATTTTACAACTCGTCGAAGAGTAGACGAGAGAGAGCTGTAAGCTTTTTCTCTCAGAACTGCGCGAAAACTTGTATTCCGGCTCAAAACAACGAGATACATCGTCTTAGATCGAAACTAACAAATTCACGAGCATCGATTTTACACGTCGTCGAAGAGTAGACGAGAGAAAGGTGTAAACTTTTTCTCTCAGAACTGCGCGAAAACTTGTATTCCGGCTCAAAATAACGGTATACATCGTTTTAGATCAAAACTAGCAAAATTCACGAGCATCGATTTTACTAGTCGTCGAAGAGTAGACGAGAGAAAGGTGTAAACTTTTTCTCTCAGAACGGCGCGAAAACTTGTATTCCGGCCCAAAACACCGGGATACATCGTTTTAGATTGAAACTATCGCGATTCACGAACATCGATTTTACATGTCTTCGAAGAGTAGACGAGAGAAAGCTGTAAACGTTTTATCTCAGAACTGCGGGATAACTTGTATTCCAGCTCGAAACAACGGGATACATCGTTTTAGATCGAAACTAGCGAGATACACGAGCATCGATTTTACAAGTCGTCGAAGAGTAGACGAGACCTGTAAACTTTTTCTGTCAGAACTGGAGGAAAACTTGTATTCCGGCTCAAAACAACGGGATACATCGTTTTAGATCGAAACTAGCGAGATTTACGCACTTCGATTTTACAACTCGTCGAAGAGTAGACGAGAGAGAGCTGTAAGCTTTTTCTCTCAGAACTGCGCGAAAACTTGTATTATGGCTCAAAACAACGAGATACATCGTCTTAGATCGAAACTAGCAAATTCACGAGCATCGATTTTACATGTCGTCGAAGAGTAGACGAGAGAAAGGTGTAAACTTTTTCTCTCAGAACTGCGCGAAAACTTGTATTCCGCCTCAAAATAACGGGATACATCGTTTTAGATCAGAACTAGCAAAATTCAAGAGCATCGATTTTACAAGTCGTCGAAGAGTAGACCAGAGAGAGCTGTAAACTTTTTCGCTCAGAACTGCGGGATAACTTGTATTCCAGCTCAAAACAACGGGATACATCGTTTTAGATCGAAACTAGCGAGATTCACGAACATCGATTTTACAAGTCGTCGAAGAGTAGACGAGACCTGTAAACTTTTTCTCTCAGAACTGGAGGAAAACTTGTATTCCGGCTCAAAACAACGGGATACATCGTTTTAGATCAAAACTAGCGAGATTTACGCACTTCGATTTTACAACTCGTCGAAGGGTAGACGAGAGAGAGCTGTAAGCTTTTTCTCTCAGAACTGCGCGAAAACTTGTATTCCGGCTCACAACAACGAGATACATCGTCTTAGATCGAAACTAGCAAATTCACGAGCATCGATTTTACAAGTCGTCGAAGAGTAGACGAGAGAAAGGTGTAAACGTTTTCTCTCAGAACTGCGCGAAAACTTGTATTCCGGCTCAAAATAACGGGATACATCGTTTTAGATCAAAACTACCAAAATTCACCAGCATCGATTTTACAAGTCGTCGAAGAGTAGACGAGACCTGTAAACTTTTTCTCTCAGAACTGGAGGAAAACTTGTATTCCGGCTCAAAACAACGGGATACATCGTTTTAGATCGAAACTAGCGAGATTTACGCACTTAGATTTTACAAGTCGTCGAAGAGCAGACGAGAGAAAGCTGTAAACTTTTTACTCTCAGAACTGCGCGAAAACTTATATTTCGGTTCAAAACAATGGGATACATTGTTTTAGATCAAAACTAGCGAGATTTACGAACTTTGATTTTACAAGTCGTCGAAGAGTAGACGAGAGAGCGCTGTAAACGTTTTCTTTCAGAACTGCGCGAAAACTTGAATTCCGGCTGAAAACAACGGGATACATCTTTTAAATCGAAACTAGCGAGATTCACGAAAATCGATTTTACTAGTCGTCGAAGAGCAGACGAGAGAAGGTGTAAACTTTTGCTCTCAGAACTGCGCGAAAACTTGTATTCCGGCTCGAAACAACGGGAAACATTGTTTTAGATCGAAACTAGGAAATATCACGAGCATCGAGTTTACAAGTCGTCGAAGAGCCGACGAGAGAAAGGTGTAAACTTTTTATCTCAGAACTGCGCGAAAACTTGTATTCTGGCTCAAAACAACGAGATACATCGTTTTAGATCGAAACTAGCAAAATTCACGAGCATCGAGTTTACAAGTCGTTGAAGAGTAGACGAGAGAAAGGTGTAAACTTTTTCTCTCAGAACGGCGCGAAAACTTGTATTCCGGCTCAAAACACCGGGATACATCGTTTTAGACTGAAACTATCGCGATTCACGAACATCTATTTTACATGTCGTCGAAGAGTAGACGAGAGAAAGCTGTAAACGTTTTATCTCAGAACTGCGCGAAAACTTGTATTCCGGCTCAAAACACCGGGATACATCGTTTTAGATTGAAACTAGCGAGATTCACGAACATCGATTTTACAAGTCGTCGAAGAAAAGACGAGACCTGTAAACTTATTCTCTCAGAACTGGAGGAAAACTTGTATTCCGGCTCAAAACAACGGGATACATCGTTGTAGATCGAAACCAGCGAGATTTACGCACTTCGATTTTACAACTCGTCGAAGAGTAGACGAGAGAGAGCTGTAAGCTTTTTCTCTCAGAACTGCGCGAAAACTTGTATTCCGGCTCAAAACAACGAGATACATCGTCTTAGATCGAAACTAGCAAATTCACGAGCATCGATTTTACACGTCGTCGAAGAGTAGACGAGAGAAAGGTGTAAACTTTTTCTCTCAGAACTGCGCGAAAACTTGTATTCCGGCTCAAAATAACGGGATACATCGTTTTAGATCAAAACTAGCAAAATTCAAGAGCATCGATTTTACTAGTCGTCGAAGAGTAGACGAGAGAAAGGTGTAAACTTTTTCTCTCAGAACGGCGCGAAAACTTGTATTCCGGCTCAAAACACCGAGATACATCGTTTTAGATTGAAACTAGCGCGATTCACGAACATCTATTTTACATGTCGTCGAAGAGTAGACGAGAGAAAGCTGTAAACGTTTTATCTCAGAACTGCGCGAAAACTTGTATTCCGGCTCAAAACACCGGGATACATCGTTTTAGATTGAAACTAGCGAGATTCACGAACATCGATTTTACAAGTCGTCGAAGAAAAGACGAGACCTGTAAACTTATTCTCTCAGAACTGGAGGAAAACTTGTATTCCGGCTCAAAACAACCGGATACATCGTTGTAGATCGAAACCAGCGAGATTTACGCACTTCGATTTTACAACTCGTCGAAGAGTAGACGAGAGAGAGCTGTAAGCTTTTTCTCTCAGAACTGCGCGAAAACTTGTATTCCGGCTCAAAACAACGAGATACATTGTTTTAGATCGAAACTAGCAAAATTCAAGAGATCAATTTTACTAGACGTCGAAGAGTAGACGAGAGAAAGGTGTAAACTTTTTCTCTTAGAACTGCACGAAAACTTGTATTCCGGCTCAAAACAACGGGATACATCGTTTTAGATCGAAACTAGCAAAATTCACGAGCATCAATTTTACAAGTCGTCGAAGAGTAGACGAGAGAAAGCTATAAACTTTTTCTCTCAGAACTGCGCGAAAACTTGTATTCCGGCTCAAAACACCGGGATACATCGTTTTAGATTGAAACTAGCGAGATTCACGAACATCGATTTTACAAGTCGTCTAAGAGTAGACCAGAGAGAGCTGTAAACTTTTTCGCTCAGAACTGCGGGATAACTTGTATTCCAGCTCAAAACAACGGGATACATCGTTTTAAATCGAAACTAGCGAGATTCACGAACATCGATTTTACAAGTCGTCGAAGAGTAGACGAGACCTGTAAACTTTTTCTCTCAGAACTGGAGGAAAACTTGTATTCCGGCTCAAAACAACGGGATACATCGTTTTAGATCGAAACTAGCGAGATTTACGCACTTCGATTTTACAACTCGTCGAAGGGTAGACGAGAGAGAGCTGTAAGCTTTTTCTCTCAGAACAGCGCGAAAACTTGTATTCCGGCTCACAACAACGAGATACATCGTCTTAGATCGAAACTAGCAAATTCACGAGCATCGATTTTACAAGTCGTCGAAGAGTAGACGAGAGAAAGCTGTAAACGTTTTATCTCAGAACTGCGCGAAAACTTGTATTCCGGCTCAAAACACCGGGATACATCGTTTTAGATTGAAACTAGCGAGATTCACGAACATCGATTTTACAAGTCGTCGAAGAAAAGACGAGACCTGTAAACTTATTCTCTCAGAACTGGAGGAAAACTTGTATTCCGGCTCAAAACAACGGGATACATCGTTGTAGATCGAAACCAGCGAGATTTACGCACTTCGATTTTACAACTCGTCGAAGAGTAGACGAGAGAGAGCTGTAAGCTTTTTCTCTCAGAACTGCGCGAAAACTTGTATTCCGGCTCAAAACAACGAGATATATCGTCTTAGATCGAAACTAGCAAAATTCACGAGCATCGATTTTACTAGTCGTCGAAGAGTAGACGAGAGAAAGGTATAAACTTTTTCTCTTAGAACTGCACGAAAACTTGTATTCCGGCTCAAAACAACGGGAGCCATCGTTTTAGATCGAAACTAGCAAAATTCACGAGCATCGAGTTTACAAGTCGTTGAAGAGTAGACGAGAGAACGGTGTAAACTTTTTCTCTCAGAACTGCGCGAAAACTTGTATTCCGGCTCAAAACACCGGGATACATCGTTTTAGATTGAAACTAGCGAGATTCACGAACATCGATTTTACAAGTCGTCGAAGAGTAGACCAGAGAGAGCTGTAAAAGTTTTCGCTCAGAACTGCGCGAAAACTTGTATTCCGGCTCAAAACACCGGGATACATCGTTTTAGATTGAAACTAGCGAGATTCACGAACATCGATTTTACAAGTCGTCGAAGAAAAGACGAGACCTGTAAACTTTTTCTCTCAGAACTGGAGGAAAACTTGTATTCCGGCTCAAAACAACGGGATACATCGTTTTAGATCGAAACCAGCGAGATTTACGCACTTCGATTTTACAACTCGTCGAAGAGTAGACGAGAGAGAGCTGTAAGCTTTTTCTCTCAGAACTGCGCGAAAACTTGTATTCCGGCTCAAAACAACGAGATACATCGTTTAGATCGAAACTAGGAAAATTCATGAGCATCAATTTTACTAGTTGTCGAAGAGTAGACGAGAGAAAGGTGTAAATGTTTTCTCTTAGAACTGCACGAAAACTTGTATTCCGGCTCAAAACAACGGGATACATTGTTTTAGATCGAAACTAGCAAAATTCACGAGCATCGATTTTACAAGTCGCCGAAGAGTAGACGAGAGAAAGGTATAAACTTTTTCTCTCAGAACTGCGCGAAAACTTGTATTCCGGCTCAAAACAACGGGATACATCGTTTCAGATCGAAACTAGCAAAATTCACGAGGATCGAATTTACAAGTCGTTGAAGAGTAGACGAGAGAAAGGTGTAAATTTTTTCTCTCAGAACGGCGCGAAAACTTGTATTCCGGCCCAAAACACCGGGATACATTGTTTTAGATTGAAACTATCGCGATTCACGAACATCGATTTTACATGTCGTCGAAGAGTAGACGAGAGAAAGCTGTAAACGTTTTATCTAAGAACTGCGGGATAACTTGTATTCCAGCTCGAAACAACGGGATACATCGTTTTAGATCGAAACTAGCGAGATACACGAACATCGATTTTACAAGTCGTCGAAGAGTAGACGAGACCTGTAAACTTTTTCTGTCAGAACTGGAGGAAAACTTGTATTCCGGCTCAAAACAACGGGATACATCGTTTTAGATCGAAACTAGCGAGATTTACGCACTTCGATTTTACAACTCGTCGAAGAGTAGACGAGAGAGAGCTGTAAGCTTTTTCTCTCAGAACTGCGCGAAAACTTGTATTCCGGCTCAAAACAACGAGATACATCGTCTTAGACCGAAACTAGCAAATTCACGAGCATCGATTTTACATGTCGTCGAAGAGTAGACGAGAGAAAGGTGTAAACTTTTTCTCTCAGAACTGCGCGAAAACTTGTATTCCGGCTCAAAATAACGGGATACATCGTTTTAGATCAGAACTAGCAAAATTCAAGAGCATCGATTTTACAAGTCGTCGAAGAGTAGACCAGAGAGAGCTGTAAACGTTTTCGCTCAGAACTGCGGGATAACTTGTATTCCAGCTCAAAGCAACGGGATACATCGTTTTAGATCGAAACTAGCGAGATTCACGAACATCGATTTTACAAGTCGTCGAAGAGTAGACGAGACCTGTAAACTTTTTCTCTCAGAACTGGAGGAAAACTTGTATTCCGGCTCAAAACAACGGGATACATCGTTTTAGATCGAAACTAGCGAGATTTACGCACTTCGATTTTACAACTCGTCGAAGGGTAGACGAGAGAGAGCTGTAAGCTTTTTCTCTCAGAACTGCGCGAAAACTTGTATTCCGGCTCACAACAACGAGATACATCGTATTAGATCGAAACTAGCAAATTCACGAGCATCGATTTTACAAGTCGTCGAAGAGTAGACGAGAGAAAGGTGTAAACGTTTTCTCTCAGAACTGCGCGAAAACTTGTATTCCGGCTCAAAATAACGGGATACATCGTTTTAGATCAAAACTAGCAAAATTCACGAGCATCGATTTTACTAGTCGTCGAAGAGTAGACGAGAGAAAGGTATAAACTTTTTCTCTTAGAACTGCACGAAAACTTGTATTCCGGCTCAAAACAACGGGAGCCATCGTTTTAGATCGAAACTAGCAAAATTCACGAGCATCGAGTTTACAAGTCGTTGAAGAGTAGACGAGAGAAATGTGTAAACTTTTTCTCTCAGAACTGCGCGAAAACTTGTATTCCGGCTCAAAACACCGGGATACATCGTTTTAGATTGAAACTAGCGAGATTCACGAACATCGATTTTACAAGTCGTCGAAGAGTAGACCAGAGAGAGCTGTAAATGTTTTCGCTCAGAACTGCGGGATAACTTGTATTCCAGCTCAAAACAACGGGATACATCGTTTTAGATCGAAACTAGCGAGATTCACGAACATCGATTTTACAAGTCGTCGAAGAGTAGACGAGACCTATAAACTTTTTCTCTCAGAACTGGAGGAAAACTTGTATTCCGGCTCAAAACAACGGGATACATCGTTTTAGATCGAAACTAGCAAAATTCACGAGCATCGAGTTTACAAGTCGTTGAAGAGTAGACGAGAGAAAGGTGTAAACTTTTTCTCTCAGAACGACGCGAAAACTTGTATTCCGGCTCAAAACACCGGGATACATCGTTTTAGATTGAAACTATCGCGATTCACGAACATCGATTTTACATGTCGTCGAAGAGTAGACGAGAGAAAGCTGTAAACGTTTTATCTCAGAACTGCGGGATAACTTGTATTCCAGCTCGAAACAACGGGATACATCGTTTTAGATCGAAACTAGCGAGATTCACGAACATCGATTTTACAAGTCGTCGAAGAGTAGACGAGACCTGTAAACTTTTTCTGTCAGAACTGGAGGAAAACTTGTATTCCGGCTCAAAACAACGGGATACATCGTTTTAGATCGAAACTAGCGAGATTTACGCACTTCGATTTTACAACTCGTCGAAGAGTAGACGAGAGAGAGCTGTAAGCTTTTTCTCTCAGAACTGCGCGAAAACTTGTATTCCGGCTCAAAACAACGAGATACATCGTCTTAGATCGAAACTAGCAAATTCACGAGCATCGATTTTACATGTCGTCGAAGAGTAGACGAGAGAAAGGTGTAAACTTTTTCTCTCAGAACTGCGCGAAAACTTGTATTCCGGCTCAAAATAACGGGATACATCGTTTTAGATCAGAACTAGCAAAATTCAAGAGCATCGATTTTGCAAGTCGTCGAAGAGTAGACCAGAGAGAGCTGTAAACTTTTTCGCTCAGAACTGCGGGATAACTTGTATTCCAGCTCAAAACAACGGGATACATCGTTTTAGATCGAAACTAGCGAGATTCACGAACATCGATTTTACAAGTCGTCGAAGAGTAGACGAGACCTGTAAACTTTTTCTCTCAGAACTGGAGGAAAACTTGTATTCCGGCTCAAAACAACGGGATACATCGTTTTAGATCGAAACTAGCGAGATTTACGCACTTCGATTTTACAACTCGTCGAAGGGTAGACGAGAGAGAGCTGTAAGCTTTTTCTCTCAGAACTGCGCGAAAACTTGTATTCCGGCTCACAACAACGAGATACATCGTCTTAGATCGAAACTAGCAAATTCACGAGCATCGATTTTACAAGTCGTCGAAGAGTAGACGAGAGAAAGGTGTAAACGTTTTCTCTCAGAACTGCGCGAAAACTTGTATTCCGGCTCAAAATAACGGGATACATCGTTTTAGATCAAAACTAGCAAAATTCACGAGCATCGATTTTACTAGTCGTCGAAGAGTAGACGAGAGAAAGGTATAAACTTTTTCTCTTAGAACTGCACGAAAACTTGTATTCCGGCTCAAAACAACGGGAGCCATCGTTTTATATCGAAACTAGCAAAATTCACGAGCATCGAGTTTACAAGTCGTTGAAGAGTAGACGAGAGAAAGGTGTAAACTTTTTCTCTCAGAACTGCGCGAAAACTTGTATTCCGGCTCAAAACACCGGGATACATCGTTTTAGATTGAAACTAGCGAGATTCACGAACATCGATTTTACAAGTCGTCGAAGAGTAGACCAGAGAGAGCTGTAAATGTTTTCGCTCAGAACTGCGGGATAACTTGTATTCCAGCTCAAAACAACGGGATACATCGTTTTAGATCGAAACTAGCGAGATTCACGAACATCGATTTTACAAGTCGTCGAAGAGTAGACGAGACCTATAAACTTTTTCTCTCAGAACTGGAGGAAAACTTGTATTCCGGCTCAAAACAACGGGATACATCGTTTTAGATCGAAACTAGCAAAATTCAAGAGCATCGAGTTTACAAGTCGTTGAAGAGTAGACGAGAGAAAGGTGTAAACTTTTTCTCTCAGAACGACGCGAAAACTTGTATTCCGGCTCAAAACACCGGGATACATCGTTTTAGATTGAAACTATCGCGATTCACGAACATCGATTATACATGTCGTCGAAGAGTAGACGAGAGAAAGCTGTAAACGTTTTATCTCAGAACTGCGGGATAACTTGTATTCCAGCTCGAAACAACGGGATACATCGTTTTAGATCGAAACTAGCGAGATTCACGAACATCGATTTTACAAGTCGTCGAAGAGTAGACGAGACCTGTAAACTTTTTCTGTCAGAACTGGAGGAAAACTTGTATTCCGGCTCAAAACAACGGGATACATCGTTTTAGATCGAAACTAGCGAGATTTACGCACTTCGATTTTACAACTCGTCGAAGAGTAGACGAGAGAGAGCTGTAAGCTTTTTCTCTCAGAACTGCGCGAAAACTTGTATTCCGGCTCAAAACAACGAGATACATCGTCTTAGATCGAAACTAACAAATTCACGAGCATCGATTTTACACGTCGTCGAAGAGTAGACGAGAGAAAGGTGTAAACTTTTTCTCTCAGAACTGCGCGAAAACTTGTATTCCGGCTCAAAATAACGGGATACATCGTTTTAGATCAAAACTAGCAAAATTCACGAGCATCGATTTTACTAGTCGTCGAAGAGTAGACGAGAGAAAGGTGTAAACTTTTTCTCTCAGAACTGCGCGAAAACTTGTATTCCGGCTCAAAATAACGGGATACATCGTTTTAGATCAGAACTAGCAAAATTCAAGAGCATCGATTTTGCAAGTCGTTGAAGAGTAGACGAGAGAAAGGTGTAAACTTTTTCTCTCAGAACGACGCGAAAACTTGTATTCCGGCTCAAAACACCGGGATACATCGTTTTAGATTGAAACTATCGCGATTCACGAACATCGATTTTACATGTCGTCGAAGAGTAGACGAGAGAAAGCTGTAAACGTTTTATCTCAGAACTGCGGGATAACTTGTATTCCAGCTCAAAACAACGGGATACATCGTTTTAGATCGAAACTAGCGAGATTCACGAACATCGATTTTACAAGTCGTCGAAGAGTAGACGAGACCTGTAAACTTTTTCTCTCAGAACTGGAGGAAAACTTGTATTCCGGCTCAAAACAACGGGATACATCGTTTTAGATCGAAACTAGCGAGATTTACGCACTTCGATTTTACAACTCGTCGAAGGGTAGACGAGAGAGAGCTGTAAGCTTTTTCTCTCAGAACTGCGCGAAAACTTGTATTCCGGCTCACAACAACGAGATACATCGTCTTAGATCGAAACTAGCAAATTCACGAGCATCGATTTTACAAGTCGTCGAAGAGTAGACGAGAGAAAGGTGTAAACGTTTTCTCTCAGAACTGCGCGAAAACTTGTATTCCGGCTCAAAATAACGGGATACATCGTTTTAGATCAAAACTAGCAAAATTCACGAGCATCGATTTTACTAGTCGTCGAAGAGTAGACGAGAGAAAGGTATAAACTTTTTCTCTTAGAACTGCACGAAAACTTGTATTCCGGCTCAAAACAACGGGAGCCATCGTTTTAGATCGAAACTAGCAAAATTCACGAGCATCGAGTTTACAAGTCGTTGAAGAGTAGACGAGAGAAAGGTGTAAACTTTTTCTCTCAGAACTGCGCGAAAACTTGTATTCCGGCTCAAAACACCGGGATACATCGTTTTAGATTGAAACTAGCGAGATTCACGAACATCGATTTTACAAGTCGTCGAAGAGTAGACCAGAGAGAGCTGTAAATGTTTTCGCTCAGAACTGCGGGATAACTTGTATTCCAGCTCAAAACAACGGGATACATCGTTTTAGATCGAAACTAGCGAGATTCACGAACATCGATTTTACATGTCGTCGAAGAGTAGACGAGACCTATAAACTTTTTCTCTCAGAACTGGAGGAAAACTTGTATTCCGGCTCAAAACAACGGGATACATCGTTTTAGATCGAAACTAGCAAAATTCAAGAGCATCGAGTTTACAAGTCGTTGAAGAGTAGACGAGAGAAAGGTGTAAACTTTTTCTCTCAGAACGACGCGAAAACTTGTATTCCGGCTCAAAACACCGGGATACATCGTTTTAGATTGAAACTATCGCGATTCACGAACATCGATTTTACATGTCGTCGAAGAGTAGACGAGAGAAAGCTGTAAACGTTTTATCTCAGAACTGCGGGATAACTTGTATTCCAGCTCGAAACAACGGGATACATCGTTTTAGATCGAAACTAGCGAGATTCACGAACATCGATTTTACAAGTCGTCGAAGAGTAGACGAGACCTGTAAACTTTTTCTGTCAGAACTGGAGGAAAACTTGTATTCCGGCTCAAAACAACGGGATACATCGTTTTAGATCGAAACTAGCGAGATTTACGCACTTCGATTTTACAACTCGTCGAAGAGTAGACGAGAGAGAGCTGTAAGCTTTTTCTCTCAGAACTGCGCGAAAACTTGTATTCCGGCTCAAAACAACGAGATACATCGTCTTAGATCGAAACTAACAAATTCACGAGCATCGATTTTACACGTCGTCGAAGAGTAGACGAGAGAAAGGTGTAAACTTTTTCTCTCAGAACTGCGCGAAAACTTGTATTCCGGCTCAAAATAACGGGATACATCGTTTTAGATCAAAACTAGCAAAATTCACGAGCATCGATTTTACTAGTCGTCGAAGAGTAGACGAGAGAAAGGTGTAAACTTTTTCTCTCAGAACGGCGCGAAAACTTGTATTCCGGCCCAAAACACCGGGATACATCGTTTTAGATTGAAACTATCGCGATTCACGAACATCGATTTTACATGTCTTCGAAGAGTAGACGAGAGAAAGCTGTAAACGTTTTATCTCAGAACTGCGGGATAACTTGTATTCCAGCTCGAAACAACGGGATACATCGTTTTAGATCGAAACTAGCGAGATACACGAGCATCGATTTTACAAGTCGTCGAAGAGTAGACGAGACCTGTAAACTTTTTCTGTCAGAACTGGAGGAAAACTTGTATTCCGGCTCAAAACAACGGGATACATCGTTTTAGATCGAAACTAGCGAGATTTACGCACTTCGATTTTACAACTCGTCGAAGAGTAGACGAGAGAGAGCTGTAAGCTTTTTCTCTCAGAACTGCGCGAAAACTTGTATTATGGCTCAAAACAACGAGATACATCGTCTTAGATCGAAACTAGCAAATTCACGAGCATCGATTTTACATGTCGTCGAAGAGTAGACGAGAGAAAGGTGTAAACTTTTTCTCTCAGAACTGCGCGAAAACTTGTATTCCGGCTCAAAATAACGGGATACATCGTTTTAGATCAGAACTAGCAAAATTCAAGAGCATCGATTTTACAAGTCGTCGAAGAGTAGACCAGAGAGAGCTGTAAACTTTTTCGCTCAGAACTGCGGGATAACTTGTATTCCAGCTCAAAACAACGGGATACATCGTTTTAGATCGAAACTAGCGAGATTCACGAACATCGATTTTACAAGTCGTCGAAGAGTAGACGAGACCTGTAAACTTTTTCTCTCAGAACTGGAGGAAAACTTGTATTCCGGCTCAAAACAACGGGATACATCGTTTTAGATCAAAACTAGCGAGATTTACGCACTTCGATTTTACAACTCGTCGAAGGGTAGACGAGAGAGAGCTGTAAGCTTTTTCTCTCAGAACTGCGCGAAAACTTGTATTCCGGCTCACAACAACGAGATACATCGTCTTAGATCGAAACTAGCAAATTCACGAGCATCGATTTTACAAGTCGTCGAAGAGTAGACGAGAGAAAGGTGTAAACGTTTTCTCTCAGAACTGCGCGAAAACTTGTATTCCGGCTCAAAATAACGGGATACATCGTTTTAGATCAAAACTACCAAAATTCACCAGCATCGATTTTACTAGTCGTCGAAGAGTAGACGAGAGAAAGGTATAAACTTTTTCTCTTAGAACTGCACGAAAACTTGTATTCCGGCTCAAAACAACGGGAGCCATCGTTTTAGATCGAAACTAGCAAAATTCACGAGCATCGAGTTTACAAGTCGTTGAAGAGTAGACGAGAGAAAGGTGTAAACTTTTTCTCTCAGAACTGCGCGAAAACTTGTATTCCGGCTCAAAACACCGGGATACATCGTTTTAGATTGAAACTAGCGAGATTCACGAACATCGATTTTACAAGTCGTCGAAGAGTAGACCAGAGAGAGCTGTAAATGTTTTCGCTCAGAACTGCGGGATAACTTGTATTCCAGCTCAAAACAACGGGATACATCGTTTTAGATCGAAACTAGCGAGATTTACGCACTTCGATTTTACAACTCGTCGAAGAGTAGACGAGAGAGAGCTGTAAGCTTTTTCTCTCAGAACTGCGCGAAAACTTGTATTCCGGCTCAAAACAGCGAGATACATCGTTTTAGATCGAAACTAGCGAGTTTCACGAACATCGATTTTACAAGTCGTCGAAGAGTAGACGAGAGAAAGCTGTAAACTTTTTATCTCAGAACTGCGCGAAAACTTGTATTCCGGCTCAAAACAACGGGATACATCGTTTTAGATCGAAACTAGAAAAATTCACGAGCATCGATTTTACAAGTCGTCGAAGAGTAGACGAGAGAAAGGTATAAACTTTTTCTCTCAGAACTGCGCGAAAACTTGTATTCCGGCTCAAAACAACGGGATACATCGTTTTAGATCGAAACTAGCAAAATTCACGAGCATCGAGTTTACAAGTCGTTGAAGAGTAGACGAGAGAAAGGTGTAAACTTTTTCTCTCAGAACGACGCGAAAACTTGTATTCCGGCTCAAAACACCGGGATACATCGTTTTAGATTGAAACTATTGCGATTCACGAACATCGATTTTACATGTCGTCGAAGAGTAGACGAGAGAAAGCTGTAAACGTTTTATCTCAGAACTGCGGGATAACTTGTATTCCAGCTCGAAACAACGGGATACATCGTTTTAGATCGAAACTAGCGAGATTCACGAACATCGATTTTACAAGTCGTCGAAGAGTAGACGAGACCTGTAAACTTTTTCTGTCAGAACTGGAGGAAAACTTGTATTCCGGCTCAAAACAACGGGATACATCGTTTTAGATCGAAACTAGCGAGATTTACGCACTTCGATTTTACAACTCGTCGAAGAGTAGACGAGAGAGAGCTGTAAGCTTTTTCTCTCAGAACTGCGCGAAATCTTGTATTCCGGCTCAAAACAACGAGATACATCGTCTTAGATCGAAACTAGCAAATTCACGAGCATCGATTTTACACGTCGTCGAAGAGTAGACGAGAGAAAGGTGTAAACTTTTTCTCTCAGAACTGCGCGAAAACATGTATTCCGGCTCAAAATAACGGGATACATCGTTTTAGATCAGAACTAGCAAAATTCAAGAGCATCGATTTTGCAAGTCGTCGAAGAGTAGACCAGAGAGAGCTGTAAACTTTTTCGCTCAGAACTGCGGGATAACTTGTATTCCAGCTCAAAACAACGGGATACATCGTTTTAGATCGAAACTAGCGAGATTCACGAACATCGATTTTACAAGTCGTCGAAGAGTAGACGAGACCTGTAAACTTTTTCTCTCAGAACTGGAGGAAAACTTGTATTCCGGCTCAAAACAACGGGATACATCGTTTTAGATCGAAACTAGCGAGATTTACGCACTTCGATTTTACAACTCGTCGAAGGGTAGACGAGAGAGAGCTGTAAGCTTTTTCTCTCAGAACTGCGCGAAAACTTGTATTCCGGCTCACAACAACGAGATACATCGTCTTAGATCGAAACTAGCAAATTCACGAGCATCGATTTTACAAGTCGTCGAAGAGTAGACGAGAGAAAGGTGTAAACGTTTTCTCTCAGAACTGCGCGAAAACTTGTATTCCGGCTCAAAATAACGGGATACATCGTTTTAGATCAAAACTAGCAAAATTCACGAGCATCGATTTTACTAGTCGTCGAAGAGTAGACGAGAGAAAGGTATAAACTTTTTCTCTTAGAACTGCACGAAAACTTGTATTCCGGCTCAAAACAACGGGAGCCATCGTTTTATATCGAAACTAGCAAAATTCACGAGCATCGAGTTTACAAGTCGTTGAAGAGTAGACGAGAGAAAGGTGTAAACTTTTTCTCTCAGAACTGCGCGAAAACTTGTATTCCGGCTCAAAACACCGGGATACATCGTTTTAGATTGAAACTAGCGAGATTCACGAACATCGATTTTACAAGTCGTCGAAGAGTAGACCAGAGAGAGCTGTAAATGTTTTCGCTCAGAACTGCGGGATAACTTGTATTCCAGCTCAAAACAACGGGATACATCGTTTTAGATCGAAACTAGCGAGATTCACGAACATCGATTTTACAAGTCGTCGAAGAGTAGACGAGACCTATAAACTTTTTCTCTCAGAACTGGAGGAAAACTTGTATTCCGGCTCAAAACAACGGGATACATCGTTTTAGATCGAAACTAGCAAAATTCAAGAGCATCGAGTTTACAAGTCGTTGAAGAGTAGACGAGAGAAAGGTGTAAACTTTTTCTCTCAGAACGACGCGAAAACTTGTATTCCGGCTCAAAACACCGGGATACATCGTTTTAGATTGAAACTATCGCGATTCACGAACATCGATTATACATGTCGTCGAAGAGTAGACGAGAGAAAGCTGTAAACGTTTTATCTCAGAACTGCGGGATAACTTGTATTCCAGCTCGAAACAACGGGATACATCGTTTTAGATCGAAACTAGCGAGATTCACGAACATCGATTTTACAAGTCGTCGAAGAGTAGACGAGACCTGTAAACTTTTTCTGTCAGAACTGAACGAAAACTTGTATTCCGGCTCAAAACAACGGGATACATCGTTTTAGATCGAAACTAGCGAGATTTACGCACTTCGATTTTACAACTCGTCGAAGAGTAGACGAGAGAGAGCTGTAAGCTTTTTCTCTCAGAACTGCGCGAAAACTTGTATTCCGGCTCAAAACAACGAGATACATCGTCTTAGATCGAAACTAACAAATTCACGAGCATCGATTTTACACGTCGTCGAAGAGTAGACGAGAGAAAGGTGTAAACTTTTTCTCTCAGAACTGCGCGAAAACTTGTATTCCGGCTCAAAATAACGGGATACATCGTTTTAGATCAAAACTAGCAAAATTCACGAGCATCGATTTTACTAGTCGTCGAAGAGTAGACGAGAGAAAGGTGTAAACTTTTTCTCTCAGAACTGCGCGAAAACTTGTATTCCGGCTCAAAATAACGGGATACATCGTTTTAGATCAGAACTAGCAAAATTCAAGAGCATCGATTTTGCAAGTCGTTGAAGAGTAGACGAGAGAAAGGTGTAAACTTTTTCTCTCAGAACGACGCGAAAACTTGTATTCCGGCTCAAAACACCGGGATACATCGTTTTAGATTGAAACTATCGCGATTCACGAACATCGATTTTACATGTCGTCGAAGAGTAGACGAGAGAAAGCTGTAAACGTTTTATCTCAGAACTGCGGGATAACTTGTATTCCAGCTCAAAACAACGGGATACATCGTTTTAGATCGAAACTAGCGAGATTCACGAACATCGATTTTACAAGTCGTCGAAGAGTAGACGAGACCTGTAAACTTTTTCTCTCAGAACTGGAGGAAAACTTGTATTCCGGCTCAAAACAACGGGATACATCGTTTTAGATCGAAACTAGCGAGATTTACGCACTTCGATTTTACAACTCGTCGAAGGGTAGACGAGAGAGAGCTGTAAGCTTTTTCTCTCAGAACTGCGCGAAAACTTGTATTCCGGCTCACAACAACGAGATACATCGTCTTAGATCGAAACTAGCAAATTCACGAGCATCGATTTTACAAGTCGTCGAAGAGTAGACGAGAGAAAGGTGTAAACGTTTTCTCTCAGAACTGCGCGAAAACTTGTATTCCGGCTCAAAATAACGGGATACATCGTTTTAGATCAAAACTAGCAAAATTCACGAGCATCGATTTTACTAGTCGTCGAAGAGTAGACGAGAGAAAGGTATAAACTTTTTCTCTTAGAACTGCACGAAAACTTGTATTCCGGCTCAAAACAACGGGAGCCATCGTTTTAGATCGAAACTAGCAAAATTCACGAGCATCGAGTTTACAAGTCGTTGAAGAGTAGACGAGAGAAAGGTGTAAACTTTTTCTCTCAGAACTGCGCGAAAACTTGTATTCCGGCTCAAAACACCGGGATACATCGTTTTAGATTGAAACTAGCGAGATTCACGAACATCGATTTTACAAGTCGTCGAAGAGTAGACCAGAGAGAGCTGTAAATGTTTTCGCTCAGAACTGCGGGATAACTTGTATTCCAGCTCAAAACAACGGGATACATCGTTTTAGATCGAAACTAGCGAGATTCACGAACATCGATTTTACAAGTCGTCGAAGAGTAGACGAGACCTATAAACTTTTTCTCTCAGAACTGGAGGAAAACTTGTATTCCGGCTCAAAACAACGGGATACATCGTTTTAGATCGAAACTAGCAAAATTCAAGAGCATCGAGTTTACAAGTCGTTGAAGAGTAGACGAGAGAAAGGTGTAAACTTTTTCTCTCAGAACGACGCGAAAACTTGTATTCCGGCTCAAAACACCGGGATACATCGTTTTAGATTGAAACTATCGCGATTCACGAACATCGATTTTACATGTCGTCGAAGAGTAGACGAGAGAAAGCTGTAAACGTTTTATCTCAGAACTGCGGGATAACTTGTATTCCAGCTCGAAACAACGGGATACATCGTTTTAGATCGAAACTAGCGAGATTCACGAACATCGATTTTACAAGTCGTCGAAGAGTAGACGAGACCTGTAAACTTTTTCTGTCAGAACTGGAGGAAAACTTGTATTCCGGCTCAAAACAACGGGATACATCGTTTTAGATCGAAACTAGCGAGATTTACGCACTTCGATTTTACAACTCGTCGAAGAGTAGACGAGAGAGAGCTGTAAGCTTTTTCTCTCAGAACTGCGCGAAAACTTGTATTCCGGCTCAAAACAACGAGATACATCGTCTTAGATCGAAACTAACAAATTCACGAGCATCGATTTTACACGTCGTCGAAGAGTAGACGAGAGAAAGGTGTAAACTTTTTCTCTCAGAACTGCGCGAAAACTTGTATTCCGGCTCAAAATAACGGGATACATCGTTTTAGATCAAAACTAGCAAAATTCACGAGCATCGATTTTACTAGTCGTCGAAGAGTAGACGAGAGAAAGGTGTAAACTTTTTCTCTCAGAACGGCGCGAAAACTTGTATTCCGGCCCAAAACACCGGGATACATCGTTTTAGATTGAAACTATCGCGATTCACGAACATCGATTTTACATGTCTTCGAAGAGTAGACGAGAGAAAGCTGTAAACGTTTTATCTCAGAACTGCGGGATAACTTGTATTCCAGCTCGAAACAACGGGATACATCGTTTTAGATCGAAACTAGCGAGATACA
The DNA here is from genome assembly GCF_052857255.1 of Amblyomma americanum. Taxonomy (NCBI): domain Eukaryota; kingdom Metazoa; phylum Arthropoda; class Arachnida; order Ixodida; family Ixodidae; genus Amblyomma; species Amblyomma americanum. Next base: position 152,856 of record NW_027526507.1, on the reverse strand, counting down.
CGAGCATCGATTTTACAAGTCGTCGAAGAGTAGACGAGACCTGTAAACTTTTTCTGTCAGAACTGGAGGAAAATTTGTATTCCGGCTCAAAACAACGGGATACATCGTTTTAGATCGAAACTAGCGAGATTTACGCACTTCGATTTTACAACTCGTCGAAGAGTAGACGAGAGAGAGCTGTAAGCTTTTTCTCTCAGAACTGCGCGAAAACTTGTATTATGGCTCAAAACAACGAGATACATCGTCTTAGATCGAAACTAGCAAATTCACGAGCATCGATTTTACATGTCGTCGAAGAGTAGACGAGAGAAAGGTGTAAACTTTTTCTCTCAGAACTGCGCGAAAACTTGTATTCCGGCTCAAAATAACGGGATACATCGTTTTAGATCAGAACTAGCAAAATTCAAGAGCATCGATTTTACAAGTCGTCGAAGAGTAGACCAGAGAGAGCTGTAAACTTTTTCGCTCAGAACTGCGGGATAACTTGTATTCCAGCTCAAAACAACGGGATACATCGTTTTAGATCGAAACTAGCGAGATTCACGAACATCGATTTTACAAGTCGTCGAAGAGTAGACGAGACCTGTAAACTTTTTCTCTCAGAACTGGAGGAAAACTTGTATTCCGGCTCAAAACAACGGGATACATCGTTTTAGATCAAAACTAGCGAGATTTACGCACTTCGATTTTACAACTCGTCGAAGGGTAGACGAGAGAGAGCTGTAAGCTTTTTCTCTCAGAACTGCGCGAAAACTTGTATTCCGGCTCACAACAACGAGATACATCGTCTTAGATCGAAACTAGCAAATTCACGAGCATCGATTTTACAAGTCGTCGAAGAGTAGACGAGAGAAAGGTGTAAACGTTTTCTCTCAGAACTGCGCGAAAACTTGTATTCCGGCTCAAAATAACGGGATACATCGTTTTAGATCAAAACTACCAAAATTCACCAGCATCGATTTTACTAGTCGTCGAAGAGTAGACGAGAGAAAGGTATAAACTTTTTCTCTTAGAACTGCACGAAAACTTGTATTCCGGCTCAAAACAACGGGAGCCATCGTTTTAGATCGAAACTAGCAAAATTCACGAGCATCGAGTTTACAAGTCGTTGAAGAGTAGACGAGAGAAAGGTGTAAACTTTTTCTCTCAGAACTGCGCGAAAACTTGTATTCCGGCTCAAAACACCGGGATACATCGTTTTAGATTGAAACTAGCGAGATTCACGAACATCGATTTTACAAGTCGTCGAAGAGTAGACCAGAGAGAGCTGTAAATGTTTTCGCTCAGAACTGCGGGATAACTTGTATTCCAGCTCAAAACAACGGGATACATCGTTTTAGATCGAAACTAGCGAGATTTACGCACTTCGATTTTACAACTCGTCGAAGAGTAGACGAGAGAGAGCTGTAAGCTTTTTCTCTCAGAACTGCGCGAAAACTTGTATTCCGGCTCAAAACAGCGAGATACATCGTTTTAGATCGAAACTAGCGAGTTTCACGAACATCGATTTTACAAGTCGTCGAAGAGTAGACGAGAGAAAGCTGTAAACTTTTTATCTCAGAACTGCGCGAAAACTTGTATTCCGGCTCAAAACAACGGGATACATCGTTTTAGATCGAAACTAGAAAAATTCACGAGCATCGATTTTACAAGTCGTCGAAGAGTAGACGAGAGAAAGGTATAAACTTTTTCTCTCAGAACTGCGCGAAAACTTGTATTCCGGCTCAAAACAACGGGATACATCGTTTTAGATCGAAACTAGCAAAATTCACGAGCATCGAGTTTACAAGTCGTTGAAGAGTAGACGAGAGAAAGGTGTAAACTTTTTCTCTCAGAACGACGCGAAAACTTGTATTCCGGCTCAAAACACCGGGATACATCGTTTTAGATTGAAACTATTGCGATTCACGAACATCGATTTTACATGTCGTCGAAGAGTAGACGAGAGAAAGCTGTAAACGTTTTATCTCAGAACTGCGGGATAACTTGTATTCCAGCTCGAAACAACGGGATACATCGTTTTAGATCGAAACTAGCGAGATTCACGAACATCGATTTTACAAGTCGTCGAAGAGTAGACGAGACCTGTAAACTTTTTCTGTCAGAACTGGAGGAAAACTTGTATTCCGGCTCAAAACAACGGGATACATCGTTTTAGATCGAAACTAGCGAGATTTACGCACTTCGATTTTACAACTCGTCGAAGAGTAGACGAGAGAGAGCTGTAAGCTTTTTCTCTCAGAACTGCGCGAAATCTTGTATTCCGGCTCAAAACAACGAGATACATCGTCTTAGATCGAAACTAGCAAATTCACGAGCATCGATTTTACACGTCGTCGAAGAGTAGACGAGAGAAAGGTGTAAACTTTTTCTCTCAGAACTGCGCGAAAACATGTATTCCGGCTCAAAATAACGGGATACATCGTTTTAGATCAAAACTAGCAAAATTCACGAGCATCGATTTTACTAGTCGTCGAAGAGTAGACGAGAGAAAGGTGTAAACTTTTTCTCTCAGAACGGCGCGAAAACTTGTATTCCGGCTCCAAACACCGGGATACATCGTTTTAGATTGAAACTAGAGCGATTCACGAACATCGATTTTACATGTCGTCGAAGAGTAGACGAGAGAAAGCTGTAAACGTTTTATCTCAGAACTGCGCGACAACTTGTATTACGGCTCAGAACACCGGGATACATCGTTTTAGATTGAAACTAGCGAGATTCACGAACATCGATTTTACAAGTCGTCGAAGAAAAGACGAGACCTGTAAACTTATTCTCTCAGAACTGGAGGAAAACTTGTATTCCGGCTCAAAACAACGGGATACATCGTTTTAGATCGAAACCAGCGAGATTTATTTTTATTTATTTTCAGACACTGCAGACCATACATATACATGGCCCAGGCAGGAGGGGCATCCGCGGCAAAAACATGAGTACACATATAACAAGCATACAGCTGTTCAGAAACAAATTTCACACAAAAAATTCATAACGAGCGAACTACAATTAACAGCGCAAAAATTGACGCTCCAGTTCTTTAACAAAGTCACAGGCTGCGAAAGTGTGCGAAGGCAGGGAATTCAATTCACTGGTAGTCCTGGGAAAAAAACTATGCTTATAGTTATTGGTTCATGCAAAAATTGGGGCCAAGGAGTGAGGGTGTGTGTGTCGAGTTTTCCTGGTGCAATGTGGCTTAACACAGTCTGGCATGTTTAACCTCAGCGTACCTGAGACGCAGTTATGCAAAAAAGCGAGCCGACTAATTTTTCGACGGGATTCCAATGTTCCTATACTATGTTGCCGCATCAATAAGGAAGGAGAATCGTGCCTTTTATATTTGCTAAAAATAAACCGGACAGCCTTTCTTTGGACTCGCTCGAGCTGCAATATGTCCTTCTTATTGTGCCGATCCCATACAATGGAGGCATATTCGAGCTTGGCTCTAATGCTGGCATTATAAGCTAATAGCTTAACTTCGACAGGTGCACCTTTAAGTTTCCTCTTTAGGGACCACAGCTTACTAATAGCGGAAGAACAAATGGCGGATATGTGCGGAGACCAAGTTAGTTTATTTGTTAGCGTCACACCAAGATATTTATGCGTGTCTACTTCTGTTATAATATTGTTGTTAAGCAAGTAAGAATAGGTGCTGATATTTTTCTTCCTTGTAACTCGCAACAGAACTGTTTTTTGTGCATTTAGTTGCATTCCCCCATCGAATGCACCACTCATGAATAGCCTCTAGGTTTGCTTGTAATATTGTATGGTCATTTGGTGCTGTGATGTTCTTAAAAAGCACACAATCATCCGCGAACAATCGGGTAGCAACGCCACCATGAACGACATCAGACAAATCATTGATGTATATCAAAAACAATAGCGGCCCCAAGACGCTGCCTTGGGGGACACCAGAAGTCACAGAAAGCGTTTTTGACGAGAAATTCATAATTTCAACGAACTGCTGCCTATCTCTAAGGTACGCCCTTATCCACTGCAAAACGCAGGAAGGAAGACCAGTGCATTCCAATTTGTACAGCAACTTTCCATGCGGCACTTTATCGAAGGCCTTCGAAAAGTCTAAAAACAGCGCATCCAGCTGGCCATTCATGTCAAGAGCTTGTGCGAAATCATGAACAGTACAAACAAGTTGGGTAACAGTTGACATGTGCTTCCTAAAACCGTGCTGATACTGTTATAGAAAGTTGCGGCTTTCTAGGAAATCTCTGATGTAGGTGGCAATGACGTGTTCAAAGAGCTTACAGCACGTACTCGTGATTGAAATGGGGCGGTAATTTGACACAGATAAACGATCACCATTTTTGTAAATGGGAACCACACGTGCTTTCCTCCAGTCATGTGGTATTTCCCCTGTGGCAAGTGATAAGTTGAAGATATCTGTTAAGAATGGAGATAGTTGTTCCGCGTACCGTCGCAGAAAAGAATTCGGTATATCGTCAGGACCAGAAGGTTTTTTAGCATCGAGTTTTAAAAGCATAGCTGTGACCCCTTCCCTAGAAACCACGAGATCATCCGCGCCTGCTGAGTGTGTACTGTGAACCCTGAATTCTTCTGCGGCAGTGAATACACTCTGGAAGTAACCGTTGAAATGTTCGGCGATTTCAGGATATCAGATATTGTTGCATCTCCGATTTTAATGTTCTTAATTTCCTTTTTGCTTCCATTTAGGTGACGCCAGAATTTTCTGGCATCGCTCTTTATGAAGGCAGGCAGTAAGACGATGACCAAAGTAATTACTTCTAGATTCCCTAACCTTTGCCAATAACTCTTGCCTTAGTTCATGGAAGCGTGTAGTTGTCGTGTTGTGGTGCCTCCTTAGTCGCTTCATCTTACGTTTGGTATGGATAATGTCACGGGTAATCCAGGGAGTGAAGCGTCGGCTACGAAGATTCCTTGAGGGTACATAGTTATTAACCCAAAATTTGATGGCGCCGCAAAACTTTTTCCAGGAAATTTCAACATTATTGACCACGTTGTCAAACTGGATATCCAAGTAGTCAATGATTGTAACATCATCAGCCCTGGAAAAATCTTTTACTACTCTTTGTATTTTTTTCTGCCTAGTGTGGTTTTGCGATAGCCACCTCAAAAATACCAACTTGTGGTCAGAAATTCCTTCTTCTACTGAAACCTCAGAACTATGAAATAACTCAGTGGTGAATAAAAGATCGAGAATCGCAGTGCCACGAGTGAATTCACGAACACGCTGTTCTAAGTTCAAATAAAACATCATATCTAGCACTGCATCTGCTGATCTAGAAATTCCATAATTCAAGGAGCTCCAGTGAATCGATGGTAGGTTAAAATTCCCCGTGATGACAACATTCCTTCCGCCAAACCCTTGGAGGTGGTCGTATAAATGGTCCAAAAAAAAGTGATCAGCGTCCGGAGCACGATATACCGCACACAGAAAAAAATTCACTCCGAAAAGGCAAAGTTTCAACAAGAGACTTTCGTGCGCAGCAATTTGTTCACAGACAGTAACATCAACATATTCCTTCGTAACAACTGCTACACCGCCACCACGTGCGCCTCTATCACGCCGATACAGGTGATACCCCGGTGGTACGATTTCATCATCATTTATATCGTCGTGCAGCCAAGTCTCAGTGATCACGCAAATATGGGGATCGTACGAAATCAGAAGTGTCTCCAAAGCGTCTGTTTTATTTGCTATGCTTCTAGCGTTCAAAGAAACCATGCGCAACTCACTCAACTTTGTTTGCTAGCTATCAGGCAAGGCAACTGCTTTCTTCGGTAGTGCCAGGCGGGACATCGTGTTGTCATCCCATACATAGAAGACGTCGTCAACGCGAAGTTTATCATAAAATAGGTTCACTTTCTTCCCTTCATCTTTTTCGCTCTTGGCGCTTTCCCAGAGAAGCTTCCGCTTTCGGAGCGTCTCTGTGCAGTAGTCATTTTGGACCGACATGCCTGATTCCTTTAGCTTTCGAGCATTACGTTGAACAGCCTCTTTTTCTCTGTAATCTTCAAAGCGCACACTAATCGGTCTTTTGGGTGAAGGTTTCCCAAATCTGTAAATGCGGCTAATGGACATGCACTTTACATTGAGCTTATCTTCGAATATTTCTTCCATACCCTTACTGCGCAAGGACGATTCTGATTCATCTGAACTGCCTTCAACGCCAAAAACAATAAGGTTAGGCTTCCGGCTACGATTTTCCAAGTCGACCAGCTTTTTGTGTTCTATCTGTTGAGCTTCTTTCATTTTATCAATAATAATTTGGACATCAGAAGTGGTGCTGGTCGTGTTAGGAATAATTTCGGATTTCTGTTCCAGACTAGCCACCCTAACCTCAATGCTCGTAACCCTCTTTTCTGTGGTTTCAAGGCGAGTTATCAAGTCAGCAATATCAGTTCTGATGGCCTGTTGGCCATTCACTAGCGTCTGAAGCATTTCCTCGACAGATGGTCCCGGGTTTTCCTCAACATCCCCACACAGAACAAGTCTACAAGAACAAAAACACTCATATGCAATTTCTAAACAGGTGTGAGGGCACGGCAGAATAATCAAAAATCTATCATCACTACGGATTGAGAAGCTATAACTGACCTGTACGATGAAAACAAGCCGCATAGTTAGCGATCGTCGCCTGGCCACTTCGCCGTGCCCACTGACTGAAGTCGGGTGTGGTGCTTCCTTTATACAGCTTGTACCCGATGACGTGACGAAGCCTTGATTGGTCGCACGAATGGTAGCGCTCGTGGTGATGATAAGCTTCCCAGCATGCTTGTCGATAAAGTCAGTTGCTGCCGACGAAGAAGCCTGGGGCGGTGATAGCGCTCCGCTGACGGACAGGAACAGCGCCTGTACGATGAAAACAAGCCGCATAGTTAGCGATCGTCGCCTGGCCACTTCGCCGTGCCCACTGACTGAAGTCGGGTGTGGTGCTTCCTTTATACAGCTTGTACCCGATGACGTGACGAAGCCTTGATTGGTCGCACGAATGGTAGCGCTCGTGGTGATGATAAGCTTCCCAGCATGCTTGTCGATAAAGTCAGTTGCTGCCGACGAAGAAGCCTGGGGCGGTAATAGCGCTCCGCTGACGGACAGGAACAGCGCCTGTACGATGAAAACAAGCCGCATAGTTAGCGATCGTCGCCTGGCCACTTCGCCGTGCCCACTCCGATTTACGCACTTCGATTTTAAAACTCGTCGAAGAGTAGACGAGAGAGAGCTGTAAGCTTTTTCTCTCAGAACTGAGCGAAAACTTGTATTCCGGCTCAAAACAACGAGATACATCGTTTTAGATCGAAACTAGCAAAATTCACGAGCATCGATTTTACAAGTCGTCGAAGAGTAGACGAGAGATAGGTGTAAACTTTTTCTCTCAGAACTGTACGAAAACTTGTATTCCGGCTGAAAACAACGGGATACATCGTTTTAGATCGAAAGTAGCAAAATTCACGAGCGTCAAATTTACAAGTCGTCGAAGAGTAGACGAGAGAAAGGTGTAAACTTTTTCTCTCAGAACTGCGCGAAAACTTGTATTCCGGCTCAAAACAACGGGATACATCGTTTAAGATCGAAACAAGCGAGATTCACGAACATCGATTTTACTAGTCGTCGAAGAGTAGACGAGAGAAAGGTATAAACTTTTTCTTTCAGAACTGCGCGAAAACTTGCATTCCGGCTCAAAACAACGGGATACATCGTTTTAGATCGAAACTAGCAAAATTCACGAGCATCGATTTTACTAGTCGTCGAAGAGTAGACGAGATAAAGGTGTAAACTTTTTCTCTCAGAATTGCACGAAAACTTGAATTCCGGCTGAAAACAACGGGATACATCGTTTTAGATCGAAACTAGCGAGATTCACGAACATCGATTTTACAAGTCGTCGAAGAGTAGACGAGAGCTGTAAACTTTTTCTCTCAGAACTGCGCGAAAAGTTGTATTCCAGCTCAAAACAACGGGATACATCGTTTTAGATTGAAACTAGCGAGATTCACGAACATCGATTTTACAAGTCGTCGAAGAAAAGACGAGACCTGTAAACTTATTCTCTCAGAACTGGAGGAAAACTTGTATTCCGGCTCAAAACAACGGGATACGTCGTTTTAGATCGAAACCAGCGAGATTTATTTTTATTTATTTTCAGATACTGCAGACCATACATATACATGGCCCAGGCAGGAGGGGCATCCGCGGCAAAAACATGAGTACACATATAACAAGCATACAGCTGTTCAGAAACAAATTTCACACAAAAAATTTATAACGAGCGAACTACAATTAACAGCGCAAAAATTGACGCTCCAGTTCTTTAACAAAGTCACAGGCTGCGAAAGTGTGCGAAGGCAGGGAATTCCATTCACTGGTAGTCCAGGGAAAAAAACTATGCTTATAGGTATTGGTTCGTGCAAAAATTGGGGCCAAGGAGTGAGGGTGTGTGTGTCGAGTTTTCCTGGTGCAATGTGGCTTAACACAGTCTGTCATGTTTAACCTCAGCGTACCTGAGACGCAGTTATGCAAAAAAGCGAGCCGACTAATTTTTCGACGGGATTCCAATGTTCCTATACTATGTTGCCGCATCAATAAGGAAGGAGAATCGTGCCTTTTATATTTGCTAAAAATAAACCGGACAGCCTTTCTTTGGACTCGCTCGAGCTGCAATATGTCCTTCTTATTGTGCCGATCCCATACAATGGAGGCATATTCGAGCTTGGCTCTAATGCTGGCATTATAAGCTAATAGCTTAACTTCGACAGGTGCACCTTTAAGTTTCCTCTTTAGGGACCACAGCTTACTAATAGCGGAGAACAAATGGCGGATATGTGCGGAGACCAAGTTAGTTTATTTGTTAGCGTCACACCAAAGATATTTATGCGTGTCTACTTCTGGTATAATATTGTTGTTAAGCAAGTAAGAATAGGTGCTGATATTTTTCTTCCTTGTAACTCGCAACAGAACTGTTTTTTGTGCATTTAGTTGCATTCCCCATCGAATGCACCACTCATGAATAGCCTCTAGGTTTGCTTGTAATATTGTATGGTCATTTGGTGCTGTGATGTTCTTAAAAAGCACACAATCATCCGCGAACAATCGGGTAGCAACGCCACCATGAACGACATCAGACAAATCATTGATGTATATCAAAAACAATAGCGGCCCCAAGACGCTGCCTTGGGGGGACACCAGAAGTCACAGAAAGCGTTTTTGACGAGAAATTCATAATTTCAACGAACTGCTGCCTATCTCTAAGGTACGCCCTTATCCACTGCAAAACGCAGGAAGGAAGACCAGTGCATTCCAATTTGTACAGCAACTTTCCATGCGGCACTTTATCGAAGGCCTTCGAAAAGTCTAAAAACAGCGCATCCAGCTGGCCATTCATGTCAAGAGCTTGTGCGAAATCATGAACAGTACAAACAAGTTGGGTAACAGTTGACATGTGCTTCCTAAAACCGTGCTGATACTGTTATAGAAAGTTGCGGCTTTCTAGGAAATCTCTGATGTAGGTGGCAATGACGTGTTCAAAGAGCTTACAGCACGTACTCTTGATTGAAATGGGGCGGTAATTTGACACAGATAAACAATCACCATTTTTGTAAATGGGAACCACACGTGCTTTCCTCCAGTCATGTGGTATTTCCCCTGTGGCAAGTGATAAGTTGAAGATATCTGTTAAGAATGGAGATAGTTGTTCCGCGTACCGTCGCAGAAAAGAATTCGGTATATCGTCAGGACCAGAAGGTTTTTTAGCATCGAGTTTTAAAAGCATAGCTGTGACCCCTTCCCTAGAAACCACGAGATCATCCGCGCCTGCTGAGTGTGTACTGTGAACCCTGAATTCTTCTGCGGCAGTGAATACACTCTGGAAGTAACCGTTGAAATGTTCGGCGATTTCAGGGGGATCAGATATTGTTGCATCTCCGATTTTAATTTTCTTAATTTCCTTTTTGCTTCCATTTAGGTGACGCCAGAATTTTCTGGCATCGCTCTTTATGAAGGCAGTAAGACGATGACCAAAGTAATTACTTCTAGATTCCCTAACCTTTGCCAATAACTCTTGCCTTAGTTCATGGAAGCGTGTAGTTGTCGTGTTGTGGTGCCTCCTTAGTCGCTTCATCTTACGTTTGGTATGGATAATGTCACGGGTAATCCAGGGAGTGAAGCGTCGGCTACGAAGATTCCTTGAGGGTACATAGTTATTAACCCAAAATTTGATGGCGCCGCAAAACTTTTTCCAGGAAATTTCAACATTATTGACCACGTTGTCAAACTGGATATCCAAGTAGTCAATTATTGTAACATCATCAGCCCTGGAAAAATCTTTTACTACTCTTTGTATTTTTTCTCCCTAGTGTGGTTTTGCGATTGCCACCTCAAAAATACCAACTTGTGGTCAGAAATTCCTTCTTCTACTGAAACCTCAGAACTATGAAAGAACTCAGTGGTGAATAAAAGATCGAGAATTGCAGTGCCACGAGTGAATTCACGAACACGCTGTTCTAAGTTCAAATAAAACATCATATCTAGCACTGCAACTGCTGATCTGGAAATTCCATAATTCAAGGAGCTCCAGTGAATCGATGGTAGGTTAAAATTCCCCGTGATGACAACATTCCTTCCGCCAAACCCTTGGAGGTGGTCGTATAAATGGTCCAAAAAAAGGTCATCAGCGTCCGGAGCACGATATACCGCACACAGGAAAAAATTCACTCCGAAAAGGCAAAGTTTCAACAAGAGACTTTCGTGCGCAGCAATTTGTTCACAGACAGTAACATCAACATATTCCTTCGTAACAGCTGCTACACCGCCACCACGTGCGCCTCTATCACGTCGATACAGGTGATACCCCGGTGGTACGATTTCATCATCATTTATATCGTCGTGCAGCCAAAGTCTCAGTGATCACGCAAATATGGGGATCGTACGAAATCAGAAGTGTCTCCAAAGCGTCTGTTTTATTTGCTATGCTTCTAGCGTTCAAAGAAACCATGCGCAACTCACTCAACTTTGTTTGCTAGCTATCAGGCAAGGCAACTGCTTTCTTCGGTAGTGCCAGGCGGGACATCGTGTTGTCATCCCATACATAGAAGACGTCGTCAACGCGAAGTTTATCATAAAATAGGTTCACTTTCTTCCCTTCATCTTTTTCGCTCTTGGCGCTTTCCCAGAGAAGCTTCCGCTTTCGGAGCGTCTCTGTGCAGTAGTCATTTTTGACCGACATGCCTGATCCCTTTAGCTTTCGAGCATTACGTTGAACAGCCTCTTTTTCTCTGTAATCTTCAAAGCGCACACTAATCGGTCTTTTGGGTGAAAGTTTCCCAAATCTGTAAATGCGGCTAATGGACATGCACTTTACATTGAGCTTATCTTCGAATATTTCTTCCATAACCTTACTGCGCAAGGACGATTCTGATTCATCTGAACTGCCTTCAACGCCAAAAACAATAAGGTTAGGCTTCCGGCTACGATTTTCCAAGTCGACCAGCTTTTTGTGTTCTATCTGTTGAGCTTCTTTCATTTTATCAATAATAATTTGGACATCAGAAGTGGTGCTGGTCGTGTTAGGAATAATTTCGGATTTCTGTTCCAGACTAGCCAGCCTAACCTCAATGCTCGTAACCCTCTTTTCTGTGGTTTCAAGGCGAGTTATCAAGTCAGCAATATCAGTTCTGATGGCCTGTTGGCCATTCACTAGCGTCTGAAGCATTTCCTCGACAGATGGTCCCGGGTTTTCCTCAACATCCCCACACAGAACAAGTCTACAAGAACAAAAACACTCATATGCAATTTCTAAACAGGTGTGAGGGCACGGCAGAATAATCAAAAATCTATCATCACTACGGATTGAGAAGCTATAACTGACCTGTACGATGAAAACAAGCCGCATAGTTAGCGATCGTCGCCTGGCCACTTCGCCGTGCCCACTGACTGAAGTCGGGTGTGGTGCTTCCTTTATACAGCTTGTACCCGATGACGTGACGAAGCCTTGATTGGTCGCACGAATGGTAGCGCTCGTGGTGATGATAAGCTTCCCAGCATGCTTGTCGATAAAGTCAGTTGCTGCCGACGAAGAAGCCTGGGGCGGTGATAGCGCTCCGCTGACGGACAGGAACAGCGCCTGTACGATGAAAACAAGCCGCATAGTTAGCGATCGTCGCCTGGCCACTTCGCCGTACCCACTGACTGAAGTCGGGTGTGGTGCTTCCTTTATACAGCTTGTACCCGATGACGTGACGAAGCCTTGATTGGTCGCACGAATGGAAGCGCTCGTGGTGATGATAAGCTTCCCAGCATGCTTGTCGATAAAGTCAGTTGCTGCCGACGAAGAAGCCTGGGGCGGTAATAGCGCTCCGCTGACGGACAGGAACAGCGCCTGTACGATGAAAACAAGCCGCATAGTTAGCGATCGTCGCCTGGCCACTTCGCCGTGCCCACTCCGATTTACGCACTTCGATTTTAAAACTCGTCGAAGAGTAGACGAGAGAGAGCTGTAAGCTTTTTCTCTCAGAACTGCGCGAAAACTTGTATTCCGGCTCAAAACAACGAGATACATCGTTTTAGATCGAAAGTAGCAAAATTCACGAGCATCGATTTTACAAGTCGTCGAAGAGTAGACGAGAGATAGGTGTAAACTTTTTCTCTCAGAACTGCACGAAAACTTGTATTCCGGCTGAAAACAACGGGATACATCGTTTTAGATCGAAAGTAGCAAAACTCACGAGCGTCAAATTTACAAGTCGTCGCAGAGTAGACGAGAGAAAGGTGTAAACTTTTTCTCTCAGAACTGCGCGAAAACTTGTATTCCGGCTCAAAACAACGGGATACATCGTTTAAGATCAAAACAAGCGAGATTCACGAACATCGATTTTACTAGTCGTCGAAGAGTAGACGAGAGAAAGGTATAAACTTTTTCTTTCAGAACTGCGCGAAAACTTGCATTCCGGCTCAAAACAACGGGATACATTGTTTTAGATCGAAACTAGCAAAATTCACGAGCATCGATTTTACTAGTCGTCGAAGAGTAGACGAGATAACGGTGTAAACTTTTTCTCTCAGAATTGCACGAAAACTTGAATTCCGGCTGAAAACAACGGGATACATCGTTTTAAATCGAAACTAGCGAGATTCACGAACATCGATTTTACAAGTCGTCGAAGAGTAGACGAGAGCTGTAAACTTTTTCTCTCAGAACTGCGCGAAAAGTTGTATTCCAGCTCAAAACAACGGGATACATCGTTTTAGATCGAAACTAGTGAGATTCACGAACATCGATTTTACAAGTCGTCGAAGAGTAGACGAGACCTGTAAACTTTTTCTCTCAGAACTGGAGGAAAACTTGTATTCCGGCTCAAAACAACGGGATACATCGTTTTAGATCGAAACCAGCGAGATTTACGCACTTCGATTTTACCACTCGTCGAAGAGTAGACGAGAGAGAGCTGTAAGCTTTTTCTCTCAGAACTGCGCGAAAACTTGTATTCCGGCTCAAAACAACGAGATACATCGTCTTAGATCGAAACTAGCAAATTCACGAGCATCGATTTTACAAGTCGTCGAAGAATAGACGAGAGAAAGGTGTAAACGTTTTCTCTCAGAACTGCGCGAAAACTTGTATTCCGGCTCAAAATAACGGGATACATCGTTTTAGATTGAAACTAGCGAGATTCACGAACATCGATTTTACAAGTCGTCGAAGAGTAGACCAGAGAGAGCTGTAAACGTTTTCGCTCAGAACTGCGGGATAACTTGTATTCCAGCTCAAAACAACGGGATACATCGTTTTAGATCGAAACTAGCGAGATTCACGAACATCGATTTTACAAGTCGTCGAAGAAAAGACGAGACCTGTAAACTTATTCTCTCAGAACTGGAGGAAAACGTGTATTCCGGCTCAAAACAACGGGATACATCGTTTTAGATCGAAACCAGCGAGATTTACGCACTTCGATTTTACAACTCGTCGAAGAGTAGACGAGAGAGAGCTGTAAGCTTTTTCTCTCAGAACTGCGCGAAAACTTGTATTCCGGCTCAAAACAACGAGATACATCGTTTTAGATCGAAACTAGCAAAATTCACGAGCATCAATTTTACTAGACGTCGAAGAGTAGACGAGAGAAAGGTGGAAACTTTTTCTCTTAGAACTGCACGAAAACTTGTATTCCGGCTCAAAACAACGGGATACATCGTTTTAGATCGAAACTAGCAAAATTCACGAGCATCAATTTTACAAGTCGTCGAAGAGTAGACGAGAGAAAGGTATAAACTTTTTCTCTCAGAACTGAGCGAAAACTTGTATTCCGGCTCAAAACACCGGGATACATCGTTTTAGATTGAAACTAGCGAGATTCACGAACATCGATTTTACAAGTCGTCGAAGAGTAGACCAGAGAGAGCTGTAAACTTTTTCGCTCAGAACTGCGGGATAACTTGTATTCCAGCTCAAAACAACGGGATACATCGTTTTAGATCGAAACTAGCGAGATTCACGAACATCGATTTTACAAGTCGTCGAAGAGTAGACGAGACCTGTAAACTTTTTCTCTCAGAACTGGAGGAAAACTTGTATTCCGGCTCAAAACAACGGGATACATCGTTTTAGATCGAAACTAGCGAGATTTACGCACTTCGATTTTACAACTCGTCGAAGGGTAGACGAGCGAGAGCTGTAAGCTTTTTCTCTCAGAACTGCGCGAAAACTTGTATTCCGGCTCACAACAACGAGATACATCGTCTTAGATCGAAACTAGCAAATTCACGAGCATCGATTTTACAAGTCGTCGAAGAGTAGACGAGAGAAAGGTGTAAACGTTTTCTCTCAGAACTGCGCGGAAACTTGTATTCCGGCTCAAAATAACGGGATACATCGTTTTAGATCAAAACTAGCAAAATTCACGAGAATCGATTTTACTAGTCGTCGAAGAGTAGACGAGAGAAAGGTATAAACGTTTTCTCTTAGAACTGCACGAAAACTTGTATTCCGGCTCAAAACAACGGGAGCCATCGTTTTAGATCGAAACTAGCAAAATTCACGAGCATCGAGTTTACAAGTCGTTGAAGAGTAGACGAGAGAAAGGTGTAAACTTTTTCTCTCAGAACTGCGCGAAAACTTGTATTCCGGCTCAAAACACCGGGATACATTGTTTTAGATTGAAACTAGCGAGATTCACGAACATCGATTTTACAAGTCGTCGAAGAGTAGACCAGAGAGAGCTGTAAATGTTTTCGCTCAGAACTGCGCGAAAACTTGTATTCCGGCTCAAACACCGGGATACATCGTTTTAGATTGAAACTAGCGAGATTCACGAACATCGATTTTACAAGTCGTCGAAGAAAAGACGAGACCTGTAAACTTCTTCTCTCAGAACTGGAGGAAAACTTGTATTCCGGCTCAAAACAACGGGATACATCGTTTTAGATCGAAACCAGCGAGATTTACGCACTTCGATTTTACAACTCGTCGAAGAGTAGACGAGAGAGAGCTGTGAGCTTTTTCTCTCAGAACTGCGCGAAAACTTGTATTCCGGCTCAAAACAACGAGATACATCGTTTTAGATCGAAACTAGCAAAATTCACGAGCATCAATTTTACTAGTCGTCGAAGAGTAGACGAGAGAAAGGTGTAAACGTTTTCTCTTAGAAATGCACGAAAACTTGTATTCCGGCTCAAAACAACGGGATACATCGTTTTAGATCGAAACTAGCAAAATTCACGAGCATCGAGTTTACAAGTCGTTGAAGAGTAGACGAGAGAAAGGTGTAAACTTTTTCTCTCAGAACTGCGCGAAAACTTGTATTCCGGCTCAAAACAACGGGATACATCGTTTTAGATCGAAACTAGCAAAATTCACGAGCATCGAGTTTACAAGTCGTTGAAGAGTAGACGAGAGAAAGGTGTAAACTTTTTCTCTCAGAACGACGCGAAAACTTGTATTCCGGCTCAAAACACCGGGATACATCGTTTTAGATTGAAACTATCGCGATTCACGAACATCGATTTTACATGTCGTCGAAGAGTAGACGAGAGAAAGCTGTAAACGTTTTATCTCATAACTGCGGGATAACTTGTATTCCATCTCGAAACAACGGGATACATCGTTTTAGATCGAAACTAGCGAGATTTACGCACTTCGATTTTACAACTCGTCGAAGAGTAGACGAGAGAGAGCTGTAAGCTTTTTCTCTCAGAACTGCGCGAAAACTTGCATTCCGGCTCAAAACAACGAGATACATCGTCTTAGATCGAAACTAGCAAATTCACGAGCATCGATTTTACACGTCGTCGAAGAGTAGACGAGAGAAAGGTGTAAACGTTTTCTCTCAGAACTGCGCGAAAACTTGTATTCCGGCTCAAAATAACGGGACACATCGTTTTAGATCAAAACTAGCAAAATTCACGAGCATCGATTTTACTAGTCGTCGAAGAGTAGACGAGAGAAAGGTGTAAACTTTTTCTCTCAGAACGGCGCGAAAACTTGTATTCCGGCTCAAAACACCGGGATACATCGTTTTAGATTGAAACTAGCGCGATTCACGAACATCGATTTTACATGTCGTCGAAGAGTAGACGAGAGAAAGCTGTAAACGTTTTATCTCAGAACTGCGCGAAAACTTGTATTCCGGCTCAAAACAACGAGATACATCGTTTTAGATCGAAACTAGCGAGATTCACGAACATCGATTTTACAAGTCGTCGAAGAGTAGACGAGACCTGTAAACTTTTTCTGTCAGAACTGGAGGAAAACTTGTATTCCGGCTCAAAACAACGGGATACATCGTTTTAGATCGAAACTAGCGAGATTTACGCACTTCGATTTTACAACTCGTCGAAGAGTAGACGAGAGAGAGATGTAAGCTTTTTCTCTCAGAACGGCGCGAAAACTTGTATTCCGGCTCAAAACAACGAGATACATCGTCTTAGATCGAAACTAGCAAATTCACGAGCATCGATTTTACACGTCGTCGAAGAGTAGACGAGAGAAAGGTGTAAACTTTTTCTCTCAGAACTGCGCGAAAACTTGTATTCCGACTCAAAATAACGGGATACATCGTTTTAGATCAAAACTAGCAAAATTCACGAGCATCGATTTTACTAGTCGTCGAAGAGTAGACGAGAGAAAGGTGCAAACTTTTTCTCTCAGAACGGCGCGAAAACTTGTATTCCGGCTCAAAACACCGGGATACATCGTTTTAGATTGAAACTAGCGCGATTCACGAACATCGATTTTACATGTCGTCGAAGAGTAGACGAGAGAAAGCTGTAAACGTTTTATCTCAGAACTGCGCGAAAACTTCTATTCCGGCTCAAAACACCGGGATACATCGTTTTAGATTGAAACTAGCGGGATTCACGAACATCGATTTTACAAGTCGTCGAAGAAAAGACGAGACCTGTAAACTTTTTCTCTCAGAACTGGAGGAAAACTTGTATTCCGGCTCAAAACAACGGGATACATCGTTTTAGATCGAAACCAGCGAGATTTACGCACTTCGATTTTACAACTCGTCGAAGAGTAGACGAGAGAGAGCTGTAAGCTTTTTCTCTCAGAACTGCGCGAAAACTTGTATTCCGGCTCAAAACAACGAGATACATCGTTTTAGATTGAAACTTGCAAAATTCATGAGCATCAATTTTACTAGTCGTCGAAGAGTAGACGAGAGAAAGGTGTAAATGTTTTCTCTTAGAACTGCACGAAAACTTGTATTCCGGCTCAAAACAACGGGATACATCGTTTTAGATCGAAACTAGCAAAATTCACGAGCATCGATTTTACAAGTCGTCGAAGAGTAGACGAGAGAAAGGTATAAACTTTTTCTCTCAGAACTGCGCGAAAACTTGTATTCCGGCTCAAAACAACGGGATACATCGTTTTAGATCGAAACTAGCAAAATTCACGAGCATCGAGTTTACAAGTCGTTGAAGAGTAGACGAGAGAAAGGTGTAAACTTTTTCTCTCAGAACGGCGCGAAAACTTGTATTCCGGCCCAAAACACCGGGATACATCGTTTTAGATTGAAACTATCGCGATTCACGAACATCGATTTTACATGTCGTCGAAAAGTAGACGAGAGAAAGCTGTAAACGTTTTATCTCAGAACTGCGGGATAACTTGTATTCCAGCTCGAAACAACGGGATACATCGTTTTAGATCGAAACTAGCGAGATTCACGAACATCGATTTTACAAGTCGTCGAAGAGTAGACGAGACCTGTAAACTTTTTTTGTCAGAACTGGAGGAAAACTTGTATTCCGGCTCAAAACAACGGGATACATCGTTTTAGATCGAAACTAGCGAGATTTACGCACTTCGATTTTACAACTCGTCGAAGAGTAGACGAGAGAGAGCTGTAAGCTTTTTCTCTCAGAACTGCGCGAAAACTTGTATTCCGGCTCAAAACAACGAGATACATCGTCTTAGATCGAAACTAGCAAATTCACGAGCATCGATTTTACACGTCGTCGAAGAGTAGACGAGAGAAAGGTGTAAACTTTTTCTCTCAGAACTGCGCGAAAACTTGTATTCCGGCTCAAAATAACGGGATACATCGTTTTAGATCAAAACTAGCAAAATTCAAGAGCATCGATTTTACTAGTCGTCGAAGAGTAGACGAGAGAAAGGTGTAAACTTTTCCTCTCAGAACGGCGCGAAAACTTGTATTCCGGCTCAAAACACCGGGATACATCGTTTTAGATTGAAACTAGCGCGATTCACGAACATCGATTTTACATGTCGTCGAAGAGTAGACGAGAGAAAGCTGTAAACGTTTTATCTCAGAACTGCGCGAAAACTTGTATTCCGGCTCAGAACACCGGGATACATCGTTTTAGATTGAAACTAGCGAGATTCACGAACATCGATTTTACAAGTCGTCGAAGAAAAGACGAGACCTGTAAACTTATTCTCTCAGAACTGGAGGAAAACTTGTATTCCGGCTCAAAACAACGGGATACATCGTTTTAGATCGAAACCAGCGAGATTTATTTTTATTTATTTTCAGATACTGCAGACCATACATATACATGGCCCAGGCAGGAGGGGCATCCGCGGCAAAAACATGAGTACACATATAACAAGCATACAGCTGTTCAGAAACAAATTTCACACAAAAAATTCATAACGAGCGAACTACAATTAACAGCGCAAAAATTGACGCCCCAGTTCTTTAACAAAGTCACAGGCTGCGAAAGTGTGCGAAGGCAGGGAATTCCATTCACTGGTAGTCCTGGGAAAAAAACTATGCTTATAGGTATTGGTTCGTGCAAAAATTGGGGCCAAGGAGTGAGGGTGTGTGTGTCGAGTTTTCCTGGTGCAATGTGGCTTAACACAGTCTGGCATGTTTAACCTCAGCGTACCTGAGACGCAGTTATGCAAAAAAGCGAGCCGACTAATTTTTCGACGGGATTCCAATGTTCCTATACTATGTTGCCGCATCAATAAGGAAGGAGAATCGTGCCTTTTATATTTGCTAAAAATAAACCGGACAGCCTTTCTTTGGACTCGCTCGAGCTGCAATATGTCCTTCTTATTGTGCCGATCCCATACAATGGAGGCATATTCGAGCTTGGCTCTAATGCTGGCATTATAAGCTAATAGCTTAACTTCGACAGGTGCACCTTTAAGTTTCCTCTTTAGGGACCACAGCTTACTAATAGCGGAAGAACAAATGGCGGATATGTGCGGAGACCAAGTTAGTTTATTTGTTAGCGTCACACCAAGATATTTATGCGTGTCTACTTCTGTTATAATATTGTTGTTAAGCAAGTAAGAATAGGTGCTGATATTTTTCTTCCTTGTAACTCGCAACAGAACTGTGTTTTGTGCATTTAGTTGCATTCCCCATCGAATGCACCACTCATGAATAGCCTCTAGGTTTGCTTGTAATATTGTATGGTCATTTGGTGCTGTGATGTTCTTAAAAAGCACACAATCATCCGCGAACAATCGGATAGCAACGCCACCATGAACGACATCAGACAAATCACTGATGTATATCAAAAACAATAGCGGCCCCAAGACGCTGCCTTGGGGGACACCAGAAGTCACAGAAAGTGTTTTTGACGAGAAATTCATAATTTCAACGAACTGCTGCCTATCTCTAAGGTACGCCCTTATCCACTGCAAAACGCAGGAAGGAAGACAGTGCATTCCAATTTGTACAGCAACTTTCCATGCGGCACTTTATCGAAGGCCTTCGAAAAGTCTAAAAACAGCGCATCCAGCTGGCCATTCATGTCAAGAGCTTGTGCGAAATCATGAACAGTACAAACAAGTTGGGTAACAGTTCACATGTGCTTCCTAAAACCGTGCTGATACTGTGATAGAAAGTTGCGGCTTTCTAGGAAATCTCTGATGTAGGTGGCAATGACGTGTTCAAAGAGCTTACAGCACGTACTCGTGATTGAAATGGGGCGGTAATTTGACACAGATAAACGATCACCATTTTTGTAAATGGGAACCACACGTGCTTTCCTCCAGTCATGTGGTATTTCCCCTGTGGCAAGTGATAAGTTGAAGATCTCTGTTAAGAATGGAGATAGTTGTTCCGCGTACCGTCGCAGAAAAGAATTCGGTATATCGTCAGGACCAGAAGGTTTTTTAGCATCGAGTTTTAAAAGCATAGCTGTGACCCCTTCCCTAGAAACCACGAGATCATCCGCGCCTGCTGAGTGTGTACTGTGAACCCTGAATTCTTCTGCGGCAGTGAATACACTCTGGAAGTAACCGTTGAAATGTTCGGCGATTTCAGGGGGATCAGATATTGTTGCATCTCCGATTTTAATTTTCTTAATTTCCTTTTTGCTTCCATTTAGGTGACGCCAGAATTTTCTGGCATCGCTCTTTATGAAGGCAGTAAGACGATGACCAAAGTAATTACTTCTAGATTCCCTAACCTTTGCCAATAACTCTTGCCTTAGTTCATGGAAGCGTGTAGTTGTCGTGTTGTGGTGCCTCCTTAGTCGCTTCATCTTACGTTTGGTATGGATAATGTCACGGGTAATCCAGGGAGTGAAGCGTCGGCTACGAAGATTCCTTGAGGGTACATAGTTATTAACCCAAAATTTGATGGCGCCGCAAAACTTTTTCCAGGAAATTTCAACATTATTGACCACGTTGTCAAACTGGATATCCAAGTAGTCAATGATTGTAACATCATCAGCCCTGGAAAAATCTTTTACTACTCTTTGTATTTTTTTCTGCCTAGTGTGGTTTTGCGATAGCCACCTCAAAAATACCAACTTGTGGTCAGAAATTCCTTCTTCTACTGAAACCTCAGAACTATGAAAGAACTCAGTGGTGAATAAAAGATCGAGAATCGCAGTGCCACGAGTGAATTCACGAACACGCTGTTCTAAGTTCAAATAAAACATCATATCTAGCACTGCATCTGCTGATCTAGAAATTCCATAATTCAAGGAGCTCCAGTGAATCGATGGTAGGTTAAAATTCCCCGTGATGACAACATTCCTTCCGCCAAACCCTTGGAGGTGGTCGTATAAATGGTCCAAAAAAAAGTCATCAGCGTCCGGAGCACGATATACCGCACACAGAAAAAAATTCACTCCGAAAAGGCAAAGTTTCAACAAGAGACTTTCGTGCGCAGCAATTTGTTCACAGACAGTAACATCAACATATTCCTTCGTAACAACTGCTACACCGCCACCACGCGCGCCTCTATCACGCCGATACAGGTGATACCCCGGTGGTACGATTTCATCATCATTTATATCGTCGTGCAGCCAAGTCTCAGTGATCACGCAAATATGGGGATCGTACGAAATCAGAAGTGTCTCCAAAGCGTCTGTTTTATTTGCTATGCTTCTAGCGTTCAAAGAAACCATGCGCAACTCACTCAACTTTGTTTGATAGCTATCAGGCAAGGCAACTGCTTTCTTCGGTAGTGCCAGGCGGGACAACGTGTTGTCATCCCATACATAGAAGACGTCGTCAACGCGAAGTTTATCATAAAATAGGTTCACTTTCTTCCCTTCATCTTTTTCGCTCTTGGCGCTTTCCCAGAGAAGCTTCCGCTTTCGGAGCGTCTCTGTGCAGTAGTCATTTTGGACCGACATGCCTGATCCCTTTAGCTTTCGAGCATTACGTTGAACAGCCTCTTTTTCTCTGTAATCTTCAAAGCGCACACTAATCGGTCTTTTGGGTGGTTTCCCAAATCTGTAAATGCGGCTAATGGACATGCACTTTACATTGAGCTTATCTTCGAATATTTCTTCCATAACCTTACTGCGCAAGGACAATTCTGATTCATCTGAACTGCCTTCAACGCCAAAAACAATAAGGTTAGGCTTCCGGCTACGATTTTCCAAGTCGACCAGCTTTTTGTGTTCTATCTGTTGAGCTTCTTTCATTTTATCAATAATAATTTGGACATCAGAAGTGGTGCTGGTCGTGTTAGGAATAATTTCGGATTTCTGTTCCAGACTAGCCAGCCTAACCTCAATGCTCGTAACCCTCTTTTCTGTGGTTTCAAGGCGAGTTATCAAGTCAGCAATATCAGTTCTGATGGCCTGTTGGCCATTCACTAGCGTCTGAAGCATTTCCTCGACAGATGGTCCCGGGTTTTCCTCAACATCCCCACACAGAACAAGTCTACAAGAACAAAAACACTCATATGCAATTTCTAAACAGGTGTGAGGGCACTGCAGAATAATCAAAAATCTATCATCACTACGGATTGAGAAGCTATAACTGACCTGTACGATGAAAACAAGCCGCATAGTTAGCGATCGTCGCCTGGCCACTTCGCCGTGCCCACTGACTGAAGTCGGGTGTGGTGCTTCCTTTATACAGCTTGTACCCGATGACGTGACGAAGCCTTGATTGGTCGCACGAATGGTAGCGCTCGTGGTGATGATAAGCTTCCCAGCATGCTTGTCGATAAAGTCAGTTGCTGCCGACGAAGAAGCCTGGGGCGGTGATAGCGCTCCGCTGACGGACAGGAACAGCGCCTGTACGATGAAAACAAGCCGCATAGTTAGCGATCGTCGCCTGGCCACTTCGCCGTACCCACTGACTGATGTCGGGTGTGGTGCTTCCTTTATACAGCTTGTACCCGATGACGTGACGAAGCCTTGATTGGTCGCACGAATGGTAGCGCTCGTGGTGATGATAAGCTTCCCAGCATGCTTGTCGATAAAGTCAGTTGCTGCCGACGAAGAAGCCTGGGGCGGTAATAGCGCTCCGCTGACGGACAGGAACAGCGCCTGTACGATGAAAACAAGCCGCATAGTTAGCGATCGTCGCCTGGCCACTTCGCCGTGCCCACTCCGATTTACGCACTTCGATTTTAAAACTCGTCGAAGAGTAGACGAGAGAGAGCTGTAAGCTTTTTCTCTCAGAACCGCGCGAAAACTTGTATTCCGGCTCAAAACAACGAGATACATCGTTTTAGATCGAAACTAGCAAAATTCACGAGCATCGATTTTACAAGTCGTCGAAGAGTAGACGAGAGATAGGTGTAAACTTTTTCTCTCAGAACTGCACGAAAACTTGTATTCCGGCTGAAAACAACGGGATACATCGTTTTAGATCGAAAGTAGCAAAATTCACGAGCGTCAAATTTACAAGTCGTCAAAGAGTAGACGAGAGAAAGGTGTAAACTTTTTCTCTCAGAACTGCGCGAAAACTTGTATTCCGGCTCAAAACAACGGGATACATCGTTTAAGATCGAAACAAGCGAGATTCACGAACATCGATTTTACTAGTCGTCGAAGAGTAGACGAGAGAAAGGTATAAACTTTTTCTTTCAGAACTGCGCGAAAACTTGCATTCCGGCTCAAAACAACGGGATACATTGTTTTAGATCGAAACTAGCAAAATTCACGAGCATCGATTTTACTAGTCGTCGAAGAGTAGACGAGATAACGGTGTAAACTTTTTCTCTCAGAATTGCACGAAAACTTGAATTCCGGCTGAAAACAACGGGATACATCGTTTTAGATCGAAACTAGCGAGATTCACGAACATCGATTTTACAAGTCGTCGAAGAGTAGACGAGAGCTGTAAACTTTTTCTCTCAGAACTGCGCGAAAAGTTGTATTCCAGCTCAAAACAACGGGATACATCGTTTTAGATCGAAACTAGCGAGATTCACGAACATCGATTTTACAAGTCGTCGAAGAGTAGACGAGAGAAAGGTATAAACTTTTTCTCTCAGAACTGCGCGAAAACTTGTATTCCGGCTCAAAACAACGGGATACATCGTTTTAGATCGAAACTAGAAAATTCACGAGCATCGAGTTTACAAGTCGTTGAAGAGTAGACGAGAGAAAGGTGTAAACTTTTTCTCTCAGAACGACGCGAAAACTTGTATTCCGGCTCAAAACACCGGGATACATCGTTTTAGATTGAAACTATCGCGATTCACGAACATCGATTTTACATGTCGTCGAAGAGTAGACGAGAGAAAGCTGTAAAAGTTTTATCTCAGAACTGCGGGATAACTTGTATTCCAGCTCGAAACAACGGGATACATCGTTTTAGATCGAAACTAGCGAGATTCACGAACATCAATTTTACAAGTCGTCGAAGAGTAGACGAGACCTGTAAACTTTTTCTGTCAGAACTGGAGGAAAACTTGTATTCCGGCTCAAAATAACGGGATACATCGTTTTAGATCAAAACTAGCAAAATTCACGAGCATCGATTTTACTAGTCGTCGAAGAGTAGACGAGAGAAAGGTGTAAACTTTTTCTCTCAGAACGGCGCGAAAACTTGTATTCCGGCTCAAAACACCGGGATACATCGTTTTAGATTGAAACTAGCGCGATTCACGAACATCGATTTTACATGTCGTCGAAGAGTAGACGAGAGAAAGCTGTAAAAGTTTTATCTCAGAACTGCGGGATAACTTGTATTCCAGCTCGAAACAACGGGATACATCGTTTTAGATCGAAACTAGCGAGATTCACGAACATCGATTTTACAAGTCGTCGAAGAGTAGACGAGACCTGTAAACTTTTTCTGTCAGAACTGGAGGAAAACTTGTATTCGGGCTCAAAACAACGGGATACATCGTTTTAGATCGAAACTAGCGAGATTTACGCACTTCGATTTTACAACTCGTCGAAGAGTAGACGAGAGAGAGCTGTAAGCTTTTTCTCTCAGAACTGCGCGAAAACTTGTATTCCGGCTCAAAACAACGAGATACATCGTCTTAGATCGAAACTAGCAAATTCACGAGCATCGATTTTACACGTCGTCGAAGAGTAGACGAGAGAAAGGTGTAAACTTTTTCTCTCAGAACTGCGCGAAAACTTGTATTCCGGCTCAAAATAACGGGATACATCGTTTTAGATCAAAACTAGCAAAATTCACGAGCATCGATTTTACTAGTCGTCGAAGAGTAGACGAGAGAAAGGTGTAAACTTTTTCTCTCAGAACGGCGCGAAAACTTGTATTCCGGCTCCAAACACCGGGATACATCGTTTTAGATTGAAACTAGCGCGATTCACGAACATCGATTTTACATGTCGTCGAAGAGTAGACGAGAGGAAGCTGTAAACGTTTTATCTCAGAACTGCGCGAAAACTTGTATTCCGGCTCAGAACACCGGGATACATCGTTTTAGATTGAAACTAGCGAGATTCACGAACATCGATTTTACAAGTCGTCGAAGAAAAGACGAGACCTGTAAACTTATTCTCTCAGAACTGGAGGAAAACTTGTATTCCGGCTCAAAACAACGGGATACATCGTTTTAGATCGAAACCAGCGAGATTTATTTTTATTTATTTTCAGATACTGCAGACCATACATATACATGGCCCAGGCAGGAGGGGCATCCGCGGCAAAAACATGAGTACACATATAACAAGCATACAGCTGTTCAGAAACAAATTTCACACAAAAAATTCATAACGAGCGAACTACAATTAACAGCGCAAAAATTGACGCTCCAGTTCTTTAACAAAGTCACAGGCTGCGAAAGTGTGCGAAGGCAGGGAATTCCATTCACTGGTAGTCCTGGGAAAAAAACTATGCTTATAGGTATTGGTTCGTGCAAAAATTGGGGCCAAGGAGTGAGGGTGTGTGTGTCGAGTTTTCCTGGTGCAATGTGGCTTAACACAGTCTGGCATGTTTAACCTCAGCGTACCTGAGACGCAGTTATGCAAAAAAGCGAGCCGACTAATTTTTCGACGGGATTCCAATGTTCCTATACTATGTTGCCGCATCAATAAGGAAGGAGAATCGTGCCTTTTATATTTGCTAAAAATAAACCGGACAGCCTTTCTTTGGACTCGCTCGAGCTGCAATATGTCCTTCTTATTGTGCGGATCCCATACAATGGAGGCATATTCGAGCTTGGCTCTAATGCTGGCATTATAAGCTAATAGCTTAACTTCGACAGGTGCACCTTTAGGTTTCCTCTTTAGGGACCACAGCTTACTAATAGCGGAAGAACAAATGGCGGATATGTGCGGAGACCAAGTTAGTTTATTTGTTAGCGTCACACCAAGATATTTATGCGTGTCTACTTGTGTTATAATATTGTTGTTAAGCAAGTAAGAATATGTGCTAATATTTTTCTTCCTTGTAACTCGCAACAGAACTGTTTTTTGTGCATTTAGTTGCATTCCCCATCGAATGCACCACTCATGAATAGCCTCTAGGTTTGCTTGTAATATTGTATGGTCATTTGGTGCTGTGATGTTCTTAAAAAGCACACAATCATCCGCGAACAATCGGATAGCAACGCCACCATGAACGACATCAGACAAATCATTGATGTATATCAAAAACAATAGCGGCCCCAAGACGCTGCCTTGGGGGACACCAGAAGTCACAGAAAGCGTTTTTGACGAGAAATTCATAATTTCAACGAACTGCTGCCTATCTCTAAGTTACGCCCTTATCCACTGCAAAACGCAGGAAGGAAGACCAGTGCATTCCAATTTGTACAGCAACTTTCCATGCGGCACTTTATCGAAGGCCTTCGAAAAGTCTAAAAACAGCGCATCCAGCTGGCCATTCATGTCAAGAGCTTGTGCGAAATCATGAACAGTACAAACAAGTTGGGTAACAGTTGACATGTGCTTCCTAAAACCGTGCTGATACTGTGATAGAAAGTTGCGGCTTTCTAGGAAATCTCTGATGTAGGTGGCAATGACGTGTTCAAAGAGCTTACAGCACGTACTCGTGATTGAAATGGGGCGGTAATTTGACAGAGATAAACGATCACCATTTTTGTAAATGGGAACCACACGTGCTTTCCTCCAGTCATGTGGTATTTCCCCTGTGGCAAGTGATAAGTTGAAGATATCTGTTAAGAATGGAGATCGTTGTTCCGCGTACCGTCGCAGAAAAGAATTCGGTATATCGTCAGGACCAGAAGGTTTTTTAGCATCGAGTTTTAAAAGCATAGCTGTGACCCCTTCCCTAGAAACCACGAGATCATCCGCGCCTGCTGAGTGTGTACTGTGAACCCTGAATTCTTCTGCGGCAGTGAATACACTCTGGAAGTAACCGTTGAAATGTTCGGCGATTTCAGGGGGATCAGATATTGTTGCATCTCCGATTTTAATTTTCTTAATTTCCTTTTTGCTTCCATTTAGATGACGCCAGAATTTTCTGGCATCGCTCTTTATGAAGGCAGTAAGACGATGACCAAAGTAATTACTTCTAGATTCCCTAACCTTTGCCAATAACTCTTGCCTTAGTTCATGGAAGCGTGTAGTTGTCGTGTTGTGGTGCCTCCTTAGTCGCTTCATCTTACGTTTGGTATGGATAATGTCACGGGTAATCCAGGGAGTGAAGCGTCGGCTACGAAGATTCCTTGAGGGTACATAGTTATTAACCCAAAATTTGATGGCGCCGCAAAACTTTTTCCAGGAAATTTCAACATTATTGACCACGTTGTCAAACTGGATATCCAAGTAGTCAATGATTGTAACATCATCAGCCCTGGAAAAATCTTTTACTACTCTTTGTATTTTTTTCTGCCTAGTGTGGTTTTGCAATAGCCACCTCAAAAATACCAACTTGTGGTCAGAAATTCCTTCTTCTACTGAAACCTCAGAACTATGAAATAACTCAGTGGTGAATAAAAGATCGAGAATCGCAGTGCCACGAGTGAATTCACGAACACGCTGTTCTAAGTTCAAATAAAACATCATATCTAGCACTGCATCTGCTGATCTAGAAATTCCATAATTCAAGGAGCTCCAGTGAATCGATGGTAGGTTAAAATTCCCCGTGATGACAACATTCCTTCCGCCAAACCCTTGGAGGTGGTCGTATAAATGGTCCAAAAAAAAGTCATCAGCGTCCGGAGCACGATATACCGCACACAGAAAAAAATTCACTCCGAAAAGGCAAAGTTTCAACAAGAGACTTTCGTGCGTAGCAATTTGTTCACAGACAGTAACATCAACATATTCCTTCGTAACAACTGCTACACCGCCACCACGTGCGCCTCTATCACGCCGATACAGGTGATACCCCGGTGGTACGATTTCATCATCATTTATATCGTCGTGCAGCCAAGTCTCAGTGATCACGCAAATATGGGGATCGTACGAAATCAGAAGTGTCTCCAAAGCGTCTGTTTTATTTGCTATGCTTCTAGCGTTCAAAGAAACCATGCGCAACTCACTCAACTTTGTTTGCTAGCTATCAGGCAAGGCAACTGCTTTCTTCGGTAGTGCCAGGCGGGACAACGTGTTGTCATCCCATACATAGAAGACGTCGTCAACGCGAAGTTTATCATAAAATAGGTTCACTTTCTTCCCTTCATCTTTTTCGCTCTTGGCGCTTTCCCAGAGAAGCTTCCGCTTTCGGAGCGTCTCTGTGAAGTAGTCATTTTGGACCGACATGCCTGATTCCTTTAGCTTTCGAGCATTACGTTGAACAGCCTCTTTTTCTCTGTAATCTTCAAAGCGCACACTAATCGGTCTTTTGGGTGAAGGTTTCCCAAATCTGTAAATGCGGCTAATGGACATCTTCGAATATTTCTTCCATAACCTTACTGCGCAAGGACGATTCTGATTCATCTGAACTGGCTTCAACGCCAAAAACAATAAGGTTAGGCTTCCGGCTACGATTTTCCAAGTCGACCAGCTTTTTGTGTTCTATCTGTTGAGCTTCTTTCATTTTATCAATAATAATTTGGACATCAGAAGTGGTGCTGGTCGTGTTAGGAATAATTTCGGATTTCTGTTCCAGACTAGCCAGTCTAACCTCAATGCTCGTAACCCTCTTTTCTGTGGTTTCAAGGCGAGTTATCAAGTCAGTAATATCAGTTCTGATGGCCTGTTGGCCATTCACTAGCGTCTGAAGCATTTCCTCGACAGATGGTCCCGGGTTTTCCTCAACATCCCCACACAGAACAAGTCTACAAGAACAAAAACACTCATATGCAATTTCTAAACAGGTGTGAGGGCACGGCAGAATAATCAAAAATCTATCATCACTACGGATTGAGAAGCTATAACTGACCTGTACGATGAAAACAAGCCGCATAGTTAGCGATCGTCGCCTGGCCACTTCGCCGTGCCCACTGACTGATGTCGGGTGTGGTGCTTCCTTTATACAGCTTGTACCCGATGACGTGACGAAGCCTTGATTGGTCGCACGAATGGTAGCGCTCGTGGTGATGATAAGCTTCCCAGCATGCTTGTCGATAAAGTCAGTTGCTGCCGACGAAGAAGCCTGGGGCGGTGATAGCGCTCCGCTGACGGACAGGAACAGCGCCTGTACAATGAAAACAAGCCGCATAGTTAGCGATCGTCGCCTGGCCACTTCGCCGTGCCCACTGACTGAAGTCGGGTGTGGTGCTTCCTTTATACAGCTTGTACCCGATGACGTGACGAAGCCTTGATTGGTCGCACGAATGGTAGCGCTCGTGGTGATGATAAGCTTCCCAGCATGCTTGTCGATAAAGTCAGTTGCTGCCGACGAAGAAGCCCGGGGCGGTGATAGCGCTCCGCTGACGGACAGGAACAGCGCCTGTACGATGAAAACAAGCCGCATAGTTAGCGATCGTCGCCTGGCCACTTCGCCGTGCCCACTCCGATTTACGCACTTCGATTTTAAAACTCGTCGAAGAGTAGACGAGAGAGAGCTGTAAGCTTTTTCTCTCAGAACTGCGCGAAAACTTGTATTCCGGCTCAAAACAACGAGATACATCGTTTTAGATCGAAACTAGCAAAATTCACGAGCATCGATTTTACAAGTCGTCGAAGAGTAGACGAGAGATAGGTGTAAACTTTTTCTCTCAGAACTGCACGAAAACTTGTATTCCGGCTGAAAACAACGGGATACATCGTTTTAGATCGAAAGTAGCAAAATTCACGAGCGTCAAATTTACAAGTCGTCGAAGAGTAGACGAGAGAAAGGTGTAAACTTTTTCTCTCAGAACTGCGCGAAAACTTGTATTCCGGCTCAAAACAACGGGATACATCGTTTAAGATCAAAACAAGCGAGATTCACGAACATCGATTTTACTAGTCGTCGAAGAGTAGACGAGAGAAAGGTATAAACTTTTTCTTTCAGAACTGCGCGAAAACTTGCATTCCGGCTCAAAACAACGGGATACATTGTTTTAGATCGAAACTAGCAAAATTCACGAGCATCGATTTTACTAGTCGTCGAAGAGTAGACGAGATAAAGGTGTAAACTTTTTCTCTCAGAATTGCACGAAAACTTGAATTCCGGCTGAAAACAACGGGATACATCGTTTTAGATCGAAACTTGCGAGATTCACGAACATCGATTTTACAAGTCGTCGAAGAGTAGACGAGAGCTGTAAACTTTTTCTCTCAGAACTGCGCGAAAAGTTGTATTCCTGCTCAAAACAACGGGATACATCGTTTTAGATCGAAACTAGCGAGATTCACGAACATCGATTTTACAAGTCGTCGAAGAGTAGACGAGACCTGTAAACTTTTTCTCTCAGAACTGGATGAAAACTTGCATTCCGGCTCAAAACAACGGGATACATTGTTTTAGATCGAAACCAGCGAGATTTACGCACTTCGATTTTACAACTCGTCGAAGAGTAGACGAGAGAGAGCTGTAAGCTTTTTCTCTCAGAACTGCGCGAAAACTTGTATTCCGGCTCAAAACAACGAGATACATCGTCTTAGATCGAAACTAGCAAATTCACGAGCATCGATTTTACAAGTCGTCGAAGAGTAGACGAGAGAAAGGTGTAAACGTTTTCTCTCAGAACTGCGCGAAAACTTGTATTCCGGCTCAAAATAACGGGATACATCGTTTTAGATCAAAACTAGCAAAATTCACGAGCATCGATTTTACTAGTCGTCGAAGAGTAGACGAGAGAAAGGTGTAAACTTTTTCTCTCAGAACGGCGCGAAAACTTGTATTCCGGCTCAAAACACCGGGATACATCGTTTTAGATTGAAACTAGCGCGATTCACGAACATCGATTTTACATGTCGTCGAAGAGTAGACGAGAGAAAGCTGTAAACGTTTTATCTCAGAACTGCGCGAAAACTTCTATTCCGGCTCAAAACACCGGGATACATCGTTTTAGATTGAAACTAGCGAGATTCACGAACATCGATTTTACAAGTCGTCGAAGAAAAGACGAGACCTGTAAACTTTTTCTCTCAGAACTGGAGGAAAACTTGTATTCCGGCTCAAAACAACGGGATACATCGTTTTAGATCGAAACCAGCGAGATTTACGCACTTCGATTTTACAACTCGTCGAAGAGTAGACGAGAGAGAGCTGTAAGCTTTTTCTTTCAGAACTGCGCGAAAACTTGTATTCCGGCTCAAAACAACGAGATACATCGTTTTAGATCGAAACTAGCAAAATTCATGAGCATCAATTTTACTAGTCGTCGAAGAGTAGACGAGAGAAAGGTGTAAATGTTTTCTCTTAGAACTGCACGAAAACTTGTATTCCGGCTCAAAACAACGGGATACATCGTTTTAGATCGAAACTAGCAAAATTCACGAGCATCGATTTTACAAGTCGTCGAAGAGTAGACGAGAGAAAGGTATAAACTTTTTCTCTCAGAACTGCGCGAAAACTTGTATTCCGGCTCAAAACAACGGGATACATCGTTTTAGATCGAAACTAGCAAAATTCACGAGCATCGAGTTTACAAGTCGTTGAAGAGTAGACGAGAGAAAGATGTAAACTTTTTCTCTCAGAACGGCGCGAAAACTTGTATTCCGGCCCAAAACACCGGGATACATCGTTTTAGATTGAAACTATCGCGATTCACGAACATCGATTTTACATGTCGTCGAAGAGTAGACGAGAGAAAGCTGTAAACGTTTTATCTCAGAACTGCGGGATAACTTGTATTCCAGCTCGAAACAACGGGATACATCGTTTTAGATCGAAACTAGCGAGATTCACGAACATCGATTTTACAAGTCGTCGAAGAGTAGACGAGACCTGTAAACTTTTTTTGTCAGAACTGGAGGAAAACTTGTATTCCGGCTCAAAACAACGGGATACATCGTTTTAGATCGAAACTAGCGAGATTTACGCACTTCAATTTTACAACTCGTCGAAGAGTAGACGAGAGAGAGCTGTAAGCTTTTTCTCTCAGAACTGCGCGAAAACTTGTATTCTGGCTCAAAACAACGAGATACATCGTCTTAGATCGAAACTAGCAAATTCACGAGCATCGATTTTACACGTCGTCGAAGAGTAGACGAGAGAAAGGTGTAAAAGTTTTATCTCAGAACTGCGGGATAACTTGTATTCCAGCTCGAAACAACGGGATACATCGTTTTAGATCGAAACTAGCGAGATTCACGAACATCGATTTTACAAGTCGTCGAAGAGTAGACGAGACCTGTAAACTTTTTCTGTCAGAACTGGAGGAAAACTTGTATTCGGGCTCAAAACAACGGGATACATCGTTTTAGATCGAAACTAGCGAGATTTACGCACTTCGATTTTACAACTCGTCGAAGAGTAGACGAGAGAGAGCTGTAAGCTTTTTCTCTCAGAACTGCGCGAAAACTTGTATTCCGGCTCAAAACAACGAGATACATCGTCTTAGATCGAAACTAGCAAATTCACGAGCATCGATTTTACACGTCGTCGAAGAGTAGACGAGAGAAAGGTGTAAACTTTTTCTCTCAGAACTGCGCGAAAACTTGTATTCCGGCTCAAAATAACGGGATACATCGTTTTAGATCAAAACTAGCAAAATTCACGAGCATCGATTTTACTAGTCGTCGAAGAGTAGACGAGAGAAAGGTGTAAACTTTTTCTCTCAGAACGGCGCGAAAACTTGTATTCCGGCTCCAAACACCGGGATACATCGTTTTAGATTGAAACTAGCGCGATTCACGAACATCGATTTTACATGTCGTCGAAGAGTAGACGAGAGGAAGCTGTAAACGTTTTATCTCAGAACTGCGCGAAAACTTGTATTCCGGCTCAGAACACCGGGATACATCGTTTTAGATTGAAACTAGCGAGATTCACGAACATCGATTTTACAAGTCGTCGAAGAAAAGACGAGACCTGTAAACTTATTCTCTCAGAACTGGAGGAAAACTTGTATTCCGGCTCAAAACAACGGGATACATCGTTTTAGATCGAAACCAGCGAGATTTATTTTTATTTATTTTCAGATACTGCAGACCATACATATACATGGCCCAGGCAGGAGGGGCATCCGCGGCAAAAACATGAGTACACATATAACAAGCATACAGCTGTTCAGAAACAAATTTCACACAAAAAATTCATAACGAGCGAACTACAATTAACAGCGCAAAAATTGACGCTCCAGTTCTTTAACAAAGTCACAGGCTGCGAAAGTGTGCGAAGGCAGGGAATTCCATTCACTGGTAGTCCTGGGAAAAAAACTATGCTTATAGGTATTGGTTCGTGCAAAAATTGGGGCCAAGGAGTGAGGGTGTGTGTGTCGAGTTTTCCTGGTGCAATGTGGCTTAACACAGTCTGGCATGTTTAACCTCAGCGTACCTGAGACGCAGTTATGCAAAAAAGCGAGCCGACTAATTTTTCGACGGGATTCCAATGTTCCTATACTATGTTGCCGCATCAATAAGGAAGGAGAATCGTGCCTTTTATATTTGCTAAAAATAAACCGGACAGCCTTTCTTTGGACTCGCTCGAGCTGCAATATGTCCTTCTTATTGTGCGGATCCCATACAATGGAGGCATATTCGAGCTTGGCTCTAATGCTGGCATTATAAGCTAATATTTTAACTTCGACAGGTGCACCTTTAGGTTTCCTCTTTAGGGACCACAGCTTACTAATAGCGGAAGAACAAATGGCGGATATGTGCGGAGACCAAGTTAGTTTATTTGTTAGCGTCACACCAAGATATTTATGCGTGTCTACTTGTGTTATAATATTGTTGTTAAGCAAGTAAGAATAGGTGCTAATATTTTTCTTCCTTGTAACTCGCAACAGAACTGTTTTTTGTGCATTTAGTTGCATTCCCCATCGAATGCACCACTCATGAATAGCCTCTAGGTTTGCTTGTAATATTGTATGGTCATTTGGTGCTGTGATGTTCTTAAAAAGCACACAATCATCCGCGAACAATCGGATAGCAACGCCACCATGAACGACATCAGACAAATCATTGATGTATATCAAAAACAATAGCGGCCCCAAGACGCTGCCTTGGGGGACACCAGAAGTCACAGAAAGCGTTTTTGACGAGAAATTCATAATTTCAACGAACTGCTGCCTATCTCTAAGGTACGCCCTTATCCACTGCAAAACGCAGGAAGGAAGACCAGTGCATTCCAATTTGTACAGCAACTTTCCATGCGGCACTTTATCGAAGGCCTTCGAAAAGTCTAAAAACAGCGCATCCAGCTGGCCATTCATGTCAAGAGCTTGTGCGAAATCATGAACAGTACAAACAAGTTGGGTAACAGTTGACATGTGCTTCCTAAAACCGTGCTGATACTGTGATAGAAAGTTGCGGCTTTCTAGGAAATCTCTGATGTAGGTGGCAATGACGTGTTCAAAGAGCTTACAGCACGTACTCGTGATTGAAATGGGGCGGTAATTTGACAGAGATAAACGATCACCATTTTTGTAAATGGGAACCACACGTGCTTTCCTCCAGTCATGTGGTATTTCCCCTGTGGCAAGTGATAAGTTGAAGATATCTGTTAAGAATGGAGATCGTTGTTCCGCGTACCGTCGCAGAAAAGAATTCGGTATATCGTCAGGACCAGAAGGTTTTTTAGCATCGAGTTTTAAAAGCATAGCTGTGACCCCTTCCCTAGAAACCACGAGATCATCCGCGCCTGCTGAGTGTGTACTGTGAACCCTGAATTCTTCTGCGGCAGTGAATACACTCTAGAAGTAACCGTTGAAATGTTCGGCGATTTCAGGGGGATCAGATATTGTTGCATCTCCGATTTTAATTTTCTTAATTTCCTTTTTGCTTCCATTTAGGTGACGCCAGAATTTTCTGGCATCGCTCTTTATGAAGGCAGTAAGACGATGACCAAAGTAATTACTTCTAGATTCCCTAACCTTTGCCAATAACTCTTGCCTTAGTTCATGGAAGCGTGTAGTTGTCGTGTTGTGGTGCCTCCTTAGTCGCTTCATCTTACGTTTGGTATGGATAATGTCACGGGTAATCCAGGGAGTGAAGCGTCGGCTACGAAGATTCCTTGAGGGTACATAGTTATTAACCCAAAATTTGATGGCGCCGCAAAACTTTTTCCAGGAAATTTCAACATTATTGACCACGTTGTCAAACTGGATATCCAAGTAGTCAATGATTGTAACATCATCAGCCCTGGAAAAATCTTTTACTACTCTTTGTATTTTTTTCTGCCTAGTGTGGTTTTGCGATAGCCACCTCAAAAATACCAACTTGTGGTCAGAAATTCCTTCTTCTACTGAAACCTCAGAACTATGAAATAACTCAGTGGTGAATAAAAGATCGAGAATCGCAGTGCCACGAGTGAATTCACGAACACGCTGTTCTAAGTTCAAATAAAACATCATATCTAGCACTGCATCTGCTGATCTAGAAATTCCATAATTCAAGGAGCTCCAGTGAATCGATGGTAGGTTAAAATTCCCCGTGATGACAACATTCCTTCCGCCAAACCCTTGGAGGTGGTCGTATAAATGGTCCAAAAAAAAGTCATCAGCGTCCGGAGCACGATATACCGCACACAGAAAAAAATTCACTCCGAAAAGGCAAAGATTCAACAAGAGACTTTCGTGCGTAGCAATTTGTTCACAGACAGTAACATCAACATATTCATTCGTAACAACTGCTACACCGCCACCACGTGCGCCTCTATCACGCCGATACAGGTGATACCCCGGTGGTACGATTTCATCATCATTTATATCGTCGTGCAGCCAAGTCTCAGTGATCACGCAAATATGGGGATCGTACGAAATCAGAAGTGTCTCCAAAGCGTCTGTTTTATTTGCTATGCTTCTAGCGTTCAAAGAAACCATGCGCAACTCACTCAACTTTGTTTGCTAGCTATCAGGCAAGGCAACTGCTTTCTTCGGTAGTGCCAGGCGGGACAACGTGTTGTCATCCCATACATAGAAGACGTCGTCAACGCGAAGTTTATCATAAAATAGGTTCACTTTCTTCCCTTCATCTTTTTCGCTCTTGGCGCTTTCCCAGAGAAGCTTCCGCTTTCGGAGCGTCTCTGTGAAGTAGTCATTTTGGACCGACATGCCTGATTCCTTTAGCTTTCGAGCATTACGTTGAACAGCCTCTTTTTCTCTGTAATCTTCAAAGCGCACACTAATCGGTCTTTTGGGTGAAGGTTTCCCAAATCTGTAAATGCGGCTAATGGACATCTTCGAATATTTCTTCCATAACCTTACTGCGCAAGGACGATTCTGATTCATCTGAACTGGCTTCAACGCCAAAAACAATAAGGTTAGGCTTCCGGCTACGATTTTCCAAGTCGACCAGCTTTTTGTGTTCTATCTGTTGAGCTTCTTTCATTTTATCAATAATAATTTGGACATCAGAAGTGGTGCTGGTCGTGTTAGGAATAATTTCGGATTTCTGTTCCAGACTAGCCAGTCTAACCTCAATGCTCGTAACCCTCTTTTCTGTGGTTTCAAGGCGAGTTATCAAGTCAGTAATATCAGTTCTGATGGCCTGTTGGCCATTCACTAGCGTCTGAAGCATTTCCTCGACAGATGGTCCCGGGTTTTCCTCAACATCCCCACACAGAACAAGTCTACAAGAACAAAAACACTCATATGCAATTTCTAAACAGGTGTGAGGGCACGGCAGAATAATCAAAAATCTATCATCACTACGGATTGAGAAGCTATAACTGACCTGTACGATGAAAACAAGCCGCATAGTTAGCGATCGTCGCCTGGCCACTTCGCCGTGCCCACTGACTGATGTCGGGTGTGGTGCTTCCTTTATACAGC
The DNA here is from genome assembly GCF_052857255.1 of Amblyomma americanum. Classification (NCBI taxonomy): domain Eukaryota; kingdom Metazoa; phylum Arthropoda; class Arachnida; order Ixodida; family Ixodidae; genus Amblyomma; species Amblyomma americanum. Next base: position 115,482 of record NW_027526507.1, on the reverse strand, counting down.
TTGTACCCGATGACGTGACGAAGCCTTGATATGTCGCACGAATGGTAGCGCTCGTGGTGATGATAAGCTTCCCAGCATGCTTGTCGATAAAGTCAGTTGCTGCCGACGAAGAAGCCTGGGGCGGTGATAGCGCTCCGCTGACGGACAGGAACAGCGCCTGTACAATGAAAACAAGCCGCATAGTTAGCGATCGTCGCCTGGCCACTTCGCCGTGCCCACTGACTGAAGTCGGGTGTGGTGCTTCCTTTATACAGCTTGTACCCGATGACGTGACGAAGCCTTGATTGGTCGCACGAATGGTAGCGCTCGTGGTGATGATAAGCTTCCCAGCATGCTTGTCGATAAAGTCAGTTGCTGCCGACGAAGAAGCCCGGGGCGGTGATAGCGCTCCGCTGACGGACAGGAACAGCGCCTGTACGATGAAAACAAGCCGCATAGTTAGCGATCGTCGCCTGGCCACTTCGCCGTGCCCACTCCGATTTACGCACTTCGATTTTAAAACTCGTCGAAGAGTAGACGAGAGAGAGCTGTAAGCTTTTTCTCTCAGAACTGCGCGAAAACTTGTATTCCGGCTCAAAACAACGAGATACATCGTTTTAGATCGAAACTAGCAAAATTCACGAGCATCGATTTTACAAGTCGTCGAAGAGTAGACGAGAGATAGGTGTAAACTTTTTCTCTCAGAACTGCACGAAAACTTGTATTCCGGCTGAAAACAACGGGATACATCGTTTTAGATCGAAACTTGCGAGATTCACGAACATCGATTTTACAAGTCGTCGAAGAGTAGACGAGAGCTGTAAACTTTTTCTCTCAGAACTGCGCGAAAAGTTGTATTCCTGCTCAAAACAACGGGATACATCGTTTTAGATCGAAACTAGCGAGATTCACGAACATCGATTTTACAAGTCGTCGAAGAGTAGACGAGACCTGTAAACTTTTTCTCTCAGAACTGGATGAAAACTTGCATTCCGGCTCAAAACAACGGGATACATTGTTTTAGATCGAAACCAGCGAGATTTACGCACTTCGATTTTACAACTCGTCGAAGAGTAGACGAGAGAGAGCTGTAAGCTTTTTCTCTCAGAACTGCGCGAAAACTTGTATTCCGGCTCAAAACAACGAGATACATCGTCTTAGATCGAAACTAGCAAATTCACGAGCATCGATTTTACAAGTCGTCGAAGAGTAGACGAGAGAAAGGTGTAAACGTTTTCTCTCAGAACTGCGCGAAAACTTGTATTCCGGCTCAAAATAACGGGATACATCGTTTTAGATCAAAACTAGCAAAATTCACGAGCATCGATTTTACTAGTCGTCGAAGAGTAGACGAGAGAAAGGTGTAAACTTTTTCTCTCAGAACGGCGCGAAAACTTGTATTCCGGCTCAAAACACCGGGATACATCGTTTTAGATTGAAACTAGCGCGATTCACGAACATCGATTTTACATGTCGTCGAAGAGTAGACGAGAGAAAGCTGTAAACGTTTTATCTCAGAACTGCGCGAAAACTTCTATTCCGGCTCAAAACACCGGGATACATCGTTTTAGATTGAAACTAGCGAGATTCACGAACATCGATTTTACAAGTCGTCGAAGAAAAGACGAGACCTGTAAACTTTTTCTCTCAGAACTGGAGGAAAACTTGTATTCCGGCTCAAAACAACGGGATACATCGTTTTAGATCGAAACCAGCGAGATTTACGCACTTCGATTTTACAACTCGTCGAAGAGTAGACGAGAGAGAGCTGTAAGCTTTTTCTTTCAGAACTGCGCGAAAACTTGTATTCCGGCTCAAAACAACGAGATACATCGTTTTAGATCGAAACTAGCAAAATTCATGAGCATCAATTTTACTAGTCGTCGAAGAGTAGACGAGAGAAAGGTGTAAATGTTTTCTCTTAGAACTGCACGAAAACTTGTATTCCGGCTCAAAACAACGGGATACATCGTTTTAGATCGAAACTAGCAAAATTCACGAGCATCGATTTTACAAGTCGTCGAAGAGTAGACGAGAGAAAGGTATAAACTTTTTCTCTCAGAACTGCGCGAAAACTTGTATTCCGGCTCAAAACAACGGGATACATCGTTTTAGATCGAAACTAGCAAAATTCACGAGCATCGAGTTTACAAGTCGTTGAAGAGTAGACGAGAGAAAGATGTAAACTTTTTCTCTCAGAACGGCGCGAAAACTTGTATTCCGGCCCAAAACACCGGGATACATCGTTTTAGATTGAAACTATCGCGATTCACGAACATCGATTTTACATGTCGTCGAAGAGTAGACGAGAGAAAGCTGTAAACGTTTTATCTCAGAACTGCGGGATAACTTGTATTCCAGCTCGAAACAACGGGATACATCGTTTTAGATCGAAACTAGCGAGATTCACGAACATCGATTTTACAAGTCGTCGAAGAGTAGACGAGACCTGTAAACTTTTTTTGACAGAACTGGAGGAAAACTTGTATTCCGGCTCAAAACAACGGGATACATCGTTTTAGATCGAAACTAGCGAGATTTACGCACTTCAATTTTACAACTCGTCGAAGAGTACACGAGAGAGAGCTGTAAGCTTTTTCTCTCAGAACTGCGCGAAAACTTGTATTCTGGCTCAAAACAACGAGATACATCGTCTTAGATCGAAACTAGCAAATTCACGAGCATCGATTTTACACGTCGTCGAAGAGTAGACGAGAGAAAGGTGTAAAAGTTTTATCTCAGAACTGCGGGATAACTTGTATTCCAGCTCGAAACAACGGGATACATCGTTTTAGATCGAAACTAGCGAGATTCACGAACATCGATTTTACAAGTCGTCGAAGAGTAGACGAGACCTGTAAACTTTTTCTGTCAGAACTGGAGGAAAACTTGTATTCGGGCTCAAAACAACGGGATACATCGTTTTAGATCGAAACTAGCGAGATTTACGCACTTCGATTTTACAACTCGTCGAAGAGTAGACGAGAGAGAGCTGTAAGCTTTTTCTCTCAGAACTGCGCGAAAACTTGTATTCCGGCTCAAAACAACGAGATACATCGTCTTAGATCGAAACTAGCAAATTCACGAGCATCGATTTTACACGTCGTCGAAGAGTAGACGAGAGAAAGGTGTAAACTTTTTCTCTCAGAACTGCGCGAAAACTTGTATTCCGGCTCAAAATAACGGGATACATCGTTTTAGATCAAAACTAGCAAAATTCACGAGCATCGATTTTACTAGTCGTCGAAGAGTAGACGAGAGAAAGGTGTAAACTTTTTCTCTCAGAACGGCGCGAAAACTTGTATTCCGGCTCCAAACACCGGGATACATCGTTTTAGATTGAAACTAGCGCGATTCACGAACATCGATTTTACATGTCGTCGAAGAGTAGACGAGAGGAAGCTGTAAACGTTTTATCTCAGAACTGCGCGAAAACTTGTATTCCGGCTCAGAACACCGGGATACATCGTTTTAGATTGAAACTAGCGAGATTCACGAACATCGATTTTACAAGTCGTCGAAGAAAAGACGAGACCTGTAAACTTATTCTCTCAGAACTGGAGGAAAACTTGTATTCCGGCTCAAAACAACGGGATACATCGTTTTAGATCGAAACCAGCGAGATTTATTTTTATTTATTTTCAGATACTGCAGACCATACATATACATGGCCCAGGCAGGAGGGGCATCCGCGGCAAAAACATGAGTACACATATAACAAGCATACAGCTGTTCAGAAACAAATTTCACACAAAAAATTCATAACGAGCGAACTACAATTAACAGCGCAAAAATTGACGCTCCAGTTCTTTAACAAAGTCACAGGCTGCGAAAGTGTGCGAAGGCAGGGAATTCCATTCACTGGTAGTCCTGGGAAAAAAACTATGCTTATAGGTATTGGTTCGTGCAAAAATTGGGGCCAAGGAGTGAGGGTGTGTGTGTCGAGTTTTCCTGGTGCAATGTGGCTTAACACAGTCTGGCATGTTTAACCTCAGCGTACCTGAGACGCAGTTATGCAAAAAAGCGAGCCGACTAATTTTTCGACGGGATTCCAATGTTCCTATACTATGTTGCCGCATCAATAAGGAAGGAGAATCGTGCCTTTTATATTTGCTAAAAATAAACCGGACAGCCTTTCTTTGGACTCGCTCGAGCTGCAATATGTCCTTCTTATTGTGCGGATCCCATACAATGGAGGCATATTCGAGCTTGGCTCTAATGCTGGCATTATAAGCTAATATTTTAACTTCGACAGGTGCACCTTTAGGTTTCCTCTTTAGGGACCACAGCTTACTAATAGCGGAAGAACAAATGGCGGATATGTGCGGAGACCAAGTTAGTTTATTTGTTAGCGTCACACCAAGATATTTATGCGTGTCTACTTGTGTTATAATATTGTTGTTAAGCAAGTAAGAATAGGTGCTAATATTTTTCTTCCTTGTAACTCGCAACAGAACTGTTTTTTGTGCATTTAGTTGCATTCCCCATCGAATGCACCACTCATGAATAGCCTCTAGGTTTGCTTGTAATATTGTATGGTCATTTGGTGCTGTGATGTTCTTAAAAAGCACACAATCATCCGCGAACAATCGGATAGCAACGCCACCATGAACGACATCAGACAAATCATTGATGTATATCAAAAACAATAGCGGCCCCAAGACGCTGCCTTGGGGGACACCAGAAGTCACAGAAAGCGTTTTTGACGAGAAATTCATAATTTCAACGAACTGCTGCCTATCTCTAAGGTACGCCCTTATCCACTGCAAAACGCAGGAAGGAAGACCAGTGCATTCCAATTTGTACAGCAACTTTCCATGCGGCACTTTATCGAAGGCCTTCGAAAAGTCTAAAAACAGCGCATCCAGCTGGCCATTCATGTCAAGAGCTTGTGCGAAATCATGAACAGTACAAACAAGTTGGGTAACAGTTGACATGTGCTTCCTAAAACCGTGCTGATACTGTTATAGAAAGTTGCGGCTTTCTAGGAAATCTCTGATGTAGGTGGCAATGACGTGTTCAATAGAGCTTACAGCACGTACTCGTGATTGAAATGGGGCGGTAATTTGACACAGATAAACGATCACCATTTTTGTAAATGGGAACCACACGTGCTTTCCTCCAGTCATGTGGTATTTCCCCTGTGGCAAGTGATAAGTTGAAGATATCTGTTAAGAATGGAGATAGTTGTTCCGCGTACCGTCGCAGAAAAGAATTCGGTATATCGTCAGGACCAGAAGGTTTTTTAGCATCGAGTTTTAAAAGCATAGCTGTGACCCCTTCCCTAGAAACCACGAGATCATCCGCGCCTGCTGAGTGTGTACTGTGAACCCTGAATTCTTCTGCGGCAGTGAATACACTCTGGAAGTAACCGTTGAAATGTTCGGCGATTTCAGGGGGATCAGATATTGTTGCATCTCCGATTTTATTTTCTTAATTTCCTTTTTGCTTCCATTTAGGTGACGCCAGAATTTTCTGGCATCGCTCTTTATGAAGGCAGTAAGACGATGACCAAAGTAATTACTTCTAGATTCCCTAACCTTTGCCAATAACTCTTGCCTTAGATCATGGAAGCGTGTAGTTGTCGTGTTGTGGTGCCTCCTTAGTCGCTTCATCTTACGTTTGGTATGGATAATGTCACGGGTAATCCAGGGAGTGAAGCGTCGGCTACGAAGATTCCTTGAGGGTACATAGTTATTAACCCAAAATTTGATGGCGCCGCAAAACTTTTTCCAGGAAATTTCAACATTATTGACCACGTTGTCAAACTGGATATCCAAGTAGTCAATGATTGTAACATCATCAGCCCTGGAAAAATCTTTTACTACTCTTTGTATTTTTTTCTCCCTAGTGTGGTTTTGCGATTGCCACCTCAAAAATACCAACTTGTGGTCAGAAATTCCTTCTTCTACTGAAACCTCAGAACTATGAAAGAACTCAGTGGTGAATAAAAGATCGAGAATCGCAGTGCCACGAGTGAATTCACGAACACGCTGTTCTAAGTTCAAATAAAACATCATATCTAGCACTGCAACTGCTGATCTAGAAATTCCATAATTCAAGGAGCTCCAGTGAATCGATGGTAGGTTAAAATCCCCCGTGATGACAACATTCCTTCCGCCAAACCCTTGGAGGTGGTCGTATAAATGGTCCAAAAAAAGGTCATCAGCGTCCGGAGCACGATATACCGCACACAGAAAAAAATTCACTCCGAAAAGGCAAAGTTTCAACAAGAGACTTTCGTGCGCAGCAATTTGTTCACAGACAGTAACATCAACATATTCCTTCGTAACAACTGCTACACCGCCACCACGTGCGCCTCTATCACGCCGATACAGGTGATACCCCGGTGGTACGATTTCATCATCATTTATATCGTCGTGCAGCCAAGTCTCAGTGATCACGCAAATATGGGGATCGTACGAAATCAGAAGTGTCTCCAAAGCGTCTGTTTTATTTGCTATGCTTCTAGCGTTCAAAGAAACCATGCGCAACTCACTCAACTTTGTTTGCTAGCTATCAGGCAAGGCAACTGCTTTCTTCGGTAGTGCCAGGCGGGACATCGTGTTGTCATCCCATACATAGAAGACGTCGTCAACGCGAAGTTTATCATAAAATAGGTTCACTTTCTTCCCTTCATCTTTTTCGCTCTTGGCGCTTTCCCAGAGAAGCTTCCGCTTTCGGAGCGTCTCTGTGCAGTAGTCATTTTGGACCGACATGCCTGATTCCTTTAGCTTTCGAGCATTACGTTGAACAGCCTCTTTTTCTCTGTAATCTTCAAAGCGCACACTAATCGGTCTTTTGGGTGAAGGTTTCCCAAATCTGTAAATGCGGCTAATGGACATGCACTTTACATTGAGCTTATCTTCGAATATTTCTTCCATAACCTTACTGCGCAAGGACGATTCTGATTCATCTGAACTGCCTTCAACGCCAAAAACAATAAGGTTAGGCTTCCGGCTACGATTTTCCAAGTCGACCAGCTTTTTGTGTTCTATCTGTTGAGCTTCTTTCATTTTATCAATAATAATTTGGACATCAGAAGTGGTGCTGGTCGTGTTAGGAATAATTTCGGATTTCTGTTCCAGACTAGCCAGTCTAACCTCAATGCTCGTAACCCTCTTTTCTGTGGTTTCAAGGCGAGTTATCAAGTCAGTAATATCAGTTCTGATGGCCTGTTGGCCATTCACTAGCGTCTGAAGCATTTCCTCGACAGATGGTCCCGGGTTTTCCTCAACATCCCCACACAGAACAAGTCTACAAGAACAAAAACACTCATATGCAATTTCTAAACAGGTGTGAGGGCACGGCAGAATAATCAAAAATCTATCATCACTACGGATTGAGAAGCTATAACTGACCTGTACGATGAAAACAAGCCGCATAGTTAGCGATCGTCGCCTGGCCACTTCGCCGTGCCCACTGACTGAAGTCGGGTGTGGTGCTTCCTTTATACAGCTTGTACCCGATGACGTGACGAAGCCTTGATTGGTCGCACGAATGGTAGCGCTCGTGGTGATGATAAGCTTCCCAGCATGCTTGTCGATAAAGTCAGTTGCTGCCGACGAAGAAGCCTGGGGCGGTAATAGCGCTCCGCTGACGGACAGGAACAGCGCCTGTACGATGAAAACAAGCCGCATAGTTAGCGATCGTCGCCTGGCCACTTCGCCGTGCCCACTCCGATTTACGCACTTCGATTTTAAAACTCGTCGAAGAGTAGACGAGAGAGAGCTGTAAGCTTTTTCTCTCAGAACTGAGCGAAAACTTGTATTCCGGCTCAAAACAACGAGATACATCGTTTTAGATCGAAACTAGCAAAATTCACGAGCATCGATTTTACAAGTCGTCGAAGAGTAGACGAGAGATAGGTGTAAACTTTTTCTCTCAGAACTGTACGAAAACTTGTATTCCGGCTGAAAACAACGGGATACATCGTTTTAGATCGAAAGTAGCAAAATTCACGAGCGTCAAATTTACAAGTCGTCGAAGAGTAGACGAGAGAAAGGTGTAAACTTTTTCTCTCAGAACTGCGCGAAAACTTGTATTCCGGCTCAAAACAACGGGATACATCGTTTAAGATCGAAACAAGCGAGATTCACGAACATCGATTTTACTAGTCGTCGAAGAGTAGACGAGAGAAAGGTATAAACTTTTTCTTTCAGAACTGCGCGAAAACTTGCATTCCGGCTCAAAACAACGGGATACATCGTTTTTAGATCGAAACTAGCAAAATTCACGAGCATCGATTTTACTAGTCGTCGAAGAGTAGACGAGATAAAGGTGTAAACTTTTTCTCTCAGAATTGCACGAAAACTTGAATTCCGGCTGAAAACAACGGGATACATCGTTTTAGATCGAAACTAGCGAGATTCACGAACATCGATTTTACAAGTCGTCGAAGAGTAGACGAGAGCTGTAAACTTTTTCTCTCAGAACTGCGCGAAAAGTTGTATTCCAGCTCAAAACAACGGGATACATCGTTTTAGATTGAAACTAGCGAGATTCACGAACATCGATTTTACAAGTCGTCGAAGAAAAGACGAGACCTGTAAACTTATTCTCTCAGAACTGGAGGAAAACTTGTATTCCGGCTCAAAACAACGGGATACGTCGTTTTAGATCGAAACCAGCGAGATTTATTTTTATTTATTTTCAGATACTGCAGACCATACATATACATGGCCCAGGCAGGAGGGGCATCCGCGGCAAAAACATGAGTACACATATAACAAGCATACAGCTGTTCAGAAACAAATTTCACACAAAAAATTTATAACGAGCGAACTACAATTAACAGCGCAAAAATTGACGCTCCAGTTCTTTAACAAAGTCACAGGCTGCGAAAGTGTGCGAAGGCAGGGAATTCCATTCACTGGTAGTCCAGGGAAAAAAACTATGCTTATAGGTATTGGTTCGTGCAAAAATTGGGGCCAAGGAGTGAGGGTGTGTGTGTCGAGTTTTCCTGGTGCAATGTGGCTTAACACAGTCTGTCATGTTTAACCTCAGCGTACCTGAGACGCAGTTATGCAAAAAAGCGAGCCGACTAATTTTTCGACGGGATTCCAATGTTCCTATACTATGTTGCCGCATCAATAAGGAAGGAGAATCGTGCCTTTTATATTGCTAAAAATAAACCGGACAGCCTTTCTTTGGACTCGCTCGAGCTGCAATATGTCCTTCTTATTGTGCCGATCCCATACAATGGAGGCATATTCGAGCTTGGCTCTAATGCTGGCATTATAAGCTAATAGCTTAACTTCGACAGGTGCACCTTTAAGTTTCCTCTTTAGGGACCACAGCTTACTAATAGCGGAAGAACAAATGGCGGATATGTGCGGAGACCAAGTTAGTTTATTTGTTAGCGTCACACCAAGATATTTATGCGTGTCTACTTCTGTTATAATATTGTTGTTAAGCAAGTAAGAATAGGTGCTGATATTTTTCTTCCTTGTAACTTCGCAACAGAACTGTTTTTTGTGCATTTAGTTGCATTCCCCATCGAATGCACCACTCATGAATAGCCTCTAGGTTTGCTTGTAATATTGTATGGTCATTTGGTGCTGTGATGTTCTTAAAAAGCACACAATCATCCGCGAACAATCGGGTAGCAACGCCACCATGAACGACATCAGACAAATCATTGATGTATATCAAAAACAATAGCGGCCCCAAGACGCTGCCTTGGGGGACACCAGAAGTCACAGAAAGCGTTTTTGACGAGAAATTCATAATTTCAACGAACTGCTGCCTATCTCTAAGGTACGCCCTTATCCACTGCAAAACGCAGGAAGGAAGACCAGTGCATTCCAATTTGTACAGCAACTTTCCATGCGGCACTTTATCGAAGGCCTTCGAAAAGTCTAAAAACAGCGCATCCAGCTGGCCATTCATGTCAAGAGCTTGTGCGAAATCATGAACAGTACAAACAAGTTGGGTAACAGTTGACATGTGCTTCCTAAAACCGTGCTGATACTGTTATAGAAAGTTGCGGCTTTCTAGGAAATCTCTGATGTAGGTGGCAATGACGTGTTCAAAGAGCTTACAGCACGTACTCTTGATTGAAATGGGGCGGTAATTTGACACAGATAAACAATCACCATTTTTGTAAATGGGAACCACACGTGCTTTCCTCCAGTCATGTGGTATTTCCCCTGTGGCAAGTGATAAGTTGAAGATATCTGTTAAGAATGGAGATAGTTGTTCCGCGTACCGTCGCAGAAAAGAATTCGGTATATCGTCAGGACCAGAAGGTTTTTTAGCATCGAGTTTTAAAAGCATAGCTGTGACCCCTTCCCTAGAAACCACGAGATCATCCGCGCCTGCTGAGTGTGTACTGTGAACCCTGAATTCTTCTGCGGCAGTGAATACACTCTGGAAGTAACCGTTGAAATGTTCGGCGATTTCAGGGGGATCAGATATTGTTGCATCTCCGATTTTAATTTTCTTAATTTCCTTTTTGCTTCCATTTAGGTGACGCCAGAATTTTCTGGCATCGCTCTTTATGAAGGCAGTAAGACGATGACCAAAGTAATTACTTCTAGATTCCCTAACCTTTGCCAATAACTCTTGCCTTAGTTCATGGAAGCGTGTAGTTGTCGTGTTGTGGTGCCTCCTTAGTCGCTTCATCTTACGTTTGGTATGGATAATGTCACGGGTAATCCAGGGAGTGAAGCGTCGGCTACGAAGATTCCTTGAGGGTACATAGTTATTAACCCAAAATTTGATGGCGCCGCAAAACTTTTTCCAGGAAATTTCAACATTATTGACCACGTTGTCAAACTGGATATCCAAGTAGTCAATTATTGTAACATCATCAGCCCTGGAAAAATCTTTTACTACTCTTTGTATTTTTTTCTCCCTAGTGTGGTTTTGCGATTGCCACCTCAAAAATACCAACTTGTGGTCAGAAATTCCTTCTTCTACTGAAACCTCAGAACTATGAAAGAACTCAGTGGTGAATAAAAGATCGAGAATTGCAGTGCCACGAGTGAATTCACGAACACGCTGTTCTAAGTTCAAATAAAACATCATATCTAGCACTGCAACTGCTGATCTGGAAATTCCATAATTCAAGGAGCTCCAGTGAATCGATGGTAGGTTAAAATTCCCCGTGATGACAACATTCCTTCCGCCAAACCCTTGGAGGTGGTCGTATAAATGGTCCAAAAAAAGGTCATCAGCGTCCGGAGCACGATATACCGCACACAGGAAAAAATTCACTCCGAAAAGGCAAAGTTTCAACAAGAGACTTTCGTGCGCAGCAATTTGTTCACAGACAGTAACATCAACATATTCCTTCGTAACAGCTGCTACACCGCCACCACGTGCGCCTCTATCACGTCGATACAGGTGATACCCCGGTGGTACGATTTCATCATCATTTATATCGTCGTGCAGCCAAGTCTCAGTGATCACGCAAATATGGGGATCGTACGAAATCAGAAGTGTCTCCAAAGCGTCTGTTTTATTTGCTATGCTTCTAGCGTTCAAAGAAACCATGCGCAACTCACTCAACTTTGTTTGCTAGCTATCAGGCAAGGCAACTGCTTTCTTCGGTAGTGCCAGGCGGGACATCGTGTTGTCATCCCATACATAGAAGACGTCGTCAACGCGAAGTTTATCATAAAATAGGTTCACTTTCTTCCCTTCATCTTTTTCGCTCTTGGCGCTTTCCCAGAGAAGCTTCCGCTTTCGGAGCGTCTCTGTGCAGTAGTCATTTTTGACCGACATGCCTGATCCCTTTAGCTTTCGAGCATTACGTTGAACAGCCTCTTTTTCTCTGTAATCTTCAAAGCGCACACTAATCGGTCTTTTGGGTGAAAGTTTCCCAAATCTGTAAATGCGGCTAATGGACATGCACTTTACATTGAGCTTATCTTCGAATATTTCTTCCATAACCTTACTGCGCAAGGACGATTCTGATTCATCTGAACTGCCTTCAACGCCAAAAACAATAAGGTTAGGCTTCCGGCTACGATTTTCCAAGTCGACCAGCTTTTTGTGTTCTATCTGTTGAGCTTCTTTCATTTTATCAATAATAATTTGGACATCAGAAGTGGTGCTGGTCGTGTTAGGAATAATTTCGGATTTCTGTTCCAGACTAGCCAGCCTAACCTCAATGCTCGTAACCCTCTTTTCTGTGGTTTCAAGGCGAGTTATCAAGTCAGCAATATCAGTTCTGATGGCCTGTTGGCCATTCACTAGCGTCTGAAGCATTTCCTCGACAGATGGTCCCGGGTTTTCCTCAACATCCCCACACAGAACAAGTCTACAAGAACAAAAACACTCATATGCAATTTCTAAACAGGTGTGAGGGCACGGCAGAATAATCAAAAATCTATCATCACTACGGATTGAGAAGCTATAACTGACCTGTACGATGAAAACAAGCCGCATAGTTAGCGATCGTCGCCTGGCCACTTCGCCGTGCCCACTGACTGAAGTCGGGTGTGGTGCTTCCTTTATACAGCTTGTACCCGATGACGTGACGAAGCCTTGATTGGTCGCACGAATGGTAGCGCTCGTGGTGATGATAAGCTTCCCAGCATGCTTGTCGATAAAGTCAGTTGCTGCCGACGAAGAAGCCTGGGGCGGTGATAGCGCTCCGCTGACGGACAGGAACAGCGCCTGTACGATGAAAACAAGCCGCATAGTTAGCGATCGTCGCCTGGCCACTTCGCCGTACCCACTGACTGAAGTCGGGTGTGGTGCTTCCTTTATACAGCTTGTACCCGATGACGTGACGAAGCCTTGATTGGTCGCACGAATGGAAGCGCTCGTGGTGATGATAAGCTTCCCAGCATGCTTGTCGATAAAGTCAGTTGCTGCCGACGAAGAAGCCTGGGGCGGTAATAGCGCTCCGCTGACGGACAGGAACAGCGCCTGTACGATGAAAACAAGCCGCATAGTTAGCGATCGTCGCCTGGCCACTTCGCCGTGCCCACTCCGATTTACGCACTTCGATTTTAAAACTCGTCGAAGAGTAGACGAGAGAGAGCTGTAAGCTTTTTCTCTCAGAACTGCGCGAAAACTTGTATTCCGGCTCAAAACAACGAGATACATCGTTTTAGATCGAAAGTAGCAAAATTCACGAGCATCGATTTTACAAGTCGTCGAAGAGTAGACGAGAGATAGGTGTAAACTTTTTCTCTCAGAACTGCACGAAAACTTGTATTCCGGCTGAAAACAACGGGATACATCGTTTTAGATCGAAAGTAGCAAAACTCACGAGCGTCAAATTTACAAGTCGTCGCAGAGTAGACGAGAGAAAGGTGTAAACTTTTTCTCTCAGAACTGCGCGAAAACTTGTATTCCGGCTCAAAACAACGGGATACATCGTTTAAGATCAAAACAAGCGAGATTCACGAACATCGATTTTACTAGTCGTCGAAGAGTAGACGAGAGAAAGGTATAAACTTTTTCTTTCAGAACTGCGCGAAAACTTGCATTCCGGCTCAAAACAACGGGATACATTGTTTTAGATCGAAACTAGCAAAATTCACGAGCATCGATTTTACTAGTCGTCGAAGAGTAGACGAGATAACGGTGTAAACTTTTTCTCTCAGAATTGCACGAAAACTTGAATTCCGGCTGAAAACAACGGGATACATCGTTTTAAATCGAAACTAGCGAGATTCACGAACATCGATTTTACAAGTCGTCGAAGAGTAGACGAGAGCTGTAAACTTTTTCTCTCAGAACTGCGCGAAAAGTTGTATTCCAGCTCAAAACAACGGGATACATCGTTTTAGATCGAAACTAGTGAGATTCACGAACATCGATTTTACAAGTCGTCGAAGAGTAGACGAGACCTGTAAACTTTTTCTCTCAGAACTGGAGGAAAACTTGTATTCCGGCTCAAAACAACGGGATACATCGTTTTAGATCGAAACCAGCGAGATTTACGCACTTCGATTTTACCACTCGTCGAAGAGTAGACGAGAGAGAGCTGTAAGCTTTTTCTCTCAGAACTGCGCGAAAACTTGTATTCCGGCTCAAAACAACGAGATACATCGTCTTAGATCGAAACTAGCAAATTCACGAGCATCGATTTTACAAGTCGTCGAAGAATAGACGAGAGAAAGGTGTAAACGTTTTCTCTCAGAACTGCGCGAAAACTTGTATTCCGGCTCAAAATAACGGGATACATCGTTTTAGATTGAAACTAGCGAGATTCACGAACATCGATTTTACAAGTCGTCGAAGAGTAGACCAGAGAGAGCTGTAAACGTTTTCGCTCAGAACTGCGGGATAACTTGTATTCCAGCTCAAAACAACGGGATACATCGTTTTAGATCGAAACTAGCGAGATTCACGAACATCGATTTTACAAGTCGTCGAAGAAAAGACGAGACCTGTAAACTTATTCTCTCAGAACTGGAGGAAAACGTGTATTCCGGCTCAAAACAACGGGATACATCGTTTTAGATCGAAACCAGCGAGATTTACGCACTTCGATTTTACAACTCGTCGAAGAGTAGACGAGAGAGAGCTGTAAGCTTTTTCTCTCAGAACTGCGCGAAAACTTGTATTCCGGCTCAAAACAACGAGATACATCGTTTTAGATCGAAACTAGCAAAATTCACGAGCATCAATTTTACTAGACGTCGAAGAGTAGACGAGAGAAAGGTGGAAACTTTTTCTCTTAGAACTGCACGAAAACTTGTATTCCGGCTCAAAACAACGGGATACATCGTTTTAGATCGAAACTAGCAAAATTCACGAGCATCAATTTTACAAGTCGTCGAAGAGTAGACGAGAGAAAGGTATAAACTTTTTCTCTCAGAACTGAGCGAAAACTTGTATTCCGGCTCAAAACACCGGGATACATCGTTTTAGATTGAAACTAGCGAGATTCACGAACATCGATTTTACAAGTCGTCGAAGAGTAGACCAGAGAGAGCTGTAAACTTTTTCGCTCAGAACTGCGGGATAACTTGTATTCCAGCTCAAAACAACGGGATACATCGTTTTAGATCGAAACTAGCGAGATTCACGAACATCGATTTTACAAGTCGTCGAAGAGTAGACGAGACCTGTAAACTTTTTCTCTCAGAACTGGAGGAAAACTTGTATTCCGGCTCAAAACAACGGGATACATCGTTTTAGATCGAAACTAGCGAGATTTACGCACTTCGATTTTACAACTCGTCGAAGGGTAGACGAGCGAGAGCTGTAAGCTTTTTCTCTCAGAACTGCGCGAAAACTTGTATTCCGGCTCACAACAACGAGATACATCGTCTTAGATCGAAACTAGCAAATTCACGAGCATCGATTTTACAAGTCGTCGAAGAGTAGACGAGAGAAAGGTGTAAACGTTTTCTCTCAGAACTGCGCGGAAACTTGTATTCCGGCTCAAAATAACGGGATACATCGTTTTAGATCAAAACTAGCAAAATTCACGAGAATCGATTTTACTAGTCGTCGAAGAGTAGACGAGAGAAAGGTATAAACGTTTTCTCTTAGAACTGCACGAAAACTTGTATTCCGGCTCAAAACAACGGGAGCCATCGTTTTAGATCGAAACTAGCAAAATTCACGAGCATCGAGTTTACAAGTCGTTGAAGAGTAGACGAGAGAAAGGTGTAAACTTTTTCTCTCAGAACTGCGCGAAAACTTGTATTCCGGCTCAAAACACCGGGATACATTGTTTTAGATTGAAACTAGCGAGATTCACGAACATCGATTTTACAAGTCGTCGAAGAGTAGACCAGAGAGAGCTGTAAATGTTTTCGCTCAGAACTGCGCGAAAACTTGTATTCCGGCTCAAACACCGGGATACATCGTTTTAGATTGAAACTAGCGAGATTCACGAACATCGATTTTACAAGTCGTCGAAGAAAAGACGAGACCTGTAAACTTCTTCTCTCAGAACTGGAGGAAAACTTGTATTCCGGCTCAAAACAACGGGATACATCGTTTTAGATCGAAACCAGCGAGATTTACGCACTTCGATTTTACAACTCGTCGAAGAGTAGACGAGAGAGAGCTGTGAGCTTTTTCTCTCAGAACTGCGCGAAAACTTGTATTCCGGCTCAAAACAACGAGATACATCGTTTTAGATCGAAACTAGCAAAATTCACGAGCATCAATTTTACTAGTCGTCGAAGAGTAGACGAGAGAAAGGTGTAAACGTTTTCTCTTAGAAATGCACGAAAACTTGTATTCCGGCTCAAAACAACGGGATACATCGTTTTAGATCGAAACTAGCAAAATTCACGAGCATCGAGTTTACAAGTCGTTGAAGAGTAGACGAGAGAAAGGTGTAAACTTTTTCTCTCAGAACTGCGCGAAAACTTGTATTCCGGCTCAAAACAACGGGATACATCGTTTTAGATCGAAACTAGCAAAATTCACGAGCATCGAGTTTACAAGTCGTTGAAGAGTAGACGAGAGAAAGGTGTAAACTTTTTCTCTCAGAACGACGCGAAAACTTGTATTCCGGCTCAAAACACCGGGATACATCGTTTTAGATTGAAACTATCGCGATTCACGAACATCGATTTTACATGTCGTCGAAGAGTAGACGAGAGAAAGCTGTAAACGTTTTATCTCATAACTGCGGGATAACTTGTATTCCAGCTCGAAACAACGGGATACATCGTTTTAGATCGAAACTAGCGAGATTTACGCACTTCGATTTTACAACTCGTCGAAGAGTAGACGAGAGAGAGCTGTAAGCTTTTTCTCTCAGAACTGCGCGAAAACTTGCATTCCGGCTCAAAACAACGAGATACATCGTCTTAGATCGAAACTAGCAAATTCACGAGCATCGATTTTACACGTCGTCGAAGAGTAGACGAGAGAAAGGTGTAAACGTTTTCTCTCAGAACTGCGCGAAAACTTGTATTCCGGCTCAAAATAACGGGACACATCGTTTTAGATCAAAACTAGCAAAATTCACGAGCATCGATTTTACTAGTCGTCGAAGAGTAGACGAGAGAAAGGTGTAAACTTTTTCTCTCAGAACGGCGCGAAAACTTGTATTCCGGCTCAAAACACCGGGATACATCGTTTTAGATTGAAACTAGCGCGATTCACGAACATCGATTTTACATGTCGTCGAAGAGTAGACGAGAGAAAGCTGTAAACGTTTTATCTCAGAACTGCGCGAAAACTTGTATTCCGGCTCAAAACAACGAGATACATCGTTTTAGATCGAAACTAGCGAGATTCACGAACATCGATTTTACAAGTCGTCGAAGAGTAGACGAGACCTGTAAACTTTTTCTGTCAGAACTGGAGGAAAACTTGTATTCCGGCTCAAAACAACGGGATACATCGTTTTAGATCGAAACTAGCGAGATTTACGCACTTCGATTTTACAACTCGTCGAAGAGTAGACGAGAGAGAGATGTAAGCTTTTTCTCTCAGAACGGCGCGAAAACTTGTATTCCGGCTCAAAACAACGAGATACATCGTCTTAGATCGAAACTAGCAAATTCACGAGCATCGATTTTACACGTCGTCGAAGAGTAGACGAGAGAAAGGTGTAAACTTTTTCTCTCAGAACTGCGCGAAAACTTGTATTCCGACTCAAAATAACGGGATACATCGTTTTAGATCAAAACTAGCAAAATTCACGAGCATCGATTTTACTAGTCGTCGAAGAGTAGACGAGAGAAAGGTGCAAACTTTTTCTCTCAGAACGGCGCGAAAACTTGTATTCCGGCTCAAAACACCGGGATACATCGTTTTAGATTGAAACTAGCGCGATTCACGAACATCGATTTTACATGTCGTCGAAGAGTAGACGAGAGAAAGCTGTAAACGTTTTATCTCAGAACTGCGCGAAAACTTCTATTCCGGCTCAAAACACCGGGATACATCGTTTTAGATTGAAACTAGCGGGATTCACGAACATCGATTTTACAAGTCGTCGAAGAAAAGACGAGACCTGTAAACTTTTTCTCTCAGAACTGGAGGAAAACTTGTATTCCGGCTCAAAACAACGGGATACATCGTTTTAGATCCAAACCAGCGAGATTTACGCACTTCGATTTTACAACTCGTCGAAGAGTAGACGAGAGAGAGCTGTAAGCTTTTTCTCTCAGAACTGCGCGAAAACTTGTATTCCGGCTCAAAACAACGAGATACATCGTTTTAGATTGAAACTAGCAAAATTCATGAGCATCAATTTTACTAGTCGTCGAAGAGTAGACGAGAGAAAGGTGTAAATGTTTTCTCTTAGAACTGCACGAAAACTTGTATTCCGGCTCAAAACAACGGGATACATCGTTTTAGATCGAAACTAGCAAAATTCACGAGCATCGATTTTACAAGTCGTCGAAGAGTAGACGAGAGAAAGGTATAAACTTTTTCTCTCAGAACTGCGCGAAAACTTGTATTCCGGCTCAAAACAACGGGATACATCGTTTTAGATCGAAACTAGCAAAATTCACGAGCATCGAGTTTACAAGTCGTTGAAGAGTAGACGAGAGAAAGGTGTAAACTTTTTCTCTCAGAACGGCGCGAAAACTTGTATTCCGGCCCAAAACACCGGGATACATCGTTTTAGATTGAAACTATCGCGATTCACGAACATCGATTTTACATGTCGTCGAAAAGTAGACGAGAGAAAGCTGTAAACGTTTTATCTCAGAACTGCGGGATAACTTGTATTCCAGCTCGAAACAACGGGATACATCGTTTTAGATCGAAACTAGCGAGATTCACGAACATCGATTTTACAAGTCGTCGAAGAGTAGACGAGACCTGTAAACTTTTTTTGTCAGAACTGGAGGAAAACTTGTATTCCGGCTCAAAACAACGGGATACATCGTTTTAGATCGAAACTAGCGAGATTTACGCACTTCGATTTTACAACTCGTCGAAGAGTAGACGAGAGAGAGCTGTAAGCTTTTTCTCTCAGAACTGCGCGAAAACTTGTATTCCGGCTCAAAACAACGAGATACATCGTCTTAGATCGAAACTAGCAAATTCACGAGCATCGATTTTACACGTCGTCGAAGAGTAGACGAGAGAAAGGTGTAAACTTTTTCTCTCAGAACTGCGCGAAAACTTGTATTCCGGCTCAAAATAACGGGATACATCGTTTTAGATCAAAACTAGCAAAATTCAAGAGCATCGATTTTACTAGTCGTCGAAGAGTAGACGAGAGAAAGGTGTAAACTTTTCCTCTCAGAACGGCGCGAAAACTTGTATTCCGGCTCAAAACACCGGGATACATCGTTTTAGATTGAAACTAGCGCGATTCACGAACATCGATTTTACATGTCGTCGAAGAGTAGACGAGAGAAAGCTGTAAACGTTTTATCTCAGAACTGCGCGAAAACTTGTATTCCGGCTCAGAACACCGGGATACATCGTTTTAGATTGAAACTAGCGAGATTCACGAACATCGATTTTACAAGTCGTCGAAGAAAAGACGAGACCTGTAAACTTATTCTCTCAGAACTGGAGGAAAACTTGTATTCCGGCTCAAAACAACGGGATACATCGTTTTAGATCGAAACCAGCGAGATTTATTTTTATTTATTTTCAGATACTGCAGACCATACATATACATGGCCCAGGCAGGAGGGGCATCCGCGGCAAAAACATGAGTACACATATAACAAGCATACAGCTGTTCAGAAACAAATTTCACACAAAAAATTCATAACGAGCGAACTACAATTAACAGCGCAAAAATTGACGCCCCAGTTCTTTAACAAAGTCACAGGCTGCGAAAGTGTGCGAAGGCAGGGAATTCCATTCACTGGTAGTCCTGGGAAAAAAACTATGCTTATAGGTATTGGTTCGTGCAAAAATTGGGGCCAAGGAGTGAGGGTGTGTGTGTCGAGTTTTCCTGGTGCAATGTGGCTTAACACAGTCTGGCATGTTTAACCTCAGCGTACCTGAGACGCAGTTATGCAAAAAAGCGAGCCGACTAATTTTTCGACGGGATTCCAATGTTCCTATACTATGTTGCCGCATCAATAAGGAAGGAGAATCGTGCCTTTTATATTTGCTAAAAATAAACCGGACAGCCTTTCTTTGGACTCGCTCGAGCTGCAATATGTCCTTCTTATTGTGCCGATCCCATACAATGGAGGCATATTCGAGCTTGGCTCTAATGCTGGCATTATAAGCTAATAGCTTAACTTCGACAGGTGCACCTTTAAGTTTCCTCTTTAGGGACCACAGCTTACTAATAGCGGAAGAACAAATGGCGGATATGTGCGGAGACCAAGTTAGTTTATTTGTTAGCGTCACACCAAGATATTTATGCGTGTCTACTTCTGTTATAATATTGTTGTTAAGCAAGTAAGAATAGGTGCTGATATTTTTCTTCCTTGTAACTCGCAACAGAACTGTGTTTTGTGCATTTAGTTGCATTCCCCATCGAATGCACCACTCATGAATAGCCTCTAGGTTTGCTTGTAATATTGTATGGTCATTTGGTGCTGTGATGTTCTTAAAAAGCACACAATCATCCGCGAACAATCGGATAGCAACGCCACCATGAACGACATCAGACAAATCACTGATGTATATCAAAAACAATAGCGGCCCCAAGACGCTGCCTTGGGGGACACCAGAAGTCACAGAAAGTGTTTTTGACGAGAAATTCATAATTTCAACGAACTGCTGCCTATCTCTAAGGTACGCCCTTATCCACTGCAAAACGCAGGAAGGAAGACAGTGCATTCCAATTTGTACAGCAACTTTCCATGCGGCACTTTATCGAAGGCCTTCGAAAAGTCTAAAAACAGCGCATCCAGCTGGCCATTCATGTCAAGAGCTTGTGCGAAATCATGAACAGTACAAACAAGTTGGGTAACAGTTCACATGTGCTTCCTAAAACCGTGCTGATACTGTGATAGAAAGTTGCGGCTTTCTAGGAAATCTCTGATGTAGGTGGCAATGACGTGTTCAAAGAGCTTACAGCACGTACTCGTGATTGAAATGGGGCGGTAATTTGACACAGATAAACGATCACCATTTTTGTAAATGGGAACCACACGTGCTTTCCTCCAGTCATGTGGTATTTCCCCTGTGGCAAGTGATAAGTTGAAGATCTCTGTTAAGAATGGAGATAGTTGTTCCGCGTACCGTCGCAGAAAAGAATTCGGTATATCGTCAGGACCAGAAGGTTTTTTAGCATCGAGTTTTAAAAGCATAGCTGTGACCCCTTCCCTAGAAACCACGAGATCATCCGCGCCTGCTGAGTGTGTACTGTGAACCCTGAATTCTTCTGCGGCAGTGAATACACTCTGGAAGTAACCGTTGAAATGTTCGGCGATTTCAGGGGGATCAGATATTGTTGCATCTCCGATTTTAATTTTCTTAATTTCCTTTTTGCTTCCATTTAGGTGACGCCAGAATTTTCTGGCATCGCTCTTTATGAAGGCAGTAAGACGATGACCAAAGTAATTACTTCTAGATTCCCTAACCTTTGCCAATAACTCTTGCCTTAGTTCATGGAAGCGTGTAGTTGTCGTGTTGTGGTGCCTCCTTAGTCGCTTCATCTTACGTTTGGTATGGATAATGTCACGGGTAATCCAGGGAGTGAAGCGTCGGCTACGAAGATTCCTTGAGGGTACATAGTTATTAACCCAAAATTTGATGGCGCCGCAAAACTTTTTCCAGGAAATTTCAACATTATTGACCACGTTGTCAAACTGGATATCCAAGTAGTCAATGATTGTAACATCATCAGCCCTGGAAAAATCTTTTACTACTCTTTGTATTTTTTTCTGCCTAGTGTGGTTTTGCGATAGCCACCTCAAAAATACCAACTTGTGGTCAGAAATTCCTTCTTCTACTGAAACCTCAGAACTATGAAAGAACTCAGTGGTGAATAAAAGATCGAGAATCGCAGTGCCACGAGTGAATTCACGAACACGCTGTTCTAAGTTCAAATAAAACATCATATCTAGCACTGCATCTGCTGATCTAGAAATTCCATAATTCAAGGAGCTCCAGTGAATCGATGGTAGGTTAAAATTCCCCGTGATGACAACATTCCTTCCGCCAAACCCTTGGAGGTGGTCGTATAAATGGTCCAAAAAAAAGTCATCAGCGTCCGGAGCACGATATACCGCACACAGAAAAAAATTCACTCCGAAAAGGCAAAGTTTCAACAAGAGACTTTCGTGCGCAGCAATTTGTTCACAGACAGTAACATCAACATATTCCTTCGTAACAACTGCTACACCGCCACCACGCGCGCCTCTATCACGCCGATACAGGTGATACCCCGGTGGTACGATTTCATCATCATTTATATCGTCGTGCAGCCAAGTCTCAGTGATCACGCAAATATGGGGATCGTACGAAATCAGAAGTGTCTCCAAAGCGTCTGTTTTATTTGCTATGCTTCTAGCGTTCAAAGAAACCATGCGCAACTCACTCAACTTTGTTTGATAGCTATCAGGCAAGGCAACTGCTTTCTTCGGTAGTGCCAGGCGGGACAACGTGTTGTCATCCCATACATAGAAGACGTCGTCAACGCGAAGTTTATCATAAAATAGGTTCACTTTCTTCCCTTCATCTTTTTCGCTCTTGGCGCTTTCCCAGAGAAGCTTCCGCTTTCGGAGCGTCTCTGTGCAGTAGTCATTTTGGACCGACATGCCTGATCCCTTTAGCTTTCGAGCATTACGTTGAACAGCCTCTTTTTCTCTGTAATCTTCAAAGCGCACACTAATCGGTCTTTTGGGTGGTTTCCCAAATCTGTAAATGCGGCTAATGGACATGCACTTTACATTGAGCTTATCTTCGAATATTTCTTCCATAACCTTACTGCGCAAGGACAATTCTGATTCATCTGAACTGCCTTCAACGCCAAAAACAATAAGGTTAGGCTTCCGGCTACGATTTTCCAAGTCGACCAGCTTTTTGTGTTCTATCTGTTGAGCTTCTTTCATTTTATCAATAATAATTTGGACATCAGAAGTGGTGCTGGTCGTGTTAGGAATAATTTCGGATTTCTGTTCCAGACTAGCCAGCCTAACCTCAATGCTCGTAACCCTCTTTTCTGTGGTTTCAAGGCGAGTTATCAAGTCAGCAATATCAGTTCTGATGGCCTGTTGGCCATTCACTAGCGTCTGAAGCATTTCCTCGACAGATGGTCCCGGGTTTTCCTCAACATCCCCACACAGAACAAGTCTACAAGAACAAAAACACTCATATGCAATTTCTAAACAGGTGTGAGGGCACTGCAGAATAATCAAAAATCTATCATCACTACGGATTGAGAAGCTATAACTGACCTGTACGATGAAAACAAGCCGCATAGTTAGCGATCGTCGCCTGGCCACTTCGCCGTGCCCACTGACTGAAGTCGGGTGTGGTGCTTCCTTTATACAGCTTGTACCCGATGACGTGACGAAGCCTTGATTGGTCGCACGAATGGTAGCGCTCGTGGTGATGATAAGCTTCCCAGCATGCTTGTCGATAAAGTCAGTTGCTGCCGACGAAGAAGCCTGGGGCGGTGATAGCGCTCCGCTGACGGACAGGAACAGCGCCTGTACGATGAAAACAAGCCGCATAGTTAGCGATCGTCGCCTGGCCACTTCGCCGTACCCACTGACTGATGTCGGGTGTGGTGCTTCCTTTATACAGCTTGTACCCGATGACGTGACGAAGCCTTGATTGGTCGCACGAATGGTAGCGCTCGTGGTGATGATAAGCTTCCCAGCATGCTTGTCGATAAAGTCAGTTGCTGCCGACGAAGAAGCCTGGGGCGGTAATAGCGCTCCGCTGACGGACAGGAACAGCGCCTGTACGATGAAAACAAGCCGCATAGTTAGCGATCGTCGCCTGGCCACTTCGCCGTGCCCACTCCGATTTACGCACTTCGATTTTAAAACTCGTCGAAGAGTAGACGAGAGAGAGCTGTAAGCTTTTTCTCTCAGAACCGCGCGAAAACTTGTATTCCGGCTCAAAACAACGAGATACATCGTTTTAGATCGAAACTAGCAAAATTCACGAGCATCGATTTTACAAGTCGTCGAAGAGTAGACGAGAGATAGGTGTAAACTTTTTCTCTCAGAACTGCACGAAAACTTGTATTCCGGCTGAAAACAACGGGATACATCGTTTTAGATCGAAAGTAGCAAAATTCACGAGCGTCAAATTTACAAGTCGTCAAAGAGTAGACGAGAGAAAGGTGTAAACTTTTTCTCTCAGAACTGCGCGAAAACTTGTATTCCGGCTCAAAACAACGGGATACATCGTTTAAGATCGAAACAAGCGAGATTCACGAACATCGATTTTACTAGTCGTCGAAGAGTAGACGAGAGAAAGGTATAAACTTTTTCTTTCAGAACTGCGCGAAAACTTGCATTCCGGCTCAAAACAACGGGATACATTGTTTTAGATCGAAACTAGCAAAATTCACGAGCATCGATTTTACTAGTCGTCGAAGAGTAGACGAGATAACGGTGTAAACTTTTTCTCTCAGAATTGCACGAAAACTTGAATTCCGGCTGAAAACAACGGGATACATCGTTTTAGATCGAAACTAGCGAGATTCACGAACATCGATTTTACAAGTCGTCGAAGAGTAGACGAGAGCTGTAAACTTTTTCTCTCAGAACTGCGCGAAAAGTTGTATTCCAGCTCAAAACAACGGGATACATCGTTTTAGATCGAAACTAGCGAGATTCACGAACATCGATTTTACAAGTCGTCGAAGAGTAGACGAGAGAAAGGTATAAACTTTTTCTCTCAGAACTGCGCGAAAACTTGTATTCCGGCTCAAAACAACGGGATACATCGTTTTAGATCGAAACTAGAAAATTCACGAGCATCGAGTTTACAAGTCGTTGAAGAGTAGACGAGAGAAAGGTGTAAACTTTTTCTCTCAGAACGACGCGAAAACTTGTATTCCGGCTCAAAACACCGGGATACATCGTTTTAGATTGAAACTATCGCGATTCACGAACATCGATTTTACATGTCGTCGAAGAGTAGACGAGAGAAAGCTGTAAAAGTTTTATCTCAGAACTGCGGGATAACTTGTATTCCAGCTCGAAACAACGGGATACATCGTTTTAGATCGAAACTAGCGAGATTCACGAACATCAATTTTACAAGTCGTCGAAGAGTAGACGAGACCTGTAAACTTTTTCTGTCAGAACTGGAGGAAAACTTGTATTCCGGCTCAAAATAACGGGATACATCGTTTTAGATCAAAACTAGCAAAATTCACGAGCATCGATTTTACTAGTCGTCGAAGAGTAGACGAGAGAAAGGTGTAAACTTTTTCTCTCAGAACGGCGCGAAAACTTGTATTCCGGCTCAAAACACCGGGATACATCGTTTTAGATTGAAACTAGCGCGATTCACGAACATCGATTTTACATGTCGTCGAAGAGTAGACGAGAGAAAGCTGTAAAAGTTTTATCTCAGAACTGCGGGATAACTTGTATTCCAGCTCGAAACAACGGGATACATCGTTTTAGATCGAAACTAGCGAGATTCACGAACATCGATTTTACAAGTCGTCGAAGAGTAGACGAGACCTGTAAACTTTTTCTGTCAGAACTGGAGGAAAACTTGTATTCGGGCTCAAAACAACGGGATACATCGTTTTAGATCGAAACTAGCGAGATTTACGCACTTCGATTTTACAACTCGTCGAAGAGTAGACGAGAGAGAGCTGTAAGCTTTTTCTCTCAGAACTGCGCGAAAACTTGTATTCCGGCTCAAAACAACGAGATACATCGTCTTAGATCGAAACTAGCAAATTCACGAGCATCGATTTTACACGTCGTCGAAGAGTAGACGAGAGAAAGGTGTAAACTTTTTCTCTCAGAACTGCGCGAAAACTTGTATTCCGGCTCAAAATAACGGGATACATCGTTTTAGATCAAAACTAGCAAAATTCACGAGCATCGATTTTACTAGTCGTCGAAGAGTAGACGAGAGAAAGGTGTAAACTTTTTCTCTCAGAACGGCGCGAAAACTTGTATTCCGGCTCCAAACACCGGGATACATCGTTTTAGATTGAAACTAGCGCGATTCACGAACATCGATTTTACATGTCGTCGAAGAGTAGACGAGAGGAAGCTGTAAACGTTTTATCTCAGAACTGCGCGAAAACTTGTATTCCGGCTCAGAACACCGGGATACATCGTTTTAGATTGAAACTAGCGAGATTCACGAACATCGATTTTACAAGTCGTCGAAGAAAAGACGAGACCTGTAAACTTATTCTCTCAGAACTGGAGGAAAACTTGTATTCCGGCTCAAAACAACGGGATACATCGTTTTAGATCGAAACCAGCGAGATTTATTTTTATTTATTTTCAGATACTGCAGACCATACATATACATGGCCCAGGCAGGAGGGGCATCCGCGGCAAAAACATGAGTACACATATAACAAGCATACAGCTGTTCAGAAACAAATTTCACACAAAAAATTCATAACGAGCGAACTACAATTAACAGCGCAAAAATTGACGCTCCAGTTCTTTAACAAAGTCACAGGCTGCGAAAGTGTGCGAAGGCAGGGAATTCCATTCACTGGTAGTCCTGGGAAAAAAACTATGCTTATAGGTATTGGTTCGTGCAAAAATTGGGGCCAAGGAGTGAGGGTGTGTGTGTCGAGTTTTCCTGGTGCAATGTGGCTTAACACAGTCTGGCATGTTTAACCTCAGCGTACCTGAGACGCAGTTATGCAAAAAAGCGAGCCGACTAATTTTTCGACGGGATTCCAATGTTCCTATACTATGTTGCCGCATCAATAAGGAAGGAGAATCGTGCCTTTTATATTTGCTAAAAATAAACCGGACAGCCTTTCTTTGGACTCGCTCGAGCTGCAATATGTCCTTCTTATTGTGCGGATCCCATACAATGGAGGCATATTCGAGCTTGGCTCTAATGCTGGCATTATAAGCTAATAGCTTAACTTCGACAGGTGCACCTTTAGGTTTCCTCTTTAGGGACCACAGCTTACTAATAGCGGAAGAACAAATGGCGGATATGTGCGGAGACCAAGTTAGTTTATTTGTTAGCGTCACACCAAGATATTTATGCGTGTCTACTTGTGTTATAATATTGTTGTTAAGCAAGTAAGAATATGTGCTAATATTTTTCTTCCTTGTAACTCGCAACAGAACTGTTTTTTGTGCATTTAGTTGCATTCCCCATCGAATGCACCACTCATGAATAGCCTCTAGGTTTGCTTGTAATATTGTATGGTCATTTGGTGCTGTGATGTTCTTAAAAAGCACACAATCATCCGCGAACAATCGGATAGCAACGCCACCATGAACGACATCAGACAAATCATTGATGTATATCAAAAACAATAGCGGCCCCAAGACGCTGCCTTGGGGGACACCAGAAGTCACAGAAAGCGTTTTTGACGAGAAATTCATAATTTCAACGAACTGCTGCCTATCTCTAAGTTACGCCCTTATCCACTGCAAAACGCAGGAAGGAAGACCAGTGCATTCCAATTTGTACAGCAACTTTCCATGCGGCACTTTATCGAAGGCCTTCGAAAAGTCTAAAAACAGCGCATCCAGCTGGCCATTCATGTCAAGAGCTTGTGCGAAATCATGAACAGTACAAACAAGTTGGGTAACAGTTGACATGTGCTTCCTAAAACCGTGCTGATACTGTGATAGAAAGTTGCGGCTTTCTAGGAAATCTCTGATGTAGGTGGCAATGACGTGTTCAAAGAGCTTACAGCACGTACTCGTGATTGAAATGGGGCGGTAATTTGACAGAGATAAACGATCACCATTTTTGTAAATGGGAACCACACGTGCTTTCCTCCAGTCATGTGGTATTTCCCCTGTGGCAAGTGATAAGTTGAAGATATCTGTTAAGAATGGAGATCGTTGTTCCGCGTACCGTCGCAGAAAAGAATTCGGTATATCGTCAGGACCAGAAGGTTTTTTAGCATCGAGTTTTAAAAGCATAGCTGTGACCCCTTCCCTAGAAACCACGAGATCATCCGCGCCTGCTGAGTGTGTACTGTGAACCCTGAATTCTTCTGCGGCAGTGAATACACTCTGGAAGTAACCGTTGAAATGTTCGGCGATTTCAGGGGGATCAGATATTGTTGCATCTCCGATTTTAATTTTCTTAATTTCCTTTTTGCTTCCATTTAGATGACGCCAGAATTTTCTGGCATCGCTCTTTATGAAGGCAGTAAGACGATGACCAAAGTAATTACTTCTAGATTCCCTAACCTTTGCCAATAACTCTTGCCTTAGTTCATGGAAGCGTGTAGTTGTCGTGTTGTGGTGCCTCCTTAGTCGCTTCATCTTACGTTTGGTATGGATAATGTCACGGGTAATCCAGGGAGTGAAGCGTCGGCTACGAAGATTCCTTGAGGGTACATAGTTATTAACCCAAAATTTGATGGCGCCGCAAAACTTTTTCCAGGAAATTTCAACATTATTGACCACGTTGTCAAACTGGATATCCAAGTAGTCAATGATTGTAACATCATCAGCCCTGGAAAAATCTTTTACTACTCTTTGTATTTTTTTCTGCCTAGTGTGGTTTTGCAATAGCCACCTCAAAAATACCAACTTGTGGTCAGAAATTCCTTCTTCTACTGAAACCTCAGAACTATGAAATAACTCAGTGGTGAATAAAAGATCGAGAATCGCAGTGCCACGAGTGAATTCACGAACACGCTGTTCTAAGTTCAAATAAAACATCATATCTAGCACTGCATCTGCTGATCTAGAAATTCCATAATTCAAGGAGCTCCAGTGAATCGATGGTAGGTTAAAATTCCCCGTGATGACAACATTCCTTCCGCCAAACCCTTGGAGGTGGTCGTATAAATGGTCCAAAAAAAAGTCATCAGCGTCCGGAGCACGATATACCGCACACAGAAAAAAATTCACTCCGAAAAGGCAAAGTTTCAACAAGAGACTTTCGTGCGTAGCAATTTGTTCACAGACAGTAACATCAACATATTCCTTCGTAACAACTGCTACACCGCCACCACGTGCGCCTCTATCACGCCGATACAGGTGATACCCCGGTGGTACGATTTCATCATCATTTATATCGTCGTGCAGCCAAGTCTCAGTGATCACGCAAATATGGGGATCGTACGAAATCAGAAGTGTCTCCAAAGCGTCTGTTTTATTTGCTATGCTTCTAGCGTTCAAAGAAACCATGCGCAACTCACTCAACTTTGTTTGCTAGCTATCAGGCAAGGCAACTGCTTTCTTCGGTAGTGCCAGGCGGGACAACGTGTTGTCATCCCATACATAGAAGACGTCGTCAACGCGAAGTTTATCATAAAATAGGTTCACTTTCTTCCCTTCATCTTTTTCGCTCTTGGCGCTTTCCCAGAGAAGCTTCCGCTTTCGGAGCGTCTCTGTGAAGTAGTCATTTTGGACCGACATGCCTGATTCCTTTAGCTTTCGAGCATTACGTTGAACAGCCTCTTTTTCTCTGTAATCTTCAAAGCGCACACTAATCGGTCTTTTGGGTGAAGGTTTCCCAAATCTGTAAATGCGGCTAATGGACATCTTCGAATATTTCTTCCATAACCTTACTGCGCAAGGACGATTCTGATTCATCTGAACTGGCTTCAACGCCAAAAACAATAAGGTTAGGCTTCCGGCTACGATTTTCCAAGTCGACCAGCTTTTTGTGTTCTATCTGTTGAGCTTCTTTCATTTTATCAATAATAATTTGGACATCAGAAGTGGTGCTGGTCGTGTTAGGAATAATTTCGGATTTCTGTTCCAGACTAGCCAGTCTAACCTCAATGCTCGTAACCCTCTTTTCTGTGGTTTCAAGGCGAGTTATCAAGTCAGTAATATCAGTTCTGATGGCCTGTTGGCCATTCACTAGCGTCTGAAGCATTTCCTCGACAGATGGTCCCGGGTTTTCCTCAACATCCCCACACAGAACAAGTCTACAAGAACAAAAACACTCATATGCAATTTCTAAACAGGTGTGAGGGCACGGCAGAATAATCAAAAATCTATCATCACTACGGATTGAGAAGCTATAACTGACCTGTACGATGAAAACAAGCCGCATAGTTAGCGATCGTCGCCTGGCCACTTCGCCGTGCCCACTGACTGATGTCGGGTGTGGTGCTTCCTTTATACAGCTTGTACCCGATGACGTGACGAAGCCTTGATTGGTCGCACGAATGGTAGCGCTCGTGGTGATGATAAGCTTCCCAGCATGCTTGTCGATAAAGTCAGTTGCTGCCGACGAAGAAGCCTGGGGCGGTGATAGCGCTCCGCTGACGGACAGGAACAGCGCCTGTACAATGAAAACAAGCCGCATAGTTAGCGATCGTCGCCTGGCCACTTCGCCGTGCCCACTGACTGAAGTCGGGTGTGGTGCTTCCTTTATACAGCTTGTACCCGATGACGTGACGAAGCCTTGATTGGTCGCACGAATGGTAGCGCTCGTGGTGATGATAAGCTTCCCAGCATGCTTGTCGATAAAGTCAGTTGCTGCCGACGAAGAAGCCCGGGGCGGTGATAGCGCTCCGCTGACGGACAGGAACAGCGCCTGTACGATGAAAACAAGCCGCATAGTTAGCGATCGTCGCCTGGCCACTTCGCCGTGCCCACTCCGATTTACGCACTTCGATTTTAAAACTCGTCGAAGAGTAGACGAGAGAGAGCTGTAAGCTTTTTCTCTCAGAACTGCGCGAAAACTTGTATTCCGGCTCAAAACAACGAGATACATCGTTTTAGATCGAAACTAGCAAAATTCACGAGCATCGATTTTACAAGTCGTCGAAGAGTAGACGAGAGATAGGTGTAAACTTTTTCTCTCAGAACTGCACGAAAACTTGTATTCCGGCTGAAAACAACGGGATACATCGTTTTAGATCGAAAGTAGCAAAATTCACGAGCGTCAAATTTACAAGTCGTCGAAGAGTAGACGAGAGAAAGGTGTAAACTTTTTCTCTCAGAACTGCGCGAAAACTTGTATTCCGGCTCAAAACAACGGGATACATCGTTTAAGATCAAAACAAGCGAGATTCACGAACATCGATTTTACTAGTCGTCGAAGAGTAGACGAGAGAAAGGTATAAACTTTTTCTTTCAGAACTGCGCGAAAACTTGCATTCCGGCTCAAAACAACGGGATACATTGTTTTAGATCGAAACTAGCAAAATTCACGAGCATCGATTTTACTAGTCGTCGAAGAGTAGACGAGATAAAGGTGTAAACTTTTTCTCTCAGAATTGCACGAAAACTTGAATTCCGGCTGAAAACAACGGGATACATCGTTTTAGATCGAAACTTGCGAGATTCACGAACATCGATTTTACAAGTCGTCGAAGAGTAGACGAGAGCTGTAAACTTTTTCTCTCAGAACTGCGCGAAAAGTTGTATTCCTGCTCAAAACAACGGGATACATCGTTTTAGATCGAAACTAGCGAGATTCACGAACATCGATTTTACAAGTCGTCGAAGAGTAGACGAGACCTGTAAACTTTTTCTCTCAGAACTGGATGAAAACTTGCATTCCGGCTCAAAACAACGGGATACATTGTTTTAGATCGAAACCAGCGAGATTTACGCACTTCGATTTTACAACTCGTCGAAGAGTAGACGAGAGAGAGCTGTAAGCTTTTTCTCTCAGAACTGCGCGAAAACTTGTATTCCGGCTCAAAACAACGAGATACATCGTCTTAGATCGAAACTAGCAAATTCACGAGCATCGATTTTACAAGTCGTCGAAGAGTAGACGAGAGAAAGGTGTAAACGTTTTCTCTCAGAACTGCGCGAAAACTTGTATTCCGGCTCAAAATAACGGGATACATCGTTTTAGATCAAAACTAGCAAAATTCACGAGCATCGATTTTACTAGTCGTCGAAGAGTAGACGAGAGAAAGGTGTAAACTTTTTCTCTCAGAACGGCGCGAAAACTTGTATTCCGGCTCAAAACACCGGGATACATCGTTTTAGATTGAAACTAGCGCGATTCACGAACATCGATTTTACATGTCGTCGAAGAGTAGACGAGAGAAAGCTGTAAACGTTTTATCTCAGAACTGCGCGAAAACTTCTATTCCGGCTCAAAACACCGGGATACATCGTTTTAGATTGAAACTAGCGAGATTCACGAACATCGATTTTACAAGTCGTCGAAGAAAAGACGAGACCTGTAAACTTTTTCTCTCAGAACTGGAGGAAAACTTGTATTCCGGCTCAAAACAACGGGATACATCGTTTTAGATCGAAACCAGCGAGATTTACGCACTTCGATTTTACAACTCGTCGAAGAGTAGACGAGAGAGAGCTGTAAGCTTTTTCTTTCAGAACTGCGCGAAAACTTGTATTCCGGCTCAAAACAACGAGATACATCGTTTTAGATCGAAACTAGCAAAATTCATGAGCATCAATTTTACTAGTCGTCGAAGAGTAGACGAGAGAAAGGTGTAAATGTTTTCTCTTAGAACTGCACGAAAACTTGTATTCCGGCTCAAAACAACGGGATACATCGTTTTAGATCGAAACTAGCAAAATTCACGAGCATCGATTTTACAAGTCGTCGAAGAGTAGACGAGAGAAAGGTATAAACTTTTTCTCTCAGAACTGCGCGAAAACTTGTATTCCGGCTCAAAACAACGGGATACATCGTTTTAGATCGAAACTAGCAAAATTCACGAGCATCGAGTTTACAAGTCGTTGAAGAGTAGACGAGAGAAAGATGTAAACTTTTTCTCTCAGAACGGCGCGAAAACTTGTATTCCGGCCCAAAACACCGGGATACATCGTTTTAGATTGAAACTATCGCGATTCACGAACATCGATTTTACATGTCGTCGAAGAGTAGACGAGAGAAAGCTGTAAACGTTTTATCTCAGAACTGCGGGATAACTTGTATTCCAGCTCGAAACAACGGGATACATCGTTTTAGATCGAAACTAGCGAGATTCACGAACATCGATTTTACAAGTCGTCGAAGAGTAGACGAGACCTGTAAACTTTTTTTGTCAGAACTGGAGGAAAACTTGTATTCCGGCTCAAAACAACGGGATACATCGTTTTAGATCGAAACTAGCGAGATTTACGCACTTCAATTTTACAACTCGTCGAAGAGTAGACGAGAGAGAGCTGTAAGCTTTTTCTCTCAGAACTGCGCGAAAACTTGTATTCTGGCTCAAAACAACGAGATACATCGTCTTAGATCGAAACTAGCAAATTCACGAGCATCGATTTTACACGTCGTCGAAGAGTAGACGAGAGAAAGGTGTAAAAGTTTTATCTCAGAACTGCGGGATAACTTGTATTCCAGCTCGAAACAACGGGATACATCGTTTTAGATCGAAACTAGCGAGATTCACGAACATCGATTTTACAAGTCGTCGAAGAGTAGACGAGACCTGTAAACTTTTTCTGTCAGAACTGGAGGAAAACTTGTATTCGGGCTCAAAACAACGGGATACATCGTTTTAGATCGAAACTAGCGAGATTTACGCACTTCGATTTTACAACTCGTCGAAGAGTAGACGAGAGAGAGCTGTAAGCTTTTTCTCTCAGAACTGCGCGAAAACTTGTATTCCGGCTCAAAACAACGAGATACATCGTCTTAGATCGAAACTAGCAAATTCACGAGCATCGATTTTACACGTCGTCGAAGAGTAGACGAGAGAAAGGTGTAAACTTTTTCTCTCAGAACTGCGCGAAAACTTGTATTCCGGCTCAAAATAACGGGATACATCGTTTTAGATCAAAACTAGCAAAATTCACGAGCATCGATTTTACTAGTCGTCGAAGAGTAGACGAGAGAAAGGTGTAAACTTTTTCTCTCAGAACGGCGCGAAAACTTGTATTCCGGCTCCAAACACCGGGATACATCGTTTTAGATTGAAACTAGCGCGATTCACGAACATCGATTTTACATGTCGTCGAAGAGTAGACGAGAGGAAGCTGTAAACGTTTTATCTCAGAACTGCGCGAAAACTTGTATTCCGGCTCAGAACACCGGGATACATCGTTTTAGATTGAAACTAGCGAGATTCACGAACATCGATTTTACAAGTCGTCGAAGAAAAGACGAGACCTGTAAACTTATTCTCTCAGAACTGGAGGAAAACTTGTATTCCGGCTCAAAACAACGGGATACATCGTTTTAGATCGAAACCAGCGAGATTTATTTTTATTTATTTTCAGATACTGCAGACCATACATATACATGGCCCAGGCAGGAGGGGCATCCGCGGCAAAAACATGAGTACACATATAACAAGCATACAGCTGTTCAGAAACAAATTTCACACAAAAAATTCATAACGAGCGAACTACAATTAACAGCGCAAAAATTGACGCTCCAGTTCTTTAACAAAGTCACAGGCTGCGAAAGTGTGCGAAGGCAGGGAATTCCATTCACTGGTAGTCCTGGGAAAAAAACTATGCTTATAGGTATTGGTTCGTGCAAAAATTGGGGCCAAGGAGTGAGGGTGTGTGTGTCGAGTTTTCCTGGTGCAATGTGGCTTAACACAGTCTGGCATGTTTAACCTCAGCGTACCTGAGACGCAGTTATGCAAAAAAGCGAGCCGACTAATTTTTCGACGGGATTCCAATGTTCCTATACTATGTTGCCGCATCAATAAGGAAGGAGAATCGTGCCTTTTATATTTGCTAAAAATAAACCGGACAGCCTTTCTTTGGACTCGCTCGAGCTGCAATATGTCCTTCTTATTGTGCGGATCCCATACAATGGAGGCATATTCGAGCTTGGCTCTAATGCTGGCATTATAAGCTAATATTTTAACTTCGACAGGTGCACCTTTAGGTTTCCTCTTTAGGGACCACAGCTTACTAATAGCGGAAGAACAAATGGCGGATATGTGCGGAGACCAAGTTAGTTTATTTGTTAGCGTCACACCAAGATATTTATGCGTGTCTACTTGTGTTATAATATTGTTGTTAAGCAAGTAAGAATAGGTGCTAATATTTTTCTTCCTTGTAACTCGCAACAGAACTGTTTTTTGTGCATTTAGTTGCATTCCCCATCGAATGCACCACTCATGAATAGCCTCTAGGTTTGCTTGTAATATTGTATGGTCATTTGGTGCTGTGATGTTCTTAAAAAGCACACAATCATCCGCGAACAATCGGATAGCAACGCCACCATGAACGACATCAGACAAATCATTGATGTATATCAAAAACAATAGCGGCCCCAAGACGCTGCCTTGGGGGACACCAGAAGTCACAGAAAGCGTTTTTGACGAGAAATTCATAATTTCAACGAACTGCTGCCTATCTCTAAGGTACGCCCTTATCCACTGCAAAACGCAGGAAGGAAGACCAGTGCATTCCAATTTGTACAGCAACTTTCCATGCGGCACTTTATCGAAGGCCTTCGAAAAGTCTAAAAACAGCGCATCCAGCTGGCCATTCATGTCAAGAGCTTGTGCGAAATCATGAACAGTACAAACAAGTTGGGTAACAGTTGACATGTGCTTCCTAAAACCGTGCTGATACTGTGATAGAAAGTTGCGGCTTTCTAGGAAATCTCTGATGTAGGTGGCAATGACGTGTTCAAAGAGCTTACAGCACGTACTCGTGATTGAAATGGGGCGGTAATTTGACAGAGATAAACGATCACCATTTTTGTAAATGGGAACCACACGTGCTTTCCTCCAGTCATGTGGTATTTCCCCTGTGGCAAGTGATAAGTTGAAGATATCTGTTAAGAATGGAGATCGTTGTTCCGCGTACCGTCGCAGAAAAGAATTCGGTATATCGTCAGGACCAGAAGGTTTTTTAGCATCGAGTTTTAAAAGCATAGCTGTGACCCCTTCCCTAGAAACCACGAGATCATCCGCGCCTGCTGAGTGTGTACTGTGAACCCTGAATTCTTCTGCGGCAGTGAATACACTCTAGAAGTAACCGTTGAAATGTTCGGCGATTTCAGGGGGATCAGATATTGTTGCATCTCCGATTTTAATTTTCTTAATTTCCTTTTTGCTTCCATTTAGGTGACGCCAGAATTTTCTGGCATCGCTCTTTATGAAGGCAGTAAGACGATGACCAAAGTAATTACTTCTAGATTCCCTAACCTTTGCCAATAACTCTTGCCTTAGTTCATGGAAGCGTGTAGTTGTCGTGTTGTGGTGCCTCCTTAGTCGCTTCATCTTACGTTTGGTATGGATAATGTCACGGGTAATCCAGGGAGTGAAGCGTCGGCTACGAAGATTCCTTGAGGGTACATAGTTATTAACCCAAAATTTGATGGCGCCGCAAAACTTTTTCCAGGAAATTTCAACATTATTGACCACGTTGTCAAACTGGATATCCAAGTAGTCAATGATTGTAACATCATCAGCCCTGGAAAAATCTTTTACTACTCTTTGTATTTTTTTCTGCCTAGTGTGGTTTTGCGATAGCCACCTCAAAAATACCAACTTGTGGTCAGAAATTCCTTCTTCTACTGAAACCTCAGAACTATGAAATAACTCAGTGGTGAATAAAAGATCGAGAATCGCAGTGCCACGAGTGAATTCACGAACACGCTGTTCTAAGTTCAAATAAAACATCATATCTAGCACTGCATCTGCTGATCTAGAAATTCCATAATTCAAGGAGCTCCAGTGAATCGATGGTAGGTTAAAATTCCCCGTGATGACAACATTCCTTCCGCCAAACCCTTGGAGGTGGTCGTATAAATGGTCCAAAAAAAAGTCATCAGCGTCCGGAGCACGATATACCGCACACAGAAAAAAATTCACTCCGAAAAGGCAAAGATTCAACAAGAGACTTTCGTGCGTAGCAATTTGTTCACAGACAGTAACATCAACATATTCATTCGTAACAACTGCTACACCGCCACCACGTGCGCCTCTATCACGCCGATACAGGTGATACCCCGGTGGTACGATTTCATCATCATTTATATCGTCGTGCAGCCAAGTCTCAGTGATCACGCAAATATGGGGATCGTACGAAATCAGAAGTGTCTCCAAAGCGTCTGTTTTATTTGCTATGCTTCTAGCGTTCAAAGAAACCATGCGCAACTCACTCAACTTTGTTTGCTAGCTATCAGGCAAGGCAACTGCTTTCTTCGGTAGTGCCAGGCGGGACAACGTGTTGTCATCCCATACATAGAAGACGTCGTCAACGCGAAGTTTATCATAAAATAGGTTCACTTTCTTCCCTTCATCTTTTTCGCTCTTGGCGCTTTCCCAGAGAAGCTTCCGCTTTCGGAGCGTCTCTGTGAAGTAGTCATTTTGGACCGACATGCCTGATTCCTTTAGCTTTCGAGCATTACGTTGAACAGCCTCTTTTTCTCTGTAATCTTCAAAGCGCACACTAATCGGTCTTTTGGGTGAAGGTTTCCCAAATCTGTAAATGCGGCTAATGGACATCTTCGAATATTTCTTCCATAACCTTACTGCGCAAGGACGATTCTGATTCATCTGAACTGGCTTCAACGCCAAAAACAATAAGGTTAGGCTTCCGGCTACGATTTTCCAAGTCGACCAGCTTTTTGTGTTCTATCTGTTGAGCTTCTTTCATTTTATCAATAATAATTTGGACATCAGAAGTGGTGCTGGTCGTGTTAGGAATAATTTCGGATTTCTGTTCCAGACTAGCCAGTCTAACCTCAATGCTCGTAACCCTCTTTTCTGTGGTTTCAAGGCGAGTTATCAAGTCAGTAATATCAGTTCTGATGGCCTGTTGGCCATTCACTAGCGTCTGAAGCATTTCCTCGACAGATGGTCCCGGGTTTTCCTCAACATCCCCACACAGAACAAGTCTACAAGAACAAAAACACTCATATGCAATTTCTAAACAGGTGTGAGGGCACGGCAGAATAATCAAAAATCTATCATCACTACGGATTGAGAAGCTATAACTGACCTGTACGATGAAAACAAGCCGCATAGTTAGCGATCGTCGCCTGGCCACTTCGCCGTGCCCACTGACTGATGTCGGGTGTGGTGCTTCCTTTATACAGCTTGTACCCGATGACGTGACGAAGCCTTGATATGTCGCACGAATGGTAGCGCTCGTGGTGATGATAAGCTTCCCAGCATGCTTGTCGATAAAGTCAGTTGCTGCCGACGAAGAAGCCTGGGGCGGTGATAGCGCTCCGCTGACGGACAGGAACAGCGCCTGTACAATGAAAACAAGCCGCATAGTTAGCGATCGTCGCCTGGCCACTTCGCCGTGCCCACTGACTGAAGTCGGGTGTGGTGCTTCCTTTATACAGCTTGTACCCGATGACGTGACGAAGCCTTGATTGGTCGCACGAATGGTAGCGCTCGTGGTGATGATAAGCTTCCCAGCATGCTTGTCGATAAAGTCAGTTGCTGCCGACGAAGAAGCCCGGGGCGGTGATAGCGCTCCGCTGACGGACAGGAACAGCGCCTGTACGATGAAAACAAGCCGCATAGTTAGCGATCGTCGCCTGGCCACTTCGCCGTGCCCACTCCGATTTACGCACTTCGATTTTAAAACTCGTCGAAGAGTAGACGAGAGAGAGCTGTAAGCTTTTTCTCTCAGAACTGCGCGAAAACTTGTATTCCGGCTCAAAACAACGAGATACATCGTTTTAGATCGAAACTAGCAAAATTCACGAGCATCGATTTTACAAGTCGTCGAAGAGTAGACGAGAGATAGGTGTAAACTTTTTCTCTCAGAACTGCACGAAAACTTGTATTCCGGCTGAAAACAACGGGATACATCGTTTTAGATCGAAACTTGCGAGATTCACGAACATCGATTTTACAAGTCGTCGAAGAGTAGACGAGAGCTGTAAACTTTTTCTCTCAGAACTGCGCGAAAAGTTGTATTCCTGCTCAAAACAACGGGATACATCGTTTTAGATCGAAACTAGCGAGATTCACGAACATCGATTTTACAAGTCGTCGAAGAGTAGACGAGACCTGTAAACTTTTTCTCTCAGAACTGGATGAAAACTTGCATTCCGGCTCAAAACAACGGGATACATTGTTTTAGATCGAAACCAGCGAGATTTACGCACTTCGATTTTACAACTCGTCGAAGAGTAGACGAGAGAGAGCTGTAAGCTTTTTCTCTCAGAACTGCGCGAAAACTTGTATTCCGGCTCAAAACAACGAGATACATCGTCTTAGATCGAAACTAGCAAATTCACGAGCATCGATTTTACAAGTCGTCGAAGAGTAGACGAGAGAAAGGTGTAAACGTTTTCTCTCAGAACTGCGCGAAAACTTGTATTCCGGCTCAAAATAACGGGATACATCGTTTTAGATCAAAACTAGCAAAATTCACGAGCATCGATTTTACTAGTCGTCGAAGAGTAGACGAGAGAAAGGTGTAAACTTTTTCTCTCAGAACGGCGCGAAAACTTGTATTCCGGCTCAAAACACCGGGATACATCGTTTTAGATTGAAACTAGCGCGATTCACGAACATCGATTTTACATGTCGTCGAAGAGTAGACGAGAGAAAGCTGTAAACGTTTTATCTCAGAACTGCGCGAAAACTTCTATTCCGGCTCAAAACACCGGGATACATCGTTTTAGATTGAAACTAGCGAGATTCACGAACATCGATTTTACAAGTCGTCGAAGAAAAGACGAGACCTGTAAACTTTTTCTCTCAGAACTGGAGGAAAACTTGTATTCCGGCTCAAAACAACGGGATACATCGTTTTAGATCGAAACCAGCGAGATTTACGCACTTCGATTTTACAACTCGTCGAAGAGTAGACGAGAGAGAGCTGTAAGCTTTTTCTTTCAGAACTGCGCGAAAACTTGTATTCCGGCTCAAAACAACGAGATACATCGTTTTAGATCGAAACTAGCAAAATTCATGAGCATCAATTTTACTAGTCGTCGAAGAGTAGACGAGAGAAAGGTGTAAATGTTTTCTCTTAGAACTGCACGAAAACTTGTATTCCGGCTCAAAACAACGGGATACATCGTTTTAGATCGAAACTAGCAAAATTCACGAGCATCGATTTTACAAGTCGTCGAAGAGTAGACGAGAGAAAGGTATAAACTTTTTCTCTCAGAACTGCGCGAAAACTTGTATTCCGGCTCAAAACAACGGGATACATCGTTTTAGATCGAAACTAGCAAAATTCACGAGCATCGAGTTTACAAGTCGTTGAAGAGTAGACGAGAGAAAGATGTAAACTTTTTCTCTCAGAACGGCGCGAAAACTTGTATTCCGGCCCAAAACACCGGGATACATCGTTTTAGATTGAAACTATCGCGATTCACGAACATCGATTTTACATGTCGTCGAAGAGTAGACGAGAGAAAGCTGTAAACGTTTTATCTCAGAACTGCGGGATAACTTGTATTCCAGCTCGAAACAACGGGATACATCGTTTTAGATCGAAACTAGCGAGATTCACGAACATCGATTTTACAAGTCGTCGAAGAGTAGACGAGACCTGTAAACTTTTTTTGACAGAACTGGAGGAAAACTTGTATTCCGGCTCAAAACAACGGGATACATCGTTTTAGATCGAAACTAGCGAGATTTACGCACTTCAATTTTACAACTCGTCGAAGAGTACACGAGAGAGAGCTGTAAGCTTTTTCTCTCAGAACTGCGCGAAAACTTGTATTCTGGCTCAAAACAACGAGATACATCGTCTTAGATCGAAACTAGCAAATTCACGAGCATCGATTTTACACGTCGTCGAAGAGTAGACGAGAGAAAGGTGTAAAAGTTTTATCTCAGAACTGCGGGATAACTTGTATTCCAGCTCGAAACAACGGGATACATCGTTTTAGATCGAAACTAGCGAGATTCACGAACATCGATTTTACAAGTCGTCGAAGAGTAGACGAGACCTGTAAACTTTTTCTGTCAGAACTGGAGGAAAACTTGTATTCGGGCTCAAAACAACGGGATACATCGTTTTAGATCGAAACTAGCGAGATTTACGCACTTCGATTTTACAACTCGTCGAAGAGTAGACGAGAGAGAGCTGTAAGCTTTTTCTCTCAGAACTGCGCGAAAACTTGTATTCCGGCTCAAAACAACGAGATACATCGTCTTAGATCGAAACTAGCAAATTCACGAGCATCGATTTTACACGTCGTCGAAGAGTAGACGAGAGAAAGGTGTAAACTTTTTCTCTCAGAACTGCGCGAAAACTTGTATTCCGGCTCAAAATAACGGGATACATCGTTTTAGATCAAAACTAGCAAAATTCACGAGCATCGATTTTACTAGTCGTCGAAGAGTAGACGAGAGAAAGGTGTAAACTTTTTCTCTCAGAACGGCGCGAAAACTTGTATTCCGGCTCCAAACACCGGGATACATCGTTTTAGATTGAAACTAGCGCGATTCACGAACATCGATTTTACATGTCGTCGAAGAGTAGACGAGAGGAAGCTGTAAACGTTTTATCTCAGAACTGCGCGAAAACTTGTATTCCGGCTCAGAACACCGGGATACATCGTTTTAGATTGAAACTAGCGAGATTCACGAACATCGATTTTACAAGTCGTCGAAGAAAAGACGAGACCTGTAAACTTATTCTCTCAGAACTGGAGGAAAACTTGTATTCCGGCTCAAAACAACGGGATACATCGTTTTAGATCGAAACCAGCGAGATTTATTTTTATTTATTTTCAGATACTGCAGACCATACATATACATGGCCCAGGCAGGAGGGGCATCCGCGGCAAAAACATGAGTACACATATAACAAGCATACAGCTGTTCAGAAACAAATTTCACACAAAAAATTCATAACGAGCGAACTACAATTAACAGCGCAAAAATTGACGCTCCAGTTCTTTAACAAAGTCACAGGCTGCGAAAGTGTGCGAAGGCAGGGAATTCCATTCACTGGTAGTCCTGGGAAAAAAACTATGCTTATAGGTATTGGTTCGTGCAAAAATTGGGGCCAAGGAGTGAGGGTGTGTGTGTCGAGTTTTCCTGGTGCAATGTGGCTTAACACAGTCTGGCATGTTTAACCTCAGCGTACCTGAGACGCAGTTATGCAAAAAAGCGAGCCGACTAATTTTTCGACGGGATTCCAATGTTCCTATACTATGTTGCCGCATCAATAAGGAAGGAGAATCGTGCCTTTTATATTTGCTAAAAATAAACCGGACAGCCTTTCTTTGGACTCGCTCGAGCTGCAATATGTCCTTCTTATTGTGCGGATCCCATACAATGGAGGCATATTCGAGCTTGGCTCTAATGCTGGCATTATAAGCTAATATTTTAACTTCGACAGGTGCACCTTTAGGTTTCCTCTTTAGGGACCACAGCTTACTAATAGCGGAAGAACAAATGGCGGATATGTGCGGAGACCAAGTTAGTTTATTTGTTAGCGTCACACCAAGATATTTATGCGTGTCTACTTGTGTTATAATATTGTTGTTAAGCAAGTAAGAATAGGTGCTAATATTTTTCTTCCTTGTAACTCGCAACAGAACTGTTTTTTGTGCATTTAGTTGCATTCCCCATCGAATGCACCACTCATGAATAGCCTCTAGGTTTGCTTGTAATATTGTATGGTCATTTGGTGCTGTGATGTTCTTAAAAAGCACACAATCATCCGCGAACAATCGGATAGCAACGCCACCATGAACGACATCAGACAAATCATTGATGTATATCAAAAACAATAGCGGCCCCAAGACGCTGCCTTGGGGGACACCAGAAGTCACAGAAAGCGTTTTTGACGAGAAATTCATAATTTCAACGAACTGCTGCCTATCTCTAAGGTACGCCCTTATCCACTGCAAAACGCAGGAAGGAAGACCAGTGCATTCCAATTTGTACAGCAACTTTCCATGCGGCACTTTATCGAAGGCCTTCGAAAAGTCTAAAAACAGCGCATCCAGCTGGCCATTCATGTCAAGAGCTTGTGCGAAATCATGAACAGTACAAACAAGTTGGGTAACAGTTGACATGTGCTTCCTAAAACCGTGCTGATACTGTTATAGAAAGTTGCGGCTTTCTAGGAAATCTCTGATGTAGGTGGCAATGACGTGTTCAAAGAGCTTACAGCACGTACTCGTGATTGAAATGGGGCGGTAATTTGACACAGATAAACGATCACCATTTTTGTAAATGGGAACCACACGTGCTTTCCTCCAGTCATGTGGTATTTCCCCTGTGGCAAGTGATAAGTTGAAGATATCTGTTAAGAATGGAGATAGTTGTTCCGCGTACCGTCGCAGAAAAGAATTCGGTATATCGTCAGGACCAGAAGGTTTTTTAGCATCGAGTTTTAAAAGCATAGCTGTGACCCCTTCCCTAGAAACCACGAGATCATCCGCGCCTGCTGAGTGTGTACTGTGAACCCTGAATTCTTCTGCGGCAGTGAATACACTCTGGAAGTAACCGTTGAAATGTTCGGCGATTTCAGGGGGATCAGATATTGTTGCATCTCCGATTTTATTTTCTTAATTTCCTTTTTGCTTCCATTTAGGTGACGCCAGAATTTTCTGGCATCGCTCTTTATGAAGGCAGTAAGACGATGACCAAAGTAATTACTTCTAGATTCCCTAACCTTTGCCAATAACTCTTGCCTTAGATCATGGAAGCGTGTAGTTGTCGTGTTGTGGTGCCTCCTTAGTCGCTTCATCTTACGTTTGGTATGGATAATGTCACGGGTAATCCAGGGAGTGAAGCGTCGGCTACGAAGATTCCTTGAGGGTACATAGTTATTAACCCAAAATTTGATGGCGCCGCAAAACTTTTTCCAGGAAATTTCAACATTATTGACCACGTTGTCAAACTGGATATCCAAGTAGTCAATGATTGTAACATCATCAGCCCTGGAAAAATCTTTTACTACTCTTTGTATTTTTTTCTCCCTAGTGTGGTTTTGCGATTGCCACCTCAAAAATACCAACTTGTGGTCAGAAATTCCTTCTTCTACTGAAACCTCAGAACTATGAAAGAACTCAGTGGTGAATAAAAGATCGAGAATCGCAGTGCCACGAGTGAATTCACGAACACGCTGTTCTAAGTTCAAATAAAACATCATATCTAGCACTGCAACTGCTGATCTAGAAATTCCATAATTCAAGGAGCTCCAGTGAATCGATGGTAGGTTAAAATCCCCCGTGATGACAACATTCCTTCCGCCAAACCCTTGGAGGTGGTCGTATAAATGGTCCAAAAAAAGGTCATCAGCGTCCGGA
This sequence comes from Amblyomma americanum, assembly GCF_052857255.1. Taxonomy (NCBI): domain Eukaryota; kingdom Metazoa; phylum Arthropoda; class Arachnida; order Ixodida; family Ixodidae; genus Amblyomma; species Amblyomma americanum. Next base: position 71,463 of record NW_027526507.1, on the reverse strand, counting down.
GCACGATATACCGCACACAGAAAAAAATTCACTCCGAAAAGGCAAAGTTTCAACAAGAGACTTTCGTGCGCAGCAATTTGTTCACAGACAGTAACATCAACATATTCCTTCGTAACAACTGCTACACCGCCACCACGTGCGCCTCTATCACGCCGATACAGGTGATACCCCGGTGGTACGATTTCATCATCATTTATATCGTCGTGCAGCCAAGTCTCAGTGATCACGCAAATATGAGGATCGTACGAAATCAGAAGTGTCTCCAAAGCGTCTGTTTTATTTGCTATGCTTCTAGCGTTCAAAGAAACCATGCGTAACTCACTCAACTTTGTTTGCTAGCTATCAGGCAAGGCAACTGCTTTCTTCGGTAGTGCCAGGCGGGACATCGTGTTGTCATCCCATACATAGAAGACGTCGTCAACGCGAAGTTTATCATAAAATAGGTTCACTTTCTTCCCTTCATCTTTTTCGCTCTGGGCGCTTTCCCAGAGAAGCTTCCGCTTTCGGAGCGTCTCTGTGCAGTAGTCATTTTGGACCGACATGCCTGATCCCTTTAGCTTTCGAGCATTACGTTGAACAGCCTCTTTTTCTCTGTAATATTCAAAGCGCACACTAATCGGTCTTTTGGGTGAAAGTTTCCCAAATCTGTAAATGCGGCTAATGGACATGCACTTTACATTGAGCTTATCTTCGAATATTTCTTCTATAACCTTACTGCGCAAGGACGATTCTGATTCATCTGAACTGCCTTCAACGCCAAAAACAATAAGGTTAGGCTTCCGGCTACGATTTTCCAAGTTGACCAGCTTTTTGTGTTCTATCTGTTGAGCTTCTTTCATTTTATCAATAATAATTTGGACATCAGAAGTGGTGCTGGTCGTGTTAGGAATAATTTCGGATTTCTGTTCCAGACTAGCCAGCCTAACCTCAATGCTCGTAACCCTCTTTTCTGTGGTTTCAAGGCGAGTTATCAAGTCAGCAATATCAGTTCTGATGGCCTGTTGGCCATTCACTAGCGTCTGAAGCATTTCCTCGACAGATGGTCCCGGGTTTTCCTCAACATCCCCACACAGAACAAGTCTACAAGAACAAAAACACTCATATGCAATTTCTAAACAGGTGTGAGGGCACGGCAGAATAATCAAAAATCTATCATCACTACGGATTGAGAAGCTATAACTGACCTGTACGATGAAAACAAGCCGCATAGTTAGCGATCGTCGCCTGGCCACTTCGCCGTGCCCACTGACTGAAGTCGGGTGTGGTGCTTCCTTTATACAGCTTGTACCCGATGACGTGACGAAGCCTTGATTGGTCGCACGAATGGTAGCGCTCGTGGTGATGATAAGCTTCCCAGCATGCTTGTCGATAAAGTCAGTTGCTGCCGACGAAGAAGCCTGGGGCGGTGATAGCGCTCCGCTGACGGACAGGAACAGCGCCTGTACGATGAAAACAAGCCGCATAGTTAGCGATCGTCGCCTGGCCACTTCGCCGTACCCACTGACTGAAGTCGGGTGTGGTGCTTCCTTTATACAGCTTGTACCCGATGACGTGACGAAGCCTTGATTGGTCGCACGAATGGTAGCGCTCGTGGTGATGATAAGCTTCCCAGCATGCTTGTCGATAAAGTCAGTTGCTGCCGACGAAGAAGCCTGGGGCGGTAATAGCGCTCCGCTGACGGACAGGAACAGCGCCTGTACGATGAAAACAAGCCGCATAGTTAGCGATCGTCGCCTGGCCACTTCGCCGTGCCCACTCCGATTTACGCACTTCGATTTTAAAACTCGTCGAAGAGTAGACGAGAGAGAGCTGTAAGCTTTTTCTCTCAAAACTGCGCGAAAACTTGTATTCCGGCTCAAAACAACGAGATACATCGTTTTAGATCGAAACTAGCAAAATTCACGAGCATCGATTTTACAAGTCGTCGAAGAGTAGACGACAGATAGGTGTAAACTTTTTCTCTCAGAACTGCACGAAAACTTGTATTCCGGCTGAAAACAACGGGATACATCGTTTTAGATCGAAAGTAGCAAAACTCACGAGCGTCAAATTTACAAGTCGTCGAAGAGTAGACGAGAGAAAGGTGTAAACTTTTTCTCTCAGAACTGCGCGAAAACTTGTATTCCGGCTCAAAACAACGGGATACATCGTTTAAGATCAAAACAAGGGAGATTCACGAACATCGATTTTACTAGTCGTCGAAGAGTAGACGAGAGAAAGGTATAAACTTTTTCTTTCAGAACTGCGCGAAAACTTGCATTCCGGCTCAAAACAACGGGATACATTGTTTTAGATCGAAACTAGCAAAATTCACGAGCATCGATTTTACTAGTCGTCGAAGAGTAGACGAGATAACGGTGTAAACTTTTTCTCTCAGAATTGCACGAAAACTTGAATTCCGGCTGAAAACAACGGGATACATCGTTTTAAATCGAAACTAGCGAGATTCACGAACATCGATTTTACAAGTCGTCGAAGAGTAGACGAGAGCTGTAAACTTTTTCTCTCAGAACTGCGCGAAAAGTTGTATTCCAGCTCAAAACAACGGGATACATCGTTTTAGATCGAAACTAGCGAGATTCACGAACATCGATTTTACAAGTCGTCGAAGAGTAGACGAGACCTGTAAACTTTTTCTCTCAGAACTGGAGGAAAACTTGTATTCCGGCTCAAAACAACGGGATACATCGTTTTAGATCGAAACCAGCGAGATTTACGCACTTCGATTTTACCACTCGTCGAAGAGTAGACGAGAGAGAGCTGTAAGCTTTTTCTCTCAGAACTGCGCGAAAACTTGTATTCCGGCTCAAAACAACGAGATACATCGTCTTAGATCGAAACTAGCAAATTCACGAGCATCGATTTTACAAGTCGTCGAAGAATAGACGAGAGAAAGGTGTAAACGTTTTCTCTCAGAACTGCGCGAAAACTTGTATTCCGGCTCAAAATAACGGGATACATCGTTTTAGATTGAAACTAGCGAGATTCACGAACATCAATTTTACAAGTCGTCGAAGAGTAGACCAGAGAGAGCTGTAAACGTTTTCGCTCAGAACTGCGGGATAACTTGTATTCCAGCTCAAAACAACGGGATACATCGTTTTAGATCGAAACTAGCGAGATTCACGAACATCGATTTTACAAGTCGTCGAAGAAAAGACGAGACCTGTAAACTTATTCTCTCAGAACTGGAGGAAAACGTGTATTCCGGCTCAAAACAACGGGATACATCGTTTTAGATCGAAACCAGCGAGATTTACGCACTTCGATTTTACAACTCGTCGAAGAGTAGACGAGAGAGAGCTGTAAGCTTTTTCTCTCAGAACTGCGCGAAAACTTGTATTCCGGCTCAAAACAACGAGATACATCGTTTTACATCGAAACTAGCAAAATTCACGAGCATCAATTTTACTAGACGTCGAAGAGTAGACGAGAGAAAGGTGGAAACTTTTTCTCTTAGAACTGCACGAAAACTTGTATTCCGGCTCAAAACAACGGGATACATCGTTTTAGATCGAAACTAGCAAAATTCACGAGCATCAATTTTACAAGTCGTCGAAGAGTAGACGAGAGAAAGGTATAAACTTTTTCTCTCAGAACTGCGCGAAAACTTGTATTCCGGCTCAAAACACCGGGATACATCGTTTTAGATTGAAACTAGCGAGATTCACGAACATCGATTTTACAAGTCGTCAAAGAGTAGACCAGAGAGAGCTGTAAACTTTTTCGCTCAGAACTGCGGGATAACTTGTATTCCAGCTCAAAACAACGGGATACATCGTTTTAGATCGAAACTAGCGAGATTCACGAACATCGATTTTACAAGTCGTCGAAGAGTAGACGAGACCTGTAAACTTTTTCTCTCAGAACTGGAGGAAAACTTGTATTCCGGCTCAAAACAACGGGATACATCGTTTTAGATCGAAACTAGCGAGATTTACGCACTTCGATTTTACAACTCGTCGAAGGGTAGACGAGCGAGAGCTGTAAGCTTTTTCTCTCAGAACTGCGCGAAAACTTGTATTCCGGCTCACAACAACGAGATACATCGTCTTAGATCGAAACTAGCAAATTCACGAGCATCGATTTTACAAGTCGTCGAAGAGTAGACGAGAGAAAGGTGTAAACGTTTTCTCTCAGAACTGCGCGGAAACTTGTATTCCGGCTCAAAATAACGGGATACATCGTTTTAGATCAAAACTAGCAAAATTCACGAGAATCGATTTTACTAGTCGTCGAAGAGTAGACGAGAGAAAGGTATAAACGTTTTCTCTTAGAACTGCACGAAAACTTGTATTCCGGCTCAAAACAACGGGAGCCATCGTTTTAGATCGAAACTAGCAAAATTCACGAGCATCGAGTTTACAAGTCGTTGAAGAGTAGACGAGAGAAAGGTGTAAACTTTTTCTCTCAGAACTGCGCGAAAACTTGTATTCCGGCTCAAAACACCGGGATACATTGTTTTAGATTGAAACTAGCGAGATTCACGAACATCGATTTTACAAGTCGTCGAAGAGTAGACCAGAGAGAGCTGTAAATGTTTTCGCTCAGAACTGCGCGAAAACTTGTATTCCGGCTCAAAACACCGGGATACATCGTTTTAGATTGAAACTAGCGAGATTCACGAACATCGATTTTACAAGTCGTCGAAGAAAAGACGAGACCTGTAAACTTCTTCTCTCAGAACTGGAGAAAAACTTGTATTCCGGCTCAAAACAACGGGATACATCGTTTTAGATCGAAACCAGCGAGATTTACGCACTTCGATTTTACAACTCGTCGAAGAGTAGACGAGAGAGAGCTGTGAGCTTTTTCTCTCAGAACTGCGCGAAAACTTGTATTCCGGCTCAAAACAACGAGATACATCGTTTTAGATCGAAACTAGCAAAATTCACGAGCATCAATTTTACTAGGCGTCGAAGAGTAGACGAGAGAAAGGTGTAAACGTTTTCTCTTAGAACTGCACGAAAACTTGTATTCCGGCTCAAAACAACGGGATACATCGTTTTAGATCGAAACTAGAAAAATTCACGAGCATCGATTTTACAAGTCGTCGAAGAGTAGACGAGAGAAAGGTATAAACTTTTTCTCTCAGAACTGCGCGAAAACTTGTATTCCGGCTCAAAACAACGGGATACATCGTTTTAGATCGAAACTAGCAAAATTCACGAGCATCGAGTTTACAAGTCGTTGAAGAGTAGACGAGAGAAAGGTGTAAACTTTTTCTCTCAGAACGACGCGAAAACTTGTATTCCGGCTCAAAACACCGGGATACATCGTTTTAGATTGAAACTATCGCGATTCACGAACATCGATTTTACATGTCGTCGAAGAGTAGACGAGAGAAAGCTGTAAACGTTTTATCTCAGAACTGCGGGATAACTTGTATTCCAGCTCGAAACAACGGGATACATCGTTTTAGATCGAAACTAGCGAGATTCACGAACATCGATTTTACAAGTCGTCGAAGAGTAGACGAGACCTGTATACTTTTTCTGTCAGAACTGGAGGAAAACTTGTATTCCGGCTCAAAACAACGGGATACATCGTTTTAGATCGAAACTAGCGAGATTTACGCACTTCGATTTTACAACTCGTCGAAGAGTAGACGAGAGAGAGCTGTAAGCTTTTTCTCTCAGAACTGCGCGAAAACTTGTATTCCGGCTCAAAACAACGAGATACATCGTCTTAGATCGAAACTAGCAAATTCACGAGCATCGATTTTACACGTCGTCGAAGAGTAGACGAGAGAAAGGTGTAAACTTTTCTCTCAGAACTGCGCGAAAACTTGTATTCCGGCTCAAAATAACGGGATACATCGTTTTAGATCAAAACTAGCAAAATTCACGAGCATCGATTTTACTAGTCGTCGAAGAATAGACGAGAGAAAGGTGTAAACGTTTTCTCTCAGAACTGCGCGAAAACTTGTATTCCGGCTCAAAATAACGGGATACATCGTTTTAGATTGAAACTAGCGAGATTCACGAACATCGATTTTACAAGTCGTCGAAGAGTAGACCAGAGAGAGCTGTAAACGTTTTCGCTCAGAACTGCGGGATAACTTGTATTCCAGCTCAAAACAACGGGATACATTGTTTTAGATCGAAATTAGCGAGATTCACGAACATCGATTTTACAAGTCGTCGAAGAAAAGACGAGACCTGTAAACTTATTCTCTCAGAACTGGAGGAAAACGTGTATTCCGGCTCAAAACAACGGGATACATCGTTTTAGATCGAAACCAGCGAGATTTACGCACTTCGATTTTACAACTCGTCGAAGAGTAGACGAGAGAGAGCTGTAAGCTTTTTCTCTCAGAACTGCGCGAAAACTTGTATTCCGGCTCAAAACAACGAGATACATCGTTTTACATCGAAACTAGCAAAATTCACGAGCATCAATTTTACTAGACGTCGAAGAGTAGACGAGAGAAAGGTGGAAACTTTTTCTCTTAGAACTGCACGAAAACTTGTATTCCGGCTCAAAACAACGGGATACATCGTTTTAGATCGAAACTAGCAAAATTCACGAGCATCAATTTTACAAGTCGTCGAAGAGTAGACGAGAGAAAGGTATAAACTTTTTCTCTCAGAACTGCGCGAAAACTTGTATTCCGGCTCAAAACACCGGGATACATCGTTTTAGATTGAAACTAGCGAGATTCACGAACATCGATTTTACAAGTCGTCAAAGAGTAGACCAGAGAGAGCTGTAAACTTTTTCGCTCAGAACTGCGGGATAACTTGTATTCCAGCTCAAAACAACGGGATACATCGTTTTAGATCGAAACTAGCGAGATTCACGAACATCGATTTTACAAGTCGTCGAAGAGTAGACGAGACCTGTAAACTTTTTCTCTCAGAACTGGAGGAAAACTTGTATTCCGGCTCAAAACAACGGGATACATCGTTTTAGATCGAAACTAGCGAGATTTACGCACTTCGATTTTACAACTCGTCGAAGGGTAGACGAGCGAGAGCTGTAAGCTTTTTCTCTCAGAACTGCGCGAAAACTTGTATTCCGGCTCACAACAACGAGATACATCGTCTTAGATCGAAACTAGCAAATTCACGAGCATCGATTTTACAAGTCGTCGAAGAGTAGACGAGAGAAAGGTGTAAACGTTTTCTCTCAGAACTGCGCGGAAACTTGTATTCCGGCTCAAAATAACGGGATACATCGTTTTAGATCAAAACTAGCAAAATTCACGAGAATCAATTTTACTAGTCGTCGAAGAGTAGACGAGAGAAAGGTATAAACGTTTTCTCTTAGAACTGCACGAAAACTTGTATTCCGGCTCAAAACAACGGGAGCCATCGTTTTAGATCGAAACTAGCAAAATTCACGAGCATCGAGTTTACAAGTCGTTGAAGAGTAGACGAGAGAAAGGTGTAAACTTTTTCTCTCAGAACTGCGCGAAAACTTGTATTCCGGCTCAAAACACCGGGATACATTGTTTTAGATTGAAACTAGCGAGATTCACGAACATCGATTTTACAAGTCGTCGAAGAGTAGACCAGAGAGAGCTGTAAATGTTTTCGCTCAGAACTGCGCGAAAACTTGTATTCCGGCTCAAAACACCGGGATACATCGTTTTAGATTGAAACTAGCGAGATTCACGAACATCGATTTTACAAGTCGTCGAAGAAAAGACGAGACCTGTAAACTTCTTCTCTCAGAACTGGAGAAAAACTTGTATTCCGGCTCAAAACAACGGGATACATCGTTTTAGATCGAAACCAGCGAGATTTACGCACTTCGATTTTACAACTCGTCGAAGAGTAGACGAGAGAGAGCTGTGAGCTTTTTCTCTCAGAACTGCGCGAAAACTTGTATTCCGGCTCAAAACAACGAGATACATCGTTTTAGATCGAAACTAGCAAAATTCACGAGCATCAATTTTACTAGTCGTCGAAGAGTAGACGAGAGAAAGGTGTAAACGTTTTCTCTTAGAACTGCACGAAAACTTGTATTCCGGCTCAAAACAACGGGATACATCGTTTTAGATCGAAACTAGAAAAATTCACGAGCATCGATTTTACAAGTCGTCGAAGAGTAGACGAGAGAAAGGCATAAACTTTTTCTCTCAGAACTGCGCGAAAACTTGTATTCCGGCTCAAAACAACGGGATACATCGTTTTAGATCGAAACTAGCAAAATTCACGAGCATCGAGTTTACAAGTCGTTGAAGAGTAGACGAGAGAAAGGTGTAAACTTTTTCTCTCAGAACGACGCGAAAACTTGTATTCCGGCTCAAAACACCGGGATACATCGTTTTAGATTGAAACTATCGTGATTCACGAACATCGATTTTACATGTCGTCGAAGAGTAGACGAGAGAAAGCTGTAAACGTTTTATCTCAGAACTGCGGGATAACTTGTATTCCAGCTCGAAACAACGGGATACATCGTTTTAGATCGAAACTAGCGAGATTCACGAACATCGATTTTACAAGTCGTCGAAGAGTAGACGAGACCTGTAAACTTTTTCTGTCAGAACTGGAGGAAAACTTGTATTCCGGCTCAAAACAACGGGATACATCGTTTTAGATCGCAACTAGCGAGATTTACGCACTTCGATTTTACAACTCGTCGAAGAGTAGACGAGAGAGAGCTGTAAGCTTTTTCTCTCAGAACTGCGCGAAAACTTGTATTCCGGCTCAAAACAACGAGATACATCGTCTTAGATCGAAACTAGCAAATTCACGAGCATCGATTTTACACGTCGTCGAAGAGTAGACGAGAGAAAGGTGTAAACTTTTCTCTCAGAACTGCGCGAAAACTTGTATTCCGGCTCAAAATAACGGGATACATCGTTTTAGATCAAAACTAGCAAAATTCACGAGCATCGATTTTACTAGTCGTCGAAGAGTAGACGAGAGAAAGGTGTAAACTTTTTCTCTCAGAACGGCGCGAAAACTTGTATTCCGGCTCAAAACACCGGGATACATCGTTTTAGATTGAAACTAGCGCGATTCACGAACATCGATTTTACATGTCGTCGAAGAGTAGACGAGAGAAAGCTGTAAACGTTTTATCTCAGAACTGCGCGAAAACTTCTATTCCGGCTCAAAACACCGGGATACATCGTTTTAGATTGAAACTAGCGAGATTCACGAACATCGATTTTACAAGTCGTCGAAGAGTAGACGAGAGAAAGCTGTAAACATTTTATCTCAGAACTGCGGGATAACTTGTATTCCAGCTCGAAACAACGGGATACATCGTTTTAGATCGAAACTAGCGAGATTTACGCACTTCGATTTTACTACTCGTCGAAGAGTAGACGAGAGAGAGCTGTAAGCTTTTTCTCTCAGAACTGCGCGAAAACTTGTATTCCGGCTCAAAACAACGAGATACGTCGTCTTAGATTGAAACTAGCGAGATTCACGAACATCGATTTTACAAGTCGTCGAAGAGTAGACGAGAGAAAGCTGTAAACGTTTTATCTCAGAACTGCGCGAAAACTTGTATTCCGGCTCAAAATAACGGGATACATCGTTTTAGATCAAAACTAGCAAAATTCAAGAGCATCGATTTTACAAGTCGTCAAAGAGTAGACCAGAGAGAGCTGTAAACTTTTTCGCTCAGAACTGCGGGATAACTTGTATTCGAGCTCAAAACAACGGGATACATCGTTTTAGATCGAAACTAGCGAGATTCACGAACATCGATTTTACAAGTCGTCGAAGAGTAGACGAGACCTGTAAACTTTTTCTCTCAGAACTGGAGGAAAACTTGTATTCCGGCTCAAAACAACGGGATACATCGTTTTAGATCGAAACTAGCGAGATTTACGCACTTCGATTTTACAACTCGTCGAAGGGTAGACGAGAGAGAGCTGTAAGCTTTTTCTCTCAGAACTGCGCGAAAACTTGTATTCCGGCTCACAACAACGAGATACATCGTCTTAGATCGAAACTAGCAAATTCACGAGCATCGATTTTACAAGTCGTCGAAGAGTAGACGAGAGAAAGGTGTAAACGTTTTCTCTCAGAACTGCGCGAAAACTTGTATTCCGGCTCAAAATAACGGGATACATCGTTTTAGATTGAAACTAGCGAGATTCACGAACATCGATTTTACAAGTCGTCGAAGAGTAGACCAGAGAGAGCTGTAAATGTTTTCGCTCAGAACTGCGGGATAACTTGTATTCCAGCTCAAAACAACGGGATACATCGTTTTAGATCGAAACTAGCGAGATTCACGAACATCGATTTTACAAGTCGTCGAAGAGTAGACGAGACCTGCAAACTTTTTCTGTCAGAACTGGAGGAAAACTTGTATTCCGGCTCAAAACAACGGGATACATCGTTTTAGATCGAAACTAGCGAGATTTACGCACTTCGATTTTACAACTCGTCGAAGAGTAGACGAGAGAGAGCTGTAAGCTTTTTCTCTCAGAACTGCGCGAAAACTTGTATTCCGGCTCAAAACAACGAGATACGTCGTCTTAGATTGAAACTAGCGAGATTCACGAACATCGATTTTACAAGTCGTCGAAGAGTAGACGAGAGAAAGCTGTAAACGTTTTATCTCAGAACTGCGGGATAACTTGTATTCCAGCTCGAAACAACGGGATACATTGTTTTAGATCGAAACTAGCGAGATTCACGAACATCGATTTTACAAGTCGTCGAAGAGTAGACGAGACCTGCAAACTTTTTCTGTCAGAACTGGAGGAAAACTTGTATTCCGGCTCAAAACAACAGGATACATCGTTTTAGATTGAAACTAGCGAGATTTACGCACTTCAATTTTACAACTCGTCGAAGAGTAGACGAGAGAGAGCTGTAAGCTTTTTCTCTCAGAACTGCGCGAAAACTTGTATTCCGGCTCAAAACAACGAGATACATCGTCTTAGATCGAAACTAGCAAATTCACGAGCATCGATTTTACACGTCGTCGAAGAGTAGACGAGAGAAAGGTGTAAACTGTTTCTCTCAGAACTGCGCGAAAACTTGTATTCCGGCTCAAAATAACGGGATACATCGTTTTAGATCAAAACTAGCAAAATTCAAGAGCATCGATTTTACAAGTCGTCAAAGAGTAGACCAGAGAGAGCTGTAAACTTTTTTGCTCAGAACTGCGGGATAACTTGTATTCGAGCTCAAAACAACGGGAAACATCGTTTTAGATCGAAACTAGCGAGATTCACGAACATCGATTTTACAAGTCGTCGAAGAGTAGATGAGACCTGTAAACTTTTTCTCTCGGAACTGGAGGAAAACTTGTATTCCGGCTCAAAACAACGGGATACATCGTTTTAGATCGAAACTAGCGAGATTTACGCACTTCGATTTTACAACTCGTCGAAGGGTAGACGAGAGAGAGCTGTAAGCTTTTTCTCTCAGAACTGCGCGAAAACTTGTATTCCGGCTCACAACAACGAGATACATCGTCTTAGATTGAAACTAGCAAATTCACGAGCATCGATTTTACAAGTCGTCGAAGAGTAGACGAGAGAAAGGTGTAAACGTTTTCTCTCAGAACTGCGCGAAAACTTGTATTCCGGCTCAAAATAACGGGATACATCGTTTTAGATCAAAACTAGCAAAATTCACGAGCATCGATTTTACTAGAAGTCGAAGAGTAGACGAGAGAAAGGTATAAACTTTTACTCTTAGAACTGCACGAAAACTTGTATTCCGGCTCAAAACAACGGGAGCCATCGTTTTAGATCGAAACTAGCAAAATTCACGAGCATCGAGTTTACAAGTCGTTGAAGAGTAGACGAGAGAAAGGTGTAAACTTTTTCTCTCAGAACTGCGCGAAAACTTGTATTCCGGCTCAAAACACCGGGATACATCGTTTTAGATTGAAACTAGCGAGATTCACGAACATCGATTTTACAAGTCGTCGAAGAGTAGACAGAGAGAGCTGTAAATGTTTTCGCTCAGAACTGCGGGATAACTTGTATTCCAGCTCAAAACAACGGGATACATCGTTTTAGATCGAAACTAGCGAGATTCACGAACATCGATTTTACAAGCCGTCGAAGAGTAGACGAGACCTGTAAACTTTTTCTCTCAGAACTGGAGGAAAACTTGTATTCCGGCTCAAAACAACGGTATACATCGTTTTAGATCGAAACTAGCGAGATTTACGCACTTCGATTTTACAACTCGTCGAAGAGTAGACGAGAGAGAGCTGTAAGCTTTTTCTCTCAGAACTGCGCGAAAACTTGTATTCCGGCTCAAAACAACGAGATACATCGTTTTAGATCGAAACTAGCGAGTTTCACGAACATCGATTTTACAAGTCGTCGAAGAGTAGACGAGAGAAAGCTGTAAACTTTTTATCTCAGAACTGCGCGAAAACTTGTATTCCGGCTCAAAACAACGGGATACATCGTTTTAGATCGAAACTAGAAAAATTCACGAGCATCGATTTTACAAGTCGTCGAAGAGTAGACGAGAGAAAGGTATAAACTTTTTCTCTCAGAACTGCGCGAAAACTTGTATTCCGGCTCAAAACAACGGGATACATCGTTTTAGATCGAAACTAGCAAAATTCACGAGCATCGAGTTTACAAGTCGTTGAAGAGTAGACGAGAGAAAGGTGTAAACTTTTTCTCTCAGAACGACGCGAAAACTTGTATTCCGGCTCAAAACACCGGGATACATCGTTTTAGATTGAAACTATCGCGATTCACGAACATCGATTTTACATGTCGTCGAAGAGTAGACGAGAGAAAGCTGTAAACGTTTTATCTCAGAACTGCGGGATAACTTGTATTCCAGCTCGAAACAACGGGATACATCGTTTTAGATCGAAACTAGCGAGATTCACGAACATCGATTTTACAAGTCGTCGAAGAGTAGACGAGACCTGCAAACTTTTTCTGTCAGAACTGGAGGAAAACTTGTATTCCGGCTCAAAACAACGGGATACATCGTTTTAGATCGAAACTAGCGAGATTTACGCACTTCGATTTTACAACTCATCGAAGAGTAGACGAGAGAGAGCTGTAAGCTTTTTCTCTCAGAACTGCGCGAAAACTTGTATTCCGGCTCAAAACAACGAGATACATCGTCTTAGATCGAAACTAGTGTGACATTCCGTGTGTGCTACGAGAATCCACGTTCGACGGCGCGGCGTAGACGGAGACCCGTGACAGCGGCATCATCAATTACCCAGCCATGCTCTTTGAGTGACGACCAGAAAAACCGGACCCGCCGCCGCCCCGGGGAAACAGGCTTTATCCTCCCCAATTTCCGGTTACATTCCAGGACAAGGGAGCTGTCAACGGGCCAGAGCGCGCCGCACCACAGCCGACGCTATGCGCTACCGCGAAGACGACATTCTTTCCCCCCCCCCCCTTTGTCGTGGGCTATCGCCGGGAAGGCACCCACAGCTTCCCAGAAGGGCCGCGACTGACACCTGTCATGGCGGACAGGCAGTACTCGCCAAGAATGTGGAAAGACAGGCGCTAGTGAATTAGCTCCGAAGAGAGAGCCTGTGTATACTCTCACTTGAGAGAGAGTGGTGGCGTTTTTGTTGTTTATTTAGTTTGTATTGTTAACAGACTCTGGGTTCGAGGCTAAGCCCAACCCAAAGGGGTGGTCCCCATCTCGCATGTTATTTTGGATTGGAGAATTGATGCTTTGGGCGGGCCACTGGAAATGACCGCCCTTAGTCCTTTGTTAATCAAGTGCTTAAAAGCACATGTAAACGGATGCAGTCCAGTCTGAGCGGGGGCTCCATGCTTAGCATGTAATGTGATGCTACTTAGGCACTAACCTGCGCGGTCGATGAGCAAAGTAGTGCAAAGTTTGTTCTGTTGTAAAATTATGCTCTGCTGTCATCATCTACAAGCTCGCCTCCTGTTCATCTTCCAAGCCGAACGACACTAGAGGAAGGGTTTGTGATCCATCCTCGAAGAAACGGACGACTATTGAAATTCTACTGCATCCACGCTCAGGACGACATCGTTAGCGAAGAGGGCCTTCAGCGCCGAAGCCCGACGGCGTGCAGCTTCTGCCAGCAACCGCTCGAGCCCAACTCCGGAGCCACTCCATCGCCCCCATGAAGTCGTCGGCACGTAAGCTCGGACGCCCCAGCCTGTAATTATTGAATATACCTGTTTGTTTAAACTGAGCCATACGGTGTCTCTTTGCCTCTCCGTCCCGTGTGGTCCTGCGCATTATGGAGGTCATCACACTGGTGTCAGAAGTGGGGTCTCAAAAGCAAATGTCCTCTGAATGCTGTGACATTCATGACTTCAAAATTGTAATCAAAAGGGAATCACGGGACTGATTGTGGGACTTTTACCCCCATTTGAGAGGCTTGAGGCACTGGAGGGCTTGAAAAAAAAAATGACTGTATCTGAGGGAGCTCCCACTCCACAGCCGTCGCTCGGAGCAAGCATGCTGGCATTAGGAAGCGTCATTCCGACGTTTACGGGAGATAAGACAGGGGTTCCAATCTGCGATTTCTTTTCCATGCTAGAAGAGATTGGGAAAATGGGGGGATGGTCCGATGCTCAAATGCTGGGAATGGCGAGGTGTAAGATGGCAGGAGCTGCTCATGATTTTGCCTGGCGAGACGAAAAAGTAAAATCCACAAAATCATTTGCGGAATTTAAGAAGCTCGCGTTTGAGCATTTCGACACTGAACCACGTCACGTGCGGGTACAGAGGTTCCGTGACGCCGGACAGATGGTAGGGGAGGACGTGCGAACATTTGCGTCGCGGCTTCAGCGCCTAGCACGCGATACGTTAAACAGGGAGGAGGAAGGAGACCAGTTAAGGAAGAAATACGCGGAGGATTTACTTAAAGAGGAAATGACCGCTTTGTTCGTGGCTGGTCTGCAAGACCCCGTGCGCCGGTTCGTGCTCTCGCGCAAGCCGAGCAATTTCGACCAAGCCGTGGAGGCCGCATTGGATGAGGAACGAAATGAGGCGTTAACGACAGCCGCAGCGAGAGTACGCGTCATAGAGAGAGCGGTGCTCAACCCTGAGGTTGCTCTCTTGACAGAGCGGTTAGATCGCTTGGAACAGCTGCTAACTCAGCAGGTAGAACGCCAGGTTGAAGCGCGCGCTCAACAGCGCCCATTCGCTGGAAACCGGAGACCGCCACAAAGCTACAGGCGCGGTATGCGAGATTTTGAAGAAATCGTATGCTTCGCTTGCCAGGGCCGCGGACACATCGCCAGGTTCTGCCAAAACGTGCGCCGTGGGGAGCCACAAAGAGAAGCAGGCGAGACACGCCCCAAGCAAGCCGACAGCGGGGCTCCAGATACCGAGACAAAAAACTAGTTAGTCCTCCCCAGCCTGAGGAGCGTGGGGAGGGAGCAGTAGATGATGAGGTGGTGGTAGTTTGTGTGGCCGACGAGGCATGCCCTGTTGTGCGTTGCAAGTTAAATGGTTGTTGTATGGAATTGTTGATAGATACGGGGTCAAAGGTGACATTGCTTAAGGAGAGCAGTTTTAACACGCTTCGAAGGAAGGGGGACCGCGAGGTGTTGGAAGCGTCTGGTGGTATGGCAACCAAATTTGTAGGCATAACGGGGGATCCTCTTGGCATAAGTGGACTCTACCGGTTACACTTCTCTCTCGGCGGAATTGCATTGGAGCACCCCTGCTACGTATGCCCGGACACGGTGTCTCTGCCAAACGGAGTGTCAGGTATATTAGGGCAGGATTTTTTGAGAAAAGGGAAGGTAGTAGTCTCATTCTCTGATGAAGAGGTTAATGCGGGCGGCTCAAAAGTTCCGTTTTTGAACAGGAGAGGGGCTGAGATTCGCATTACCGATATTGACACCCGTCAAACAGTGGGATCATTGGAGAAGGTATATTCGCGGGTTGCCGTCCGGCTGGTCGAGGAGGCGGTCGTCCTTCCTTAGTCGGAGCACATTTTGTACACGTTTGTGCCTTCAGATGTAGAGAGCGGCGCCGTGGGAGTGCTTGAGCCGGTCGACTCTCTCAGCAATGGCCTGAAGGCAGCCGCGTGCCTCGTGACAGTTAATGACGCCCACAGAGTGCCGCTACGGGTGGTTAACTGTAGCCAGCAGCCACTGAGCCTTCCCAAGAACAAAACATTGGCTTTCTTCACCTCTGCGATAGAGCAACGTGAGCCCACCGATACGGTACTCGCAACTGTAGAGCATGCTAGTCCTTCGGCTGCTCCAAAGGTGTCGTTCGATCTTTCTCACGTAAAATCCAGGGAGAGGGAGGCTCTGGCTGGTTTGCTGAACGACTACTCGGAGGTATTCGCCGCGTCCAACCTGGATTTGGGCTGCTGTGGCGTTATAAAGCACAGGATAGAAACCGGCACTTCATCGCCCGTTTACCAGCGTGCGTACAGGATTCCTTACTCCCAACGTGAGGAGATGGAGCGGCAGGTGCAGGACCTGATTGATCGCGGCATTGTCGAACACTCAAAGTCACCCTGGGGAGCACCAGCACTATTGGTGGAAAAGCCAGATGGCTCGTATCGATTGGTAGTGGACTACCGCAAACTAAATGCCGTAACTCGCATCGATCCATACCCCATCCCCAATATACAGGAGACGCTTTCTCAGCTGGGCTCTGCCAGGTACTTCACGGTAGTGGACATGGCGGCGGGATTCTGGCAGATAGCAATGGATCCGGCAGATGCCGAGAAAACGGCATTCAACACGCCCTCAGGGCACTATGAATGGAAAAGAATGCCGATGGGTCTGGCCAACAGCCCTGCTGTCTGGCAGAGAACCGCTGATGTTATCCTGGCAGGTCTTCTGGGGAGGCTGTGCTTCGTGTATATGGATGACATTATCATATACAGTGGCAGTTTTGATAACCATTTGCGCGATATTGAGCAGGTTTTGGTGCGACTAAGAGCAGCGGGTCTCAAACTGAAGCCCTCTAAGTGCCAATTCCTCAAAAACGAGGTGAAATACCTCGGGCACGTTGTTTCAGCTGACGGCGTGCGACCGGACCCTGAGAAACTAAGGTGTGTCTCGGATTTTCCATCCCCGACTAGCGTCCGCCAGGTCCGGCAGTTTCTCGGCCTGATCGGTTACTACCGAAGGCACATAGAGGAGTTCGCCAAGCTCGCTAAGCCGCTCACCGCCTTAACAGCCAAAAATGTCGCCTTTCGTTGGGACGAAAACGCGGAGAATGCCTTTGGGGCCCTGAAAAGGAAGATAATGAGTGCACCGCTGTTACGCCACCCGGATTTTAGTTTGCCCTTCGTTATGGCCACAGATGCGTCAAAGTTCGCAGTTGGTGCCGTGCTATCTCAGGTTATCGAGGGCAAAGAACATCCCGTTGCTTTTGCTAGCCGACAGTTGAGCCCCACGGAGCAAAAGTACGGAGCTACAGAAAGGGAGTGCCTCGCCGTTGTCTGGGCAGTAAAGAACTTCAGATGCTACCTTTACGGCCGCAAATTCAAGCTAGTCACAGACTGCCATCCTCTGAAATGGGTGATGAGTGTCAGGGACCCTAGCTCGCGACTCGCTAGATGGAATCTACACCTGCAGGAATACTGCTTTGAAGTTGAGCACAAGTCAGGAAAGACACATCTGAATGCTGATGCACTCAGCCGCACAGCTGCCGTGGCAGCTATAGAAGAGTTTGTCCCCGTAGTCGACCCCGCCGAATTACGCACAGAGCAGTGCAAAGATCCTGACCTGAAGCGAATAATCGAAAGCTTAGAGGGCGCACCGTCTCTTCCCGAACAGCTAGGTTATTTCATTGACAAAGACGGCACCCTGTGTCGGCGCACGAGGCCAACCAGGAAAGGGAGACCAGAGAAAACCGCTTGGGAGAGAGTCGTCATACCTCGGTCGTGGACAGAAAGGGTTCTTCGCGCGTTTCACGATGCGCCATGCGCCGGTCATTTTGGCGTAGCGAAGACACGCAGGCGTGTGGAGCGTTTGTACTTTTGGAGTGGCATGCGACAGGATGTTAGAGACTACTGTGCGAAGTGTCATTCCTGTCTCGAAAGAAAAACACCCAAGGGACGAAGACCAGCTCCAATTCAGCCGTTCCCTGAGGTTTCGGCTCCCTTCGAGCGGACAGGTATGGACATAATGGGCCCATTGCCCACGACCACTTCCGGAAACAAGTACATTTTAGTATTTGTCGATCACCTTTCAAAATACGCGGAAGCGGTAGCACTCCCAGATCAGAAGGCAGACACGGTTGCAAGAGCATTTGTCGAACAGATCGTGCTCCGACATGGACCCCCGAGGCAACTCTTGACAGATCGGGGAACGAACTTCGTGTCGCAGCTAATGAGGAGAGTTTGCGAGCTGCTTAAGATCACTAAGAAGCAGACAACACCGTACCACCCGGCTTGCAACGGCGCGGTGGAGCGACTGAACCAAACCGTGGCCGGGTTCCTGTCGCATTTTGTTTCGCGCGACCAGCGGGACTGGGACTTGTGGCTCCCGTATGCAATGTTTGCCTACAATTCCGCAGCACACGAGAGCACGGGCGAATCGCCATTCTTTTTTCTCTACGGCCGAGATCCGGACCAGCCTAGTGAAGTGCCAGAGGGCCACCGTCGTGTCCCATACGCCTCACTGGACGACTATAAGGTGGAGCTAGAATCGCGCTTGCAAGTGGCGAGGGACATCGCAAAGGAGGCCTTAAAGAAAGCGGCGAAGCGCAGGAAGGAGGTGCACGATCGCAGTGCTAGAGACGCGCCGTTTAATGTGGGGGACAGCGTGTACATTGAAAACTGCCAAAGGCAGATTGGGCTAGCTCGTAAGTTCCAGACGAAGTGGAGAGGACCGTGCGAGGTTGTCGAGAAGCTTTCTCCGGTAAACTTCAGAGTCCGAGACGTGAACCGGCGCTTGATAAGGATACACGCAAATCGCCTCAAGTCGGCACCGGTTCAGTATTCACGAAATGAGGAAAGGGAAAGCGCGGATTTTGATGGGGACAGAAGTGAAGCGGAGCGCGCAGATAGTTCGCAAGAAACGCCCTCTCCTCCATCTGTTCGGCAGGCGCCAGAGGTGACGGCCAGAATGCCACCGGATTTACTTCATGCATTGCTAGAAGAAGAAGCGCGCGAGGTTGCCGCGCAGATAACGCCAGGAGAGGCTCCTGCCACGAGCCCTCGCGAGTCCCAAAGCAGACAAAGGGGCACAGACTTACTTAGTATGACTCATGAAGGCCGATATCCGCTGCGAAATCGGAAAGCTAAGTCGGACTAATGGCGTAAACAGAGCGGAGTTTTGAACTGGTTAGAATTGTGTAATGCCACAGCTCATAACATTGCTATGTGCTTAAGTGTTAAGTTATCGGAGTTGGTAGTTAAACCTTTCTGTCATTAAGTAACACCTTCACAGGAGAGCATGCGGAGCGCATGCAGAACCTGCCCTACTTCCTTTCGTTATCTATATTTTTGTCTGTGCCGTGATCGTGCTAGAAGTGGGAGCTCCTTTGTAACTGTGGTAAATTTATTTCGTCCAGTTTGGACTAGAAAGGAGAGGCTTGGGTGCTGAGTTTCATGTTTATCTGTAAAAGAAGATCAGTGCTGCCCCTGGAGACGCCAGTATTGACAGCGGAGGCATATGGTGTTGTGCAGTGGTGTTGAGTGCAGCGAAAAGTGTTTTGTCGGACGCACTGTGCGAGGCGATTCAGAAAGACAAGGGGAGCTGCGTGGACTCAAATGTTCGGAGAACATTCTTCTGGAGGGTGAGCGAGTGTGACATTCCGTGTGTGCTACGAGGATCCACGTTCGACGGCGCGGCGTAGACGGAGACCCGTGACAGCGGCATCATCAATTACCCAGCCATGCTCTTTGAGTGACGACCAGAAAAACCGGACCCGCCGCCGCCCCGGGGAAACAGGCTTTATCCTCCCCAATTTCCGGTTACATTCCAGGACAAGGGAGCTGTCAACGGGCCAGAGCGCGCCGCACCACAGCCGACGCTATGCGCTACCGCGAAGACGACATTCTTTCCCTCCCCCCCCCCTTTGTCGTGGGCTATCGCCGGGAAGGAACCCACAGCTTCCCAGAAGGGCCGCGACGGACACCTGTCATGGCGGACAGGCAGTACTCGCCAAGAATGTGGAAAGACAGGCGCTAGTGAATTAGCTCCGAAGAGAGAGCCTGTGTATACTCTCACTTGAGAGAGAGTGGTGGCGTTTTTGTTGTTTATTTAGTTTGTATTGTTAACAGACTCTGGGTTCGAGGCTAAGCCCAACCCAAAGGGGTGGTCCCCATCTCGCATGTTATTTTGGATTGGAGAATTGATGCTTTGGGCGGGCCACTGGAAATGACCGCCCTTAGTCCTTTGTTAATCAAGTGCTTAAAAGCACATGTAAACGGATGCAGTCCAGTCTGAGCGGGGGCTCCATGCTTAGCATGTAATGTGATGCTACTTAGGCACTAACCTGCGCGGTCGATGAGCAAAGTAGTGCAAAGTTTGTTCTGTTGTAAAATTATGCTCTGCTGTCATCATCTACAAGCTCGCCTCCTGTTCATCTTCCAAGCCGAACGACACTAGAGGAAGGGTTTGTGATCCATCCTCGAAGAAACGGACGACTATTGAAATTCTACTGCATCCACGCTCAGGACGACATCGTTAGCGAAGAGGGCCTTCAGCGCCGAAGCCCGACGGCGTGCAGCTTCTGCCAGCAACCGCTCGAGCCCAACTCCGGAGCCACTCCATCGCCCCCATGAAGTCGTCGGCACGTAAGCTCGGACGCCCCAGCCTCTGATGTATAACCTTAACCATGTGTAATTATTGAATATACCTGTTTGTTTAAACTGAGCCATACGGTGTCTCTTTGCCTCTCCGTCCCGTGTGGACCTGCGCATTATGGGGGTCATCACACTAGCAAATTCACGAGCATCGATTTTACACGTCGTCGAAGAGTAGACGAGAGAAAGGTGTAAACTTTTTCTCTCAGAACTGCGCGAAAACTTGTATTCCGGCTCAAAATAACGGGATACATCGTTTTAGATCAAAACTAGCAAAATTCACGAGCATCGATTTTACTAGTCGTCGAAGAGTAGACGAGAGAAAGGTGTAAACTTTTTCTCTCAGAACGGCGCGAAAACTTGTATTCCGGCTCAAAACACCGGGATACATCGTTTTAGATTGAAACTAGCGCGATTCACGAACATCGATTTTACATGTCGTCGAAGAGTAGACGAGAGAAAGCTGTAAACGTTTTATCTCAGAACTGCGCGAAAACTTCTATTCCGGCTCAAAACACCGGGATACATCGTTTTAGATTGAAACTAGCGAGATTCACGAACATCGATTTTACAAGTCGTCGAAGAGTAGACGAGAGAAAGCTGTAAACGTTTTATCTCAGAACTGCGGGATAACTTGTATTCCAGCTCGAAACAACGGGATACATCGTTTTAGATCGAAACTAGCGAGATTCACGAACATCGATTTTACAAGTCGTCGAAGAGTAGACGAGACCTGCAAACTTTTTCTGTCAGAACTGGAGGAAAACTTGTATTCCGGCTCAAAACAACGGGATACATCGTTTTAGATCGAAACTAGCGAGATTTACGTACTTCGATTTTACAACTCGTCGAAGAGTAGACGAGAGAGAGCTGTAAGCTTTTTCTCTCAGAACTGCGCGAAAACTTGTATTCCGGCTCAAAACAACGAGATACATCGTCTTAGATCGAAACTAGCAAATTCACGAGCATCGATTTTACACGTCGTCGAAGAGTAGACGAGAGAAAGGTGTAAACTTTTTCTCTCAGAACTGCGCGAAAACTTGTATTCCGGCTCAAAATAACGGGATACATCGTTTTAGATCAAAACTAGCAAAATTCAAGAGCATCGATTTTACAAGTCGTCAAAGAGTAGACCAGAGAGAGCTGTAAACTTTTTCGCTCAGAACTGCGGGATAACTTGTATTCCAGCTCAAAACAACGGGATACATCGTTTTAGATCGAAACTAGCGAGATTCACGAACATCGATTTTACAAGTCGTCGAAGAGTAGACGAGACCTGTTAACTTTTTCTCTCAGAACTGGAGGAAAACTTGTATTCCGGCTCAAAACAACGGGATATATCGTTTTAGATCGAAACTAGCGAGATTTACGCACTTCGATTTTACAACTCGTCGAAGGGTAGACGAGAGAGAGCTGTAAGCTTTTTCTCTCAGAACTGGGCGAAAACTTGTATTCCGGCTCACAACAACGAGATACATCGTCTTAGATCGAAACTAGCAAATTCACGAGCATCGATTTTACAAGTCGTCGAAGAGTAGACGAGAGAAAGGTGTAAACGTTTTCTCTCAGAACTGCACGAAAACTTGTATTCCGGCTCAAAATAACGGGATACATCGTTTTAGATCAAAACTAGCAAAATTCACGAGCATCGATTTTACTAGAAGTCGAAGAGTAGACGAGAGAAAGGTATAAACTTTTACTCTTAGAACTGCACGAAAACTTGTATTCCGGCTCAAAACAACGGGAGCCATCGTTTTAGATCGAAACTAGCAAAATTCACGAGCATCGAGTTTACAAGTCGTTGAAGAGTAGACGAGAGAAAGGTCTAAACTTTTTCTCTCAGAACTGCGCGAAAACTTGTATTCCGGCTCAAAATAACGGGATACATCGTTTTAGATCAAAACTAGCAAAATTCAAGAGCATCGATTTTACAAGTCGTCAAAGAGTAGACCAGAGAGAGCTGTAAACTTTTTCGCTCAGAACTGCGGGATAACTTGTATTCCAGCTCAAAACAACGGGATACATCGTTTTAGATCGAAACTAGCGAGATTCACGGACATCGATTTTACAAGTCGTCGAAGAGTAGACGAGACCTGTAAACTTTTTCTCTCAGAACTGGAGGAAAACTTGTATTCCGGCTCAAAACAACGGGATATATCGTTTTAGATCGAAACTAGCGAGATTTACGCACTTCGATTTTACAACTCGTCGAAGGGTAGACGAGAGAGAGCTGTAAGCTTTTTCTCTCAGAACTGCGCGAAAACTTGTATTCCGGCTCACAACAACGAGATACATCGTCTTAGATCGAAACTAGCAAATTCACGAGCATCGATTTTACAAGTCGTCGAAGAGTAGACGAGAGAAAGGTGTAAACGTTTTCTCTCAGAACTGCACGAAAACTTGTATTCCGGCTCAAAATAACGGGATACATCGTTTTAGATCAAAACTAGCAAAATTCACGAGCATCGATTTTACTAGAAGTCGAAGAGTAGACGAGAGAAAGGTATAAACTTTTACTCTTAGAACTGCACGAAAACTTGTATTCCGCCTCAAAACAACGGGAGCCATTGTTTTAGATCGAAACTAGCAAAATTCACGAGCATCGAGTTTACAAGTCGTTGAAGAGTAGACGAGAGAAAGGTGTAAACTTTTTCTCTCAGAACTGCGCGAAAACTTGTATTCCGGCTCAAAACACCGGGATACATCGTTTTAGATTGAAACTATCGCGATTCACGAACATCGATTTTACATGTCGTCGAAGAGTAGACGAGAGAAAGCTGTAAACGTTTTATCTCAGAACTGCGGGATAACTTGTATTCCAGCTCGAAACAACGGGATACATCGTTTTAGATCGAAACTAGCGAGATTCACGAACATCGATTTTACAAGTCGTCGAAGAGTAGACGAGACCTGCAAACGTTTTCTGTCAGAACTGGAGGAAAACTTGTATTCCGGCTCAAAACAACGGGATACATCGTTTTAGATCGAAACTAGCGAGATTTACGCACTTCAATTTTACAACTCGTCGAAGAGTAGACGAGAGAGAGCTGTAAGCTTTTTCTCTCAGAACTGCGCGAAAACTTGTATTCCGGCTCAAAACAACGAGATACATCGTCTTAGATCGAAACTAGCAAATTCACGAGCATCGATTTTACACGTCGTCGAAGAGTAGACGAGAGAAAGGTGTAAACTTTTTCTCTCAGAACTGCGCGAAAACTTGTATTCCGGCTCAAAATAACGGGATACATCGTTTTAGATCAAAACTAGCAAAATTCACGAGCATCGATTTTACTAGTCGTCGAAGAGTAGACGAGAGAAAGGTGTAAACTTTTTCTCTCAGAACGGCGCGAAAACTTGTATTCCGGCTCAAAACACCGGGATACATCGTTTTAGATTGAAACTAGCGCGATTCACGAACATCGATTTTACATATCGTCGAAGAGTAGACGAGAGAAAGCTGTAAACGTTTTATCTCAGAACTGCGCGAAAACTTCTATTCCGGCTCAAAACACCGGGATACATCGTTTTAGATTGAAACTAGCGAGATTCACGAACATCGATTTTACAAGTCGTCGAAGAAAAGACGAGACCTGTAAACTTTTTCTCTCAGAACTGGAGGAAAACCTGTATTCCGGCTCAAAACAACGGGATACATCGTTTTAGATCGAAACCAGCGAGATTCACGAACATCGATTTTACAAGTCGTCGAAGAAAAGACGAGACCTGTAAACTTTTTCTCTCAGAACTGGAGGAAAACTTGTATTCCGGCTCAAAACAACGGGATACATCGTTTTAGATCGAAACCAGCGAGATTTACGCACTTCGATTTTACAACTCGTCGAAGAGTAGACGAGAGAGAGCTGTAAGCTTTTTCTCTCAGAACTGCGCGAAAACTTGTATTCCGGCTCAAAACAACGAGATACATCGTTTTAGATCGAAACTAGCGAGTTTCACGAACATCGATTTTACAAGTCGTCGAAGAGTAGACGAGAAAGCTGTAAACTTTTTATCTCAGAACTGTGCGAAAACTTGTATTCCGACTCAAAACAACGGGATACATCGTTTTAGATCGAAACTAGAAAAATTCACGAGCATCGATTTTACAAGTCGTCGAAGAGTAGACGAGAGAAAGGTATAAACTTTTTCTCTCAGAACTGCGCGAAAACTTGTATTCCGGCTCAAAACAACGGGATACATCGTTTTAGATCGAAACTAGCAAAATTCACGAGCATCGAGTTTACAAGTCGTTGAAGAGTAGACGAGAAAGGTGTAAACATTTTCTCTCAGAACGACGCGAAAACTTGTATTCCGGCTCAAAACACCGGGATACATCGTTTTAGATTGAAACTATCGCGATTCACGAACATCGATTTTACATGTCGTCGAAGAGTAGACGAGAGAAAGCTGTAAACGTTTTATCTCAGAACTGCGGGATAACTTGTATTCCAGCTCGAAACAACGGGATACATCGTTTTAGATCGAAACTAGCGAGATTCACGAACATCGATTTTACAAGTCGTCGAAGAGTAGACGAGACCTGCAAACTTTTTCTGTCAGAACTGGAGGAAAACTTGTATTCCGGCTCAAAACAACGGGATACATCGTTTTAGATCGAAACTAGCGAGATTTACGCACTTCGATTTTACAACTCGTCGAAGAGTAGACGAGAGAGAGCTGTAAGCTTTTTCTCTCAGAACTGCGCGAAAACTTGTATTCCGGCTTAAAACAACGAGATACATCGTCTTAGATCGAAACTAGCAAATTCACGAGCATCAATTTTACACGTCGTCGAAGAGTAGACGAGAGAAAGGTGTAAACTTTTTCTCTCAGAACTGCGCGAAAACTTGTATTCCGGCTCAAAATAACGGGATACATCGTTTTAGATCAAAACTAGCAAAATTCACGAGCATCGATTTTACTAGTCGTCGAAGAGTAGACGAGAGAAAGGTGTAAACTTTTTCTCTCAGAACGGCGCGAAAACTTGTATTCCGGCTCAAAACACCGGGATACATCGTTTTAGATTGAAACTAGCGCGATTCACGAACATCGATTTTACATGTCGTCGAAGAGTAGACGAGAGAAAGCTGTAAACGTTTTATCTCAGAACTGCGCGAAAACTTCTATTCCGGCTCAAAACACCGGGATACATCGTTTTAGATTGAAACTAGCGAGATTCACGAACATCGATTTTACAAGTCGTCGAAGAAAAGACGAGACCTGTAAACTTTTTCTCTCAGAACTGGAGGAAAACCTGTATTCCGGCTCAAAACAACGGGATACATCGTTTTAGATCGAAACCAGCGAGATTCACGAACATCGATTTTACAAGTCGTCGAAGAAAAGACGAGACCTGTAAACTTTTTCTCTCAGAACTGGAGGAAAACTTGTATTCCGGCTCAAAACAACGGGATACATCGTTTTAGATCGAAACCAGCGAGATTTACGCACTTCGATTTTACAACTCGTCGAAGAGTAGACGAGAGAGAGCTGTAAGCTTTTTCTCTCAGAACTGCGCGAAAACTTGTATTCCGGCTCAAAACAACGAGATACATCGTTTTAGATCGAAACTAGCAAAATTCATGAGAATCAATTTTACTAGTCGTCGAAGAGTAGACGAGAGAAAGGTGTAAATGTTTTCTCTTAGAACTGCACGAAAACTTGTATTCCGGCTCAAAACAACGGGATACATCGTTTTAGATTGAAACTAGCAAAATTCACGAGCATCGATTTTACAAGTCGTCGAAGAGTAGACGAGAGAAAGGTATAAACTTTTTCTCTCAGAACTGCGCGAAAACTTGTATTCCGGCTCAAAACAACGGGATACATCGTTTTAGATCGAAACTAGAAAAATTCACGAGCATCGAGTTTACAAGTCGTTGAAGAGTAGACGAGAGAAAGGTGTAAACTTTTTCTCTCAGAACGGCGCGAAAACTTGTATTCCGGCCCAAAACACCGGGATACATCGTTTTAGATTGAAACTATCGCGATTCACGAACATCGATTTTACATGTCGTCGAAGAGTAGACGAGAGAAAGCTGTAAACGTTTTATCTCAGAACTGCGGGATAACTTGTATTCCAGCTCGAAACAACGGGATACATCGTTTTAGATCGAAACTAGCGAGATTCACGAACATCGATTTTACAAGTCGTCGAAGAGTAGACGAGACCTGTAAACTTTTTTTGTCAGAACTGGAGGAAAACTTGTATTCCGGCTCAAAACAACGGGATACATCGTTTTAGATAGAAACTAGCGAGATTTACGCACTTCGATTTTACAACTCGTCGAAGAGTAGACGAGAGAGAGCTGTAAGCTTTTTCTCTCAGAACTGCGCGAAAACTTGTATTCCGGCTCAAAACAACGAGATACATCGTCTTAGATCGAAACTAGCAAATTCACGAGCATCGATTTTACACGTCGTCGAAGAGTAGACGAGAGAAAGGTGTAAACTTTTTCTCTCAGAACTGCGCGAAAACTTGTATTCTGGCTCAAAATAACGGGATACATCGTATTAGATCAAAACTAGCAAAATTCAAGAGCATCGATTTTACTAGTCGTCGAAGAGTAGACGAGAGAAAGGTGTAAACTTTTTCTCTCAGAACGGCGCGAAAACTTGTATTCCGGCTCAAAACACCGGGATACATCGTTTTAGATTGAAACTAGCGCGATTCACGAACATCGATTTTACATGTCGTCGAAGAGTAGACGAGAGAAAGCTGTAAACGTTTTATCTCAGAACTGCGCGAAAACTTGTATTCCGGCTCAGAACACCGGGATACATCGTTTTAGATTGAAACTAGCGAGATTCACGAACATCGATTTTACAAGTCGTCGAAGAAAAGACGAGACCTGTAAACTTATTCTCTCAGAACTGGAGGAAAACTTGTATTCCGGCTCAAAACAACGGGATACATCGTTTTAGATCGAAACTAGCAAAATTCACGAGCATCGAGTTTACAAGTCGTTGAAGAGTAGACGAGAGAAAGGTGTAAACTTTTTCTCTCAGAACGGCGCGAAAACTTGTATTCCGGCTCAAAACACCGGGATACATCGTTTTAGACTGAAACTATCGCGATTCACGAACATCGATTTTACATGTCGTCGAAGAGTAGACGAGATAAAGCTGTAAACGTTTTATCTCAGAACTGCGGGATAACTTGTATTCCAGCTCGAAACAACGGGATACATCGTTTTAGATCGAAACTAGCGAGATTCACGAACATCGATTTTACTAGTCGTCGAAGAGTAGACGAGACCTGTAAACTTTTTCTGTCAGAACTGGAGGAAAACTTGTATTCCAGCTCAAAACAACGGGATACATCGTTTTAGATCGAAACTAGCGAGATTTACGCACTTCGATTTTACAACTCGTCGAAGAGTAGACGAGAGAGAGCTGTAAGCTTTTTCTCTCAGAACTGCGCGAAAACTTGTATTCCGGCTCAAAACAACGAGATACATCGTCTTTGATCGAAACTAGCAAATTCACGAGCATCGATTTTACACGTCGTCGAAGAGTAGACGAGAGAAAGGTGTAAACTTTTTCTCTCAGAACTGCGCGAAAACTTGTATTCCGGCTCAAAATAACGGAATACATTGTTTTAGATCAAAACTAGCAAAATTCACGAGCATCAATTTTACTAGTCGTCGAAGAGTAGACGAGAGAAAGGTGTAAACTTTTTCTCTCAGAACGGCGCGAAAACTTGTATTCCGGCTCAAAACACCGGGATACATTGTTCTAGATTGAAACTAGCGCGATTCACGAACATCGATTTTACATGTCGTCGAAGAGTAGACGAGAGAAAGGTATAAACGTTTTCTCTTAGAACTGCACGAAAACTTGTATTCCGGCTCAAAACAACGGGATACATCGTTTTAGATCGAAACTAGCAAAATTCACGAGCATCGAGTTTACAAGTCGTTGAAGAGTAGACGAGAGAAAGGTGTAAACTTTTTCTCTCAGAACGGCGCGAAAACTTGTATTCCGGCTCAAAACACCGGGATACATCGTTTTAGATTGAAACTAGCGAGATTCACGAACATCGATTTTACAAGTCGTCGAAGAGTAGACCAGAGAGAGCTGTAAACGTTTTCGCTCAGAACTGCCGGATAACTTGTATTCCAGCTCAAAACAACGGGATACATCGTTTTAGATCGAAACTAGCGAGATTCACGAACATCGATTTTACAAGTCGTCGAAGAGTAGACGAGACCTGTAAACTTTTTCTCTCAGAACTGGAGGAAAACTTGTATTCCGGCTCAAAACAACGGGATACATCGTTTTAGATCGAAACCAGCGAGATTTACGCACTTCGATTTTACAACTCGTCGAAGAGTAGACGAGAGAGAGCTGTAAGCTTTTTCTCTCAGAACTGCGCGAAAACTTGTATTCCGGCTCAAAACAACGAGATACATCGTTTTAGATCGAAACTAGCAAAATTCACGAGCATCAATTTTACTAGTCGTCGAAGAGTAGACGAGAGAAAGGTGTAAACGTTTTCTCTTAGAACTGCACGAAAACTTGTATTCCGGCTCAAAACAACGGGATACATCGTTTTAGATCGAAACTAGCAAAATTCACGAGCATCGATTTTACAAGTCGTCGAAGAGTAGACGAGAGAAAGGTATAAACTTTTTCTCTCAGAACTGCGCGAAAACTTGTATTCCGGCTCAAAACAACGGGATACATCGTTTTAGATCGAAACTAGCAAAATTCACGAGCATCGAGTTTACAAGTCGTTGAAGAGTAGACGAGAGAAAGGTGTAAACTTTTTCTCTCAGAACGGCGCGAAAACTTGTATTCCGGCTCAAAACACCGGGATACATCGTTTTAGATTGAAACTAGCGCGATTCACGAACATCGATTTTACATGTCGTCGTAGAGTAGACGAGAGAAAGCTGTAAACGTTTTATCTCAGAACTGCGCGAAAACTTGTATTCCGGCTCAAAACACCGAGATACATCGTTTTAGATTGAAACTAGCGAGATTCACGAACATCGATTTTACAAGTCGTCGAAGAAAAGACGAGACCTGTAAACTTTTTCTCTCAGAACTGGAGGAAAACTTGTATTCCGGCTCAAAACAACGGGATACATCGTTTTAGATCGAAACCAGCGAGATTTACGCACTTCGATTTTACAACTCGTCGAAGAGTAGACGAGAGAGAGCTGTAAGCTTTTTCTCTCAGAACTGCGCGAAAACTTGTATTCCGGCTCAAAACAACGAGATACATCGTTTTAGATCGAAACTAGCAAAATTCACGAGCATCAATTTTACTAGTCGTCGAAGAGTAGACGAGAGAAAGGTGTAAACGTTTTCTCTTAGAACTGCACGAAAACTTGTATTCCGGCTCAAAACAACGGGATACATCGTTTTAGATCGAAACTAGCAAAATTCACGAGCATCGAGTTTACAAGTCGTTGAAGAGTAGACGAGAGAAAGGTGTAAACTTTTTCTCTCAGAACGGCGCGAAAACTTGTATTCCGGCTCAAAACACCGGGATACATCGTTTTAGATTGAAACTATCGCGATTCACGAACATCGATTTTACATGTCGTCGAAGAGTAGACGAGAGAAAGCTGTAAACGTTTTATCTCAGAACTGCGGGATAACTTGTATTCCAGCTCGAAACAACGGGATACATCGTTTTAGATCGAAACTAGCGAGATTCACGAACATCGATTTTACAAGTCGTCGAAGAGTAGACGAGACCTGTAAACTTTTTCTGTCAGAACTGGAGGAAAACTTGTATTCCGGCTCAAAACAACGGGATACATCGTTTTCGATCGAAACTAGCGAGATTTACGCACTTCGATTTTACAACTCGTCGAAGAGTAGACGAGAGAGAGCTGTAAGCTTTTTCTCTCAGAACTGCGCGAAAACTTGCATTCCGGCTCAAAACAACGAGATACATCGTCTTAGATCGAAACTAGCAAATTCACGAGCATCGATTTTACACGTGGTCGAAGAGTAGACGAGAGAAAGGTGTAAACTTTTTCTCTTAGAACTGCACGAAAACTTGTATTCCGGCTCAAAACAACGGGATACATCGTTTTAGATCGAAACTAGCAAAATTCACGAGCATCGAGTTTACAAGTCGTTGAAGAGTAGACGAGAGAAAGGTGTAAACTTTTTCTCTCAGAACGGCGCGAAAACTTGTATTCCGGCTCAAAACACCGGGATACATCGTTTTAGACTGAAACTATCGCGATTCACGAAAATCGATTTTACATGTCGTCGAAGAGTAGACGAGATAAAGCTGTAAACGTTTTATCTCAGAACTGCGGGATAACTTGTATTCCAGCTCGAAACAACGGGATACATCGTTTTAGATCGAAACTAGCGAGATTCACGAACATCGATTTTACAAGTCGTCGAAGAGTAGACGAGACCTGTAAACTTTTTCTGTCAGAACTGGAGGAAAACTTGTATTCCGGCTCAAAACAACGGGATACATCGTTTTAGATCGAAACTAGCGAGATTTACGCACTTCGATTTTACAACTCGTCGAAGAGTAGACGAGAGAGAGCTGTAAGCTTTTTCTCTCAGAACTGCGCGAAAACTTGTATTCCGGCTCAAAACAACGAGATACATCGTCTTTGATCGAAACTAGCAAATTCACGAGCATCGATTTTACACGTCGTCGAAGAGTAGACGAGAGAAAGGTGTAAACTTTTTCTCTCAGAACTGCGCGAAAACTTGTATTCCGGCTCAAAATAACGGGATACATCGTTTTAGATCAAAACTAGCAAAATTCACGAGCATCAATTTTACTAGTCGTCGAAGAGTAGACGAGAGAAAGGTGTAAACTTTTTCTCTCAGAACGGCGCGAAAACTTGTATTCCGGCTCAAAACACCGGGATACATTGTTCTAGATTGAAACTAGCGCGATTCACGAACATCGATTTTACATGTCGTCGAAGAGTAGACGAGAGAAAGCTGTAAACGTTTTATCTGAGAACTGCGCGAAAACTTGTATTCCGGCTCAAAACACCGGGATACATCGTTTTAGATTGAAACAAGCGAGATTCACGAACATCGATTTTACAAGTCGTCGAAGAAAAGACGAGACCTGTAAACTTTTTCTCTCAGAACTGGAGGAAAACTTGTATTCCGGCTCAAAACAACGGGATACATCGTTTTAGATCGAAACCAGCGAGATTTACGCACTTCGATTTTACAACTCGTCGAAGAGTAGACGAGAGAGAGCTGTAAGCTTTTTCTCTCAGAACTGCGCGAAAACTTGTATTCCGGCTCAAAACAACGAGATACATCGTTTTAGATCGAAACTAGCAAAATTCACGAGCATCAATTTTACTAGTCGTCGAAGAGTAGACGAGAGAAAGGTGTAAACTTTTTCTCTTAGAACTGCACGAAAACTTGTATTCCGGCTCAAAACAACGGGATACATCGTTTTAGATCGAAACTAGCAAAATTCACGAGCATCGATTTTACAAGTCGTCGAAGAGTAGACGAGAGAAAGGTATAAACTTTTTCTCTCAGAACTGCGCGAAAACTTGTATTCCGGCTCAAAACAACGGGATACATCGTTTTAGATCGAAACTAGCAAAATTCACGAGCATCGAGTTTACAAGTCGTTGAAGAGTAGACGAGAGAAAGGTGTAAACTTTTTCTCTCAGAACGGCGCGAAAACTTGTATTCCGGCTCAAAACAACGGGATACATCGTTGTAGATCGAAACTAGCAAAATTCACGAGCATCGAGTTTACAAGTCGTTGAAGAGTAGACGAGAGAAAGGTGTAAACTTTTTCTCTCAGAACGGCGCGAAAACTTGTATTCCGGCTCAAAACACCGGGATACATCGTTTTAGATTGAAACTATCGCGATTCACGAACATCGATTTTACATGTCGTCGAAGAGTAGACGAGAAAAAGCTGTAAACGTTTTATCTCAGAACTGCGGGATAACTTGTATTCCAGCTCGAAACAACGGGATACATCGTTTTAGATCGAAACTAGCGAGATTCACGAACATCGATTTTACAAGTCGTCAAAGAGTAGACGAGACCTGTAAACTTTTTCTCTCAGAACTGCGCGAAAACTTGTATTCCGGCTCAAAACAACGGGATACATCGTTTTAGATCGAAACTAGCAAAATTCACGAGCATCGAGTTTACAAGTCGTTGAAGAGTAGACGAGAGAAAGGTGTAAACTTTTTCTCTCAGAACGGCACGAAAACTTGTATTCCGGCTCAAAACACCGGGATACATCGTTTGAGATTGAAACTAGCGAGATTCACGAACATCGATTTTACAAGTCGTCGAAGAGTAGACCAGAGAGAGCTGTAAACGTTTTCGCTCAGAACTGCCGGATAACTTGTATTCCAGCTCAAAACAACGGGATACATCGTTTTAGATCGAAACTAGCGAGATTCACGAACATCGATTTTACAAGTCGTCGAAGAGTAGACGAGACCTGTAAACGTTTTCTCTCAGAACTGGAGGAAAACTTGTATTCCGGCTCAAAACAACGAGATACATCGTTTTAGATCGAAACTAGCAAAATTCACGAGCATCAATTTTACTAGTCGTCGAAGAGTAGACGAGAGAAAGGTGTAAACGTTTTCTCTTAGAACTGCACGAAAACTTGTATTCCGGCTCAAAACAACGGGATACATCGTTTTAGATCGAAACTAGCAAAATTCACGAGCATCGATTTTACAAGTCGTCGAAGAGTAGACGAGAGAAAGGTATAAACTTTTTCTCTCAGAACTGCGCGAAAACTTGTATTCCGGCTCAAAACAACGGGATACATCGTTTTAGATCGAAACTAGCAAAATTCACGAGCATCGAGTTTACAAGTCGTTGAAGAGTAGACGAGAGAAAGGTGTAAACTTTTTCTCTCAGAACGGCGCGAAAACTTGTATTCCGGCTCAAAACACCGGGATACATCGTTTTAGATTGAAACTAGCGCGATTCACGAACATCGATTTTACATGTCGTCGTAGAGTAGACGAGAGAAAGCTGTAAACGTTTTATCTCAGAACTGCGCGAAAACTTGTATTCCGGCTCAAAACACCGAGATACATCGTTTTAGATTGAAACTAGCGAGATTCACGAACATCGATTTTACAAGTCGTCGAAGAAAAGACGAGACCTGTAAACTTTTTCTCTCAGAACTGGAGGAAAACTTGTATTCCGGCTCAAAACAACGGGATACATCGTTTAAGATCGAAACCAGCGAGATTTACGCACTTCGATTTTACAACTCGTCGAAGAGTAGACGAGAGAGAGCTGTAAGCTTTTTCTCTCAGAACTGCGCGAAAACTTGTATTCCGGCTGAAAACAACGAGATACATCGTTTTAGATCGAAACTAGCAAAATTCACGAGCATCAATTTTACTAGTCGTCGAAGAGTAGACGAGAGAAAGGTGTAAACGTTTTCTCTTAGAACTGCACGAAAACTTGTATTCCGGCTCAAAACAACGGGATACATCGTTTTAGATCGAAACTAGCAAAATTCACGAGCATCGAGTTTACAAGTCGTTGAAGAGTAGACGAGAGAAAGGTGTAAACTTTTTCTCTCAGAACGGCGCGAAAACTTGTGTTCCGGCTCAAAACACCGGGATACATCGTTTTAGATTGAAACTATCGCGATTCACGAACATCGATTTTACATGTCGTCGAAGAGTAGACGAGAGAAAGCTGTAAACGTTTTATCTCAGAACTGCGGGATAACTTGTATTCCAGCTCGAAACAACGGGATACATCGTTTTAGATCGAAACTAGCGAGATTCACGAACATCGATTTTACAAGTCGTCGAAGAGTAGACGAGACCTGTAAACTTTTTCTGTCAGAACTGGAGGAAAACTTGTATTCCGGCTCAAAACAACGGGATACATCGTTTTCGATCGAAACTAGCGAGATTTACGCACTTCGATTTTACAACTCGTCGAAGAGTAGACGAGAGAGAGCTGTAAGCTTTTTCTCTCAGAACTGCGCGAAAACTTGCATTCCGGCTCAAAACAACGAGATACATCGTCTTAGATCGAAACTAGCAAATTCACGAGCATCGATTTTACACGTGGTCGAAGAGTAGACGAGAGAAAGGTGTAAACTTTTTCTCTCAGAACTGCGCGAAAACTTGTATTCCGGCTCAAAATAACGGGATACATCGTTTTAGATCAAAACTAGCAAAATTCACGAGCATCGATTTTACTAGTCGTCGAAGAGTAGACGAGAGAAAGGTGTAAACTTTTTCTCTCAGAACGGCGCGAAAACTTGTATTCCGGCTCAAAACACCGGGATACATCGTTTTAGATTGAAACTAGCGCGATTCACGCACATCGATTTTACATGTCGTCGAAGAGTAGACGAGAGAAAGCTGTAAACGTTTTATCTCAGAACTGCGCGAAAACTTGTATTCCGGCTCAAAACACCGAGATACATCGTTTTAGATTGAAACTAGCGAGATTCACGAACATCGATTTTACAAGTCGTCGAAGAAAAGACGAGACCTGTAAACTTTTTCTCTCAGAACTGGAGGAAAACTTGTATTCCGGCTCAAAACAACGGGATACATCGTTTTAGATCGAAACCAGCGAGATTTACGCACTTCGATTTTACAACTCGTCGAAGAGTAGACGAGAGAGAGCTGTAAGCTTTTTCTCTCAGAACTGCGCGAAAACTTGTATTCCGGCTCAAAACAACGAGATACATCGTTTTAGATCGAAACTAGCAAAATTCACGAGCATCAATTTTACTAGTCGTCGAAGAGTAGACGAAAGAAAGGTGTAAACTTTTTCTCTTAGAACTGCACGAAAACTTGTATTCCGGCTCAAAACAACGGGATACATCGTTTTAGATCGAAACTAGCAAAATTCACGAGCATCGAGTTTACAAGTCGTTGAAGAGTAGACGAGAGAAAGGTGTAAACTTTTTCTCTCAGAACGGCGCGAAAACTTGTATTCCGGCTCAAAACACCGGGATACATCGTTTTAGACTGAAACTATCGCGATTCACGAACATCGATTTTACATGTCGTCGAAGAGTAGACGAGATAAAGCTGTAAACGTTTTATCTCAGAACTGCGGGATAACTTGTATTCCAGCTCGAAACAACGGGATACATCGTTTTAGATCGAAACTAGCGAGATTCACGAACATCGATTTTACAAGTCGTCGAAGAGTAGACGAGACCTGTAAACTTTTTCTGTCAGAACTGGAGGAAAACTTGTATTCCGGCTCAAAACAACGGGATACATCGTTTTAGATCGAAACTAGCGAGATTTACGCACTTCGATTTTACAACTCGTCGAAGAGTAGACGAGAGAGAGCTGTAAGCTTTTTCTCTCAGAACTGCGCGAAAACTTGTATTCCGGCTCAAAACAACGAGATACATCGTCTTTGATCGAAACTAGCAAATTCACGAGCATCGATTTTACACGTCGTCGAAGAGTAGACGAGAGAAAGGTGTAAACTTTTTCTCTCAGAACTGCGCGAAAACTTGTATTCCGGCTCAAAATAACGGGATACATCGTTTTAGATCAAAACTAGCAAAATTCACGAGCATCAATTTTACTAGTCGTCGAAGAGTAGACGAGAGAAAGGTGTAAACTTTTTCTCTCAGAACGGCGCGAAAACTTGTATTCCGGCTCAAAACACCGGGATACATTGTTCTAGATTGAAACTAGCGCGATTCACGAACATCGATTTTACATGTCGTCGAAGAGTAGACGAGAGAAAGCTGTAAACGTTTTATCTGAGAACTGCGCGAAAACTTGTATTCCGGCTCAAAACACCGGGATACATCGTTTTAGATTGAAACAAGCGAGATTCACGAACATCGATTTTACAAGTCGTCGAAGAAAAGACGAGACCTGTAAACTTTTTCTCTCAGAACTGGAGGAAAACTTGTATTCCGGCTCAAAACAACGGGATACATCGTTTTAGATCGAAACCAGCGAGATTTACGCACTTCGATTTTACAACTCGTCGAAGAGTAGACGAGAGAGAGCTGTAAGCTTTTTCTCTCAGAACTGCGCGAAAACTTGTATTCCGGCTCAAAACAACGAGATACATCGTTTTAGATCGAAACTAGCAAAATTCACGAGCATCAATTTTACTAGTCGTCGAAGAGTAGACGAGAGAAAGGTGTAAACTTTTTCTCTTAGAACTGCACGAAAACTTGTATTCCGGCTCAAAACAACGGGATACATCGTTTTAGATCGAAACTAGCAAAATTCACGAGCATCGATTTTACAAGTCGTCGAAGAGTAGACGAGAGACAGGTATAAACTTTTTCTCTCAGAACTGCGCGAAAACTTGTATTCCGGCTCAAAACAACGGGATACATCGTTTTAGATCGAAACTAGCAAAATTCACGAGCATCGAGTTTACAAGTCGTTGAAGAGTAGACGAGAGAAAGGTGTAAACTTTTTCTCTCAGAACGGCGCGAAAACTTGTATTCCGGCTCAAAACAACGGGATACATCGTTGTAGATCGAAACTAGCAAAATTCACGAGCATCGAGTTTACAAGTCGTTGAAGAGTAGACGAGAGAAAGGTGTAAACTTTTTCTCTCAGAACGGCGCGAAAACTTGTATTCCGGCTCAAAACACCGGGATACATCGTTTTAGATTGAAACTATCGCGATTCACGAACATCGATTTTACATGTCGTCGAAGAGTAGACGAGAAAAAGCTGTAAACGTTTTATCTCAGAACTGCGGGATAACTTGTATTCCAGCTCGAAACAACGGGATACATCGCTTTAGATCGAAACTAGCGAGATTCACGAACATCGATTTTACAAGTCGTCAAAGAGTAGACGAGACCTGTAAACTTTTTCTCTCAGAACTGCGCGAAAACTTGTATTCCGGCTCAAAACAACGGGATACATCGTTTTAGATCGAAACTAGCAAAATTCACGAGCATCGAGTTTACAAGTCGTTGAAGAGTAGACGAGAGAAAGGTGTAAACTTTTTCTCTCAGAACGGCGCGAAAACTTGTATTCCGGCTCAAAACACCTGGATACATCGTTTTAGATTGAAACTATCGCGATTCACGAACATCGATTTTACATGTCGTCGAAGAGTAGACGAGAGAAAGCTGTAAACGTTTTATCTCAGAACTGCGCGAAAACTTGTATTCCGGCTCAAAACACCGAGATACATCGTTTTAGATTGAAACTAGCGAGATTCACGAACATCGATTTTACAAGTCGTCGAAGAAAAGACGAGACCTGTAAACTTTTTCTCTCAGAACTGGAGGAAAACTTGTATTCCGGCTCAAAACAACGGGATACATCGTTTTAGATCTAAACCAGCGAGATTTACGCACTTCGATTTTACAACTCGTCGAAGAGTAGACGAGAGAGAGCTGTAAGCTTTTTCTCTCAGAACTGCGCGAAAACTTGTATTCCGGCTCAAAACAACGAGATACATCGTTTTAGATCGAAACTAGCAAAATTCACGAGCATCAATTTTACTAGTCGTCGAAGAGTAGACGAAAGAAAGGTGTAAACTTTTTCTCTTAGAACTGCACGAAAACTTGTATTCCGGCTCAAAACAACGGGATACATCGTTTTAGATCGAAACTAGCAAAATTCACGAGCATCGAGTTTACAAGTCGTTGAAGAGTAGACGAGAGAAAGGTGTAAACTTTTTCTCTCAGAACGGCGCGAAAACTTGTATTCCGGCTCAAAACACCGGGATACATCGTTTTAGACTGAAACTATCGCGATTCACGAACATCGATTTTACATGTCGTCGAAGAGTAGACGAGATAAAGCTGTAAACGTTTTATCTCAGAACTGCGGGATAACTTGTATTCCAGCTCGAAACAACGGGATACATCGTTTTAGATCGAAACTAGCGAGATTCACGAACATCGATTTTACAAGTCGTCGAAGAGTAGACGAGACCTGTAAACTTTTTCTGTCAGAACTGGAGGAAAACTTGTATTCCGGCTCAAAACAACGGGATACATCGTTTTAGATCGAAACTAGCGAGATTTACGCACTTCGATTTTACAACTCGTCGAAGAGTAGACGAGAGAGAGCTGTAAGCTTTTTCTCTCAGAACTGCGCGAAAACTTGTATTCCGGCTCAAAACAACGAGATACATCGTCTTTGATCGAAACTAGCAAATTCACGAGCATCGATTTTACACGTCGTCGAAGAGTAGACGAGAGAAAGGTGTAAACTTTTTCTCTCAGAACTGCGCGAAAACTTGTATTCCGGCTCAAAATAACGGGATACATCGTTTTAGATCAAAACTAGCAAAATTCACGAGCATCAATTTTACTAGTCGTCGAAGAGTAGACGAGAGAAAGGTGTAAACTTTTTCTCTCAGAACGGCGCGAAAACTTGTATTCCGGCTCAAAACACCGGGATACATTGTTCTAGATTGAAACTAGCGCGATTCACGAACATCGATTTTACATGTCGTCGAAGAGTAGACGAGAGAAAGCTGTAAACGTTTTATCTGAGAACTGCGCGAAAACTTGTATTCCGGCTCAAAACACCGGGATACATCGTTTTAGATTGAAACAAGCGAGATTCACGAACATCGATTTTACAAGTCGTCGAAGAAAAGACGAGACCTGTAAACTTTTTCTCTCAGAACTGGAGGAAAACTTGTATTCCGGCTCAAAACAACGGGATACATCGTTTTAGATCGAAACCAGCGAGATTTACGCACTTCGATTTTACAACTCGTCGAAGAGTAGACGAGAGAGAGCTGTAAGCTTTTTCTCTCAGAACTGCGCGAAAACTTGTATTCCGGCTCAAAACAACGAGATACATCGTTTTAGATCGAAACTAGCAAAATTCACGAGCATCAATTTTACTAGTCGTCGAAGAGTAGACGAGAGAAAGGTGTAAACTTTTTCTCTTAGAACTGCACGAAAACTTGTATTCCGGCTCAAAACAACGGGATACATCGTTTTAGATCGAAACTAGCAAAATTCACGAGCATCGATTTTACAAGTCGTCGAAGAGTAGACGAGAGAAAGGTATAAACTTTTTCTCTCAGAACTGCGCGAAAACTTGTATTCCGGCTCAAAACAACGGGATACATCGTTTTAGATCGAAACTAGCAAAATTCACGAGCATCGAGTTTACAAGTCGTTGAAGAGTAGACGAGAGAAAGGTGTAAACTTTTTCTCTCAGAACGGCGCGAAAACTTGTATTCCGGCTCAAAACAACGGGATACATCGTTGTAGATCGAAACTAGCAAAATTCACGAGCATCGAGTTTACAAGTCGTTGAAGAGTAGACGAGAGAAAGGTGTAAACTTTTTCTCTCAGAACTGGAGGAAAACTTGTATTCCGGCTCAAAACAACGGGATACATCGTTTTAGATCGAAACCAGCGAGATTTACGCACTTCGATTTTACAACTCGTCGAAGAGTAGACGAGAGAGAGCTGTAAGCTTTTTCTCTCAGAACTGCGCGAAAACTTGTATTCCGGCTCAAAACACCGGGATACATCGTTTTAGATTGAAACTATCGCGATTCACGAACATCGATTTTACATGTCGTCGAAGAGTAGACGAGAAAAAGCTGTAAACGTTTTATCTCAGAACTGCGGGATAACTTGTATTCCAGCTCGAAACAACGGGATACATCGTTTTAGATCGAAACTAGCGAGATTCACGAACATCGATTTTACAAGTCGTCGAAGAGTAGACGAGACCTGTAAACTTTTTCTCTCAGAACTGCGCGAAAACTTGTATTCCGGCTCAAAACAACGGGATACATCGTTTTAGATCGAAACTAGCGAGATTTACGCACTTCGATTTTACAACTCGTCGATGAGTAGACGAGAGAGAGCTGTAAGCTTTTTCTCTCAGAACTGCGCGAAAACTTGTATTCCGGCTCAAAACAACGAGATACATCGTCTTAGATCGAAACTAGCAAATTCACGAGCATCGATTTTACACGTGGTCGAAGAGTAGACGAGAGAAAGGTGTAAACTTTTTCTCTCAGAACTGCGCGAAAACTTGTATTCCGGCTCAAAACAACGAGATACATCGTTTTAGATCGAAACTAGCAAAATTCACGAGCATCAATTTTACTAGTCGTCGAAGAGTAGACGAGAGAAAGGTGTAAACGTTTTCTCTTAGAACTGCACGAAAACTTGTATTCCGGCTCAAAACAAGGGGATACATCGTTTTAGATCGAAACTAGCAAAATTCACGAGCATCGATTTTACAAGTCGTCGAAGAGTAGACGAGAGAAAGGTATAAACTTTTTCTCTCAGAACTGCGCGAAAACTTGTATTCCGGCTCAAAACAACGGGATACATCGTTTTAGATCGAAACTAGCAAAATTCACGAGCATCGAGTTTACAAGTCGTTGAAGAGTAGACGAGAGAAAGGTGTAAACTTTTTCTCTCAGAACGGCGCGAAAACTTGTATTCCGGCTCAAAACACCGGGATACATCGTTTTAGATTGAAACTATCGCGATTCACGAACATCGATTTTACATGTCGTCGAAGAGTAGACGAGAGAAAGCTGTAAACGTTTTATCTCAGAACTGCGGGATAACTTGTATTCCAGCTCGAAACAACGGGATACATCGTTTTAGATCGAAACTAGCGAGATTCACGAACATCGATTTTACAAGTCGTCGAAGAGTAGACGAGACCTGTAAACTTTTTCTGTCAGAACTGGAGGAAAACTTGTATTCCGGCTCAAAACAACGGGATACATCGTTTTAGATCGAAACTAGCGAGATTTACGCACTTCGATTTTACAACTCGTCGAAGAGTAGACGAGAGAGAGCTGTAAGCTTTTTCTCTCAGAACTGCGCGAAAACTTGTATTCCGGCTCAAAACAACGAGATACATCGTCTTAGATCGAAACTAGCAAATTCACGAGCATCGATTTTACACGTGGTCGAAGAGTAAACGAGAGAAAGGTGTAAACTTTTTCTCTCAGAACTGCGCGAAAACTTGTATTCCGGCTCAAAATAACGGGATACATCGTTTTAGATCAAAACTAGCAAAATTCACGAGCATCGATTTTACTAGTCGTCGAAGAGTAGACGAGAGAAAGGTGTAAACTTTTTCTCTCAGAACGGCGCGAAAACTTGTATTCCGGCTCAAAACACCGGGATACATCGTTTTAGATTGAAACTAGCGCGATTCACGAACATCGATTTTACATGTCGTCGAAGAGTAGACGAGAGAAAGCTGTAAACGTTTTATCTCAGAACTGCGCGAAAACTTGTATTCCGGCTCAAAAC
The DNA here is from genome assembly GCF_052857255.1 of Amblyomma americanum. Classification (NCBI taxonomy): domain Eukaryota; kingdom Metazoa; phylum Arthropoda; class Arachnida; order Ixodida; family Ixodidae; genus Amblyomma; species Amblyomma americanum. The sequence goes on along the minus strand of NW_027526507.1, from coordinate 29,618 downwards.
ACCGAGATACATCGTTTTAGATTGAAACTAGCGAGATTCACGAACATCGATTTTACAAGTCGTCGAAGAAAAGACGAGACCTGTAAACTTTTTCTCTCAGAACTGGAGGAAAACTTGTATTCCGGCTCAAAACAACGGGATACATGGTTTTAGATCGAAACCAGCGAGATTTACGCACTTCGATTTTACAACTCGTCGAAGAGTAGACGAGAGAGAGCTGTAAGCTTTTTCTCTCAGAACTGCGCGAAAACTTGTATTCCGGCTCAAAACAACGAGATACATGGTCTTAGATAGAAACTAGCAAATTCACAAGCATCGATTTTACACGTGGTCGAAGAGTAGACGAGAGAAAGGTGTAAACTTTTTCTCTCAGAACTGCGCGAAAACTTGTATTCCGGCTCAAAATAACGGGATACATCGTTTTAGATCAAAACTAGCAAAATTCACGAGCATCGATTTTACTAGTCGTCGAAGAGTAGACGAGAGAAAGCTGTAAACGTTTTATCTCAGAACTGCGCGAAAACTTGTATTCCGGCTCAAAACACCGAGATACATCGTTTTAGATTGAAACTAGCGAGATTCACGAACATCGATTTTACAAGTCGTCGAAGAAAAGACGAGACCTGTAAACTTTTTCTCTCAGAACTGGAGGAAAACTTGTATTCCGGCTCAAAACAACGGGATACATCGTTTTAGATCGAAACCAGCGAGATTTACGCACTTCGATTTTACAACTCGTCGAAGAGTAGACGAGAGAGAGCTGTAAGCTTTTTCTCTCAGAACTGCGCGAAAACTTGTATTCCGGCTCAAAACAACGAGATACATCGTTTTAGATCGAAACTAGCAAAATTCACGAGCATCAATTTTACTAGTCGTCGAAGAGTAGACGAGAGAAAGGTGTAAACTTTTTCTCTTAGAACTGCACGAAAACTTGTATTCCGGCTCAAAACAACGAGATACATCGTTTTAGATCGAAACTAGCAAAATTCACGAGCATCGAGTTTACAAGTCGTTGAAGAGTAGACGAGAGAAAGGTGTAAACTTTTTCTCTCAGAACGGCGCGAAAACTTGTATTCCGGCTCAAAACACCGGTATACATCGTTTTAGACTGAAACTATCGCGATTCACGAACATCGATTTTACATGTCGTCGAAGAGTAGACGACATAAAGCTGTAAACGTTTTATCTCAGAACTGCGGGATAACTTGTATTCCAGCTCGAAACAACGGGATACATCGTTTTAGATCGAAACTAGCGAGATTCACGAACATCGATTTTACAAGTCGTCGAAGAGTAGACGAGACCTGTAAACTTTTTCTCTCAGAACTGCGCGAAAACTTGTATTCCGGCTCAAAACAACGGGATACATCGTTTTAGATCGAAACTAGCAAAATTCACGAGCATCGAGTTTACAAGTCGTTGAAGAGTAGACGAGAGAAAGGTGTAAACTTTTTCTCTCAGAACGGCGCGAAAACTTGTATTCCGGCTCAAAACACCTGGATACATCGTTTTAGATTGAAACTATCGCGATTCACGAACATCGATTTTACATGTCGTCGAAGAGTAGACGAGAGAAAGCTGTAAACGTTTTATCTCAGAACTGCGGGATAACTTGTATTCCAGCTCGAAACAACGGGATACATCGTTTTAGATCGAAACTAGCGAGATTCTCGAACATCGATTTTACAAGTCGTCGAAGAGTAGACGAGACCTGTAAACTTTTTCTGTCAGAACTGGAGGAAAACTTGTATTCCGGCTCAAAACAACGGGATACATCGTTTTAGATCGAAACTAGCGAGATTTACGCACTTCGATTTTACAACTCGTCGATGAGTAGACGAGAGAGAGCTGTAAGCTTTTTCTCTCAGAACTGCGCGAAAACTTGTATTCCGGCTCAAAACAACGAGATACATCGTCTTAGATCGAAACTAGCAAATTCACGAGCATCGATTTTACACGTGGTCGAAGAGTAGACGAGAGAAAGGTGTAAACTTTTTCTCTCAGAACTGCGCGAAAACTTGTATTCCGGCTCAAAACAACGAGATATATCGTTTTAGATCGAAACTAGCAAAATTCACGAGCATCAATTTTACTAGTCGTCGAAGAGTAGACGAGAGAAAGGTGTAAACGTTTTCTCTTAGAACTGCACGAAAACTTGTATTCCGGCTCAAAACAAGGGGATACATCGTTTTAGATCGAAACTAGCAAAATTCACGAGCATCGATTTTACAAGTCGTCGAAGAGTAGACGAGAGAAAGGTATAAACTTTTTCTCTCAGAACTGCGCGAAAACTTGTATTCCGGCTCAAAACAACGGGATACATCGTTTTAGATCGAAACTAGCAAAATTCACGAGCATCGAGTTTACAAGTCGTTGAAGAGTAGACGAGAGAAAGGTGTAAACTTTTTCTCTCAGAACGGCGCGAAAACTTGTATTCCGGCTCAAAACACCGGGATAAATCGTTTTAGATTGAAACTATCGCGATTCACGAACATCGATTTTACATGTCGTCGAAGAGTAGACGAGAGAAAGCTGTAAACGTTTTATCTCAGAACTGCGGGATAACTTGTATTCCAGCTCGAAACAACGGGATACATCGTTTTAGATCGAAACTAGCGAGATTCACGAACATCGATTTTACAAGTCGTCGAAGAGTAGACGAGACCTGTAAACTTTTTCTGTCAGAACTGGAGGAAAACTTGTATTCCGGCTCAAAACAACGGGATACATCGTTTTAGATCGAAACCAGCGAGATTTACGCACTTCGATTTTACAACTCGTCGAAGAGTAGACGAGAGAGAGCTGTAAGCTTTTTCTCTCAGAACTGCGCGAAAACTTGTATTCCGGCTCAAAACAACGAGATACATCGTCTTAGATCGAAACTAGCAAATTCACGAGCATCGATTTTACACGTGGTCGAAGAGTAAACGAGAGAAAGGTGTAAACTTTTTCTCTCAGAACTGCGCGAAAACTTGTATTCTGGCTCAAAATAACGGGATACATCGTTTTAGATCAAAACTAGCAAAATTCACGAGCATCGATTTTACTAGTCGTCGAAGAGTAGACGAGAGAAAGGTGTAAACTTTTTCTCTCAGAACGGCGCGAAAACTTGTATTCCGGCTCAAAACACCGGGATACATCGTTTTAGATTGAAACTAGCGCGATTCACGAACATCGATTTTACATGTCGTCGAAGAGTAGACGAGAGAAAGCTGTAAACGTTTTATCTCAGAACTGCGCGAAAACTTGTATTCCGGCTCAAAACACCGAGATACATCGTTTTAGATTGAAACTAGCGAGATTCACGAACATCGATTTTACAAGTCGTCGAAGAAAAGACGAGACCTGTAAACTTTTTCTCTCAGAACTGGAGGAAAACTTGTATTCCGGCTCAAAACAACGGGATACATCGTTTTAGATCGAAACCAGCGAGATTTACGCACTTCGATTTTACAACTCGTCGAAGAGTAGACGAGAGAGAGCTGTAAGCTTTTTCTCTCAGAACTGCGCGAAAACTTGTATTCCGGCTCAAAACAACGAGATACATCGTTTTAGATCGAAACTAGCAAAATTCACGAGCATCAATTTTACTTGTCGTCGAAGAGTAGACGAGAGAAAGGTGTAAACTTTTTCTCTTAGAACTGCACGAAAACTTGTATTCCGGCTCAAAACAACGGGATACATCGTTTTAGATCGAAACTAGCAAAATTCACGAGCATCGAGTTTACAAGTCGTTGAAGAGTAGACGAGAGAAAGGTGTAAACTTTTTCTCTCAGAACGGCGCGAAAACTTGTATTCCGGCTCAAAACACCGGGATACATTGTTTTAGACTGAAACTATCGCGATTCACGAACATCAATTTTACATGTCGTCGAAGAGTAGACGAGATAAAGCTGTAAACGTTTTATCTCAGAACTGCGGGATAACTTGTATTCCAGCTCGAAACAACGGGATACATCGTTTTAGATCGAAACTAGCGAGATTCACGAACATCGATTTTACAAGTCGTCGAAGAGTAGACGAGACCTGTAAACTTTTTCTGTCAGAACTGGAGGAAAACTTGTATTCCGGCTCAAAACAACGGGATACATCGTTTTAGATCGAAACTAGCGAGATTTACGCACTTCGATTTTACAACTCGTCGAAGAGTAGACGAGAGAGAGCTGTAAGCTTTTTCTCTCAGAACTGCGCGAAAACTTGTATTCCGGCTCAAAACAACGAGATACATCGTCTTAGATCGAAACTAGCAAATTCACGAGCATCGATTTTACACGTCGTCGAAGAGTAGACGAGAGAAAGGTGTAAACTTTTTCTCTCAGAACTGCGCGAAAACTTGTATTCCGGCTCAAAATAACGGGATACATCGTTTTAGATCAAAACTAGCAAAATTCACGAGCATCAATTTTACTAGTCGTCGAAGAGTAGACGAGAGAAAGGTGTAAACTTTTTCTCTCAGAACGGCGCGAAAACTTGTATTCCGGCTCAAAACACCGAGATACATTGTTCTAGATTGAAACTAGCGCGATTCACGAACATCGATTTTACATGTCGTCGAAGAGTAGACGAGAGAAAGCTGTAAACGTTTTATCTGAGAACTGGCGAAATCTTGTATTCCGGCTCAAAACACCGGGATACATCGTTTTAGATTGAAACAAGCGAGATTCACGAACATCGATTTTACAAGTCGTCGAAGAAAAAGACGAGACCTGTAAACTCTTTCTCTCAGAACTGGAGGAAAACTTGTATTCCGGCTCAAAACAACGGGATACATCGTTTTAGATTGAAACCAGCGAGATTTACGCACTTCGATTTTACAACTCGTCGAAGAGTAGACGAGAGAGAGCTGTAAGCTTTTTCTCTCAGAACTGCGCGAAAACTTGTATTCCGGCTCAAAACAACGAGATACATCGTTTTAGATCGAAACTAGCAAAATTCACGAGCATCAATTTTACTAGTCGTCGAAGAGTAGACGAGAGAAAGGTGTAAACTTTTTCTCTTAGAACTGCACGAAAACTTGTATTCCGGCTCAAAACAACGGGATACATCGTTTTAGATCGAAACTAGCAAAATTCACGAGCATCGAGTTTACAAGTCGTTGAAGAGTAGACGAGAGAAAGGTGTAAACTTTTTCTCTCAGAACGGCGCGAAAACTTGTATTCCGGCTCAAAACACCGGGATACATTGTTTTAGATTGAAACTATCGCGATTCACGAACATCGATTTTACATGTCGTCGAAGAGTAGACGAGAGAAAGCTGTAAACGTTTTATCTCAGAACTGCGGGATAACTTGTATTCCAGCTCGAAACAACGGGATACATCGTTTTAGATCGAAACTAGCGAGATTCACGAACATCGATTTTACAAGTCGTCGAAGAGTATACGAGACCTGTAAACTTTTTCTCTCAGAACTGCGCGAAAACTTGTATTCCGGCTCAAAACAATGGGATACATCGTTTTAGATCGAAACTAGCAAAATTCACGAGCATCGAGTTTACAAGTCGTTGAAGAGTATACGAGAGAAAGGTGTAAACTTTTTCTCTCAGAACGGCGCGAAAACTTGTATTCCGGCTCAAAACACCTGGATACATCGTTTTAGATTGAAACTATCGCGATTCACGAACATCGATTTTACATGTCGTCGAAGAGTAGACGAGAGAAAGCTGTAAACGTTTTATCTCAGAACTGCGGGATAACTTGTATTCCAGCTCGAAACAACGGGATACATCGTTTTAGATCGAAACTAGCGAGATTCTCGAACATCGATTTTACAAGTCGTCGAAGAGTAGACGAGACCTGTAAACGTTTTCTGTCAGAACTGGAGGAAAACTTGTATTCCGGCTCAAAACAACGGGATACATCGTTTTAGATCGAAACTAGCGAGATTTACGCACTTCGATTTTACAACTCGTCGAAGAGTAGACGAGAGAGAGCTGTAAGCTTTTTCTCTCAGAACTGCGCGAAAACTTGTATTCCGGCTCAAAACAACGAGATACATGGTCTTAGATAGAAACTAGCAAATTCACGAGCATCGATTTTACACGTGGTCGAAGAGTAGACGAGAGAAAGGTGTAAACTTTTTCTCTCAGAACTGCGCGAAAACTTGTATTCCGGCTCAAAATAACGGGATACATCGTTTTAGATCAAAACTAGCAAAATTCACGAGCATCGATTTTACTAGTCGTCGAAGAGTAGACGAGAGAAAGCTGTAAACGTTTTATCTCAGAACTGCGCGAAAACTTGTATTCCGGCTCAAAACACCGAGATACATCGTTTTAGATTGAAACTAGCGAGATTCACGAACATCGATTTTACAAGTCGTCGAAGAAAAGACGAGACCTGTAAACTTTTTCTCTCAGAACTGGAGGAAAACTTGTATTCCGGCTCAAAACAACGGGATACATCGTTTTAGATCGAAACCAGCGAGATTTACGCACTTCGATTTTACAACTCGTCGAAGAGTAGACGAGAGAGAGCTGTAAGCTTTTTCTCTCAGAACTGCGCGAAAACTTGTATTCCGGCTCAAAACAACGAGATACATCGTTTTAGATCGAAACTAGCAAAATTCACGAGCATCAATTTTACTAGTCGTCGAAGAGTAGACGAGAGAAAGGTGTAAACTTTTTCTCTTAGAACTGCACGAAAACTTGTATTCCGGCTCAAAACAACGAGATACATCGTTTTAGATCGAAACTAGCAAAATTCACGAGCATCGAGTTTACAAGTCGTTGAAGAGTAGACGAGAGAAAGGTGTAAACTTTTTCTCTCAGAACGGCGCGAAAACTTGTATTCCGGCTCAAAACACCGGTATACATCGTTTTAGACTGAAACTATCGCGATTCACGAACATCGATTTTACATGTCGTCGAAGAGTAGACGACATAAAGCTGTAAACGTTTTATCTCAGAACTGCGGGATAACTTGTATTCCAGCTCGAAACAACGGGATACATCGTTTTAGATCGAAACTAGCGAGATTCACGAACATCGATTTTACAAGTCGTCGAAGAGTAGACGAGACCTGTAAACTTTTTCTGTCAGAACTGGAGGAAAACTTGTATTCCGGCTCAAAACAACGGGATACATCGTTTTAGATCGAAACTAGCGAGATTTACGCACTTCGATTTTACAACTCGTCGAAGAGTAGACGAGAGAGAGCTGTAAGCTTTTTCTCTCATAACTGCGCGAAAACTTGTATTCCGGCTCAAAACAACGAGATACATCGTCTTAGATCGAAACTAGCAAATTCACGAGCATCGATTTTACACGTCGTCGAAGAGTAGACGAGAGAAAGGTGTAAACTTTTTCTCTCAGAACTGCGCGAAAACTTGTATTCCGGCTCAAAATAACGGGATACATCGTTTTAGATCAAAACTAGCAAAATTCACGAGCATCGATTTTACTAGTCGTCGAAGAGTAGACGAGAGAAAGGTGTAAACTTTTTCTCTCAGAACGGCGCGAAAACTTGTATTCCGGCTCAAAACACCGGGATACATCGTTTTAGATTGAAACTAGCGCGATTCACGAACATCGATTTTACATGTCGTCGAAGAGTAGACGAGAGAAAGCTGTAAACGTTTTATCTCAGAACTGCGCGAAAACTTGTATTCCGGCTCAAAACACCGAGATACATCGTTTTAGATTGAAACTAGCGAGATTCACGAACATCGATTTTACAAGTCGTCGAAGAAAAGACGAGACCTGTAAACTTTTTCTCTCAGAACTGGAGGAAAACTTGTATTCCGGCTCAAAACAACGGGATACATCGTTTTAGATCGAAACCAGCGAGATTTACGCACTTCGATTTTACAACTCGTCGAAGAGTAGACGAGAGAGAGCTGTAAGCTTTTTCTCTCAGAACTGCGCGAAAACTTGTATTCCGGCTCAAAACAACGAGATACATCGTTTTAGATCGAAACTAGCAAAATTCACGAGCATCAATTTTACTTGTCGTCGAAGAGTAGACGAGAGAAAGGTGTAAACTTTTTCTCTTAGAACTGCACGAAAACTTGTATTCCGGCTCAAAACAACGGGATACATCGTTTTAGATCGAAACTAGCAAAATTCACGAGCATCGAGTTTACAAGTCGTTGAAGAGTAGACGAGAGAAAGGTGTAAACTTTTTCTCTCAGAACGGCGCGAAAACTTGTATTCCGGCTCAAAACACCGGGATACATCGTTTTAGACTGAAACTATCGCGATTCACGAACATCAATTTTACATGTCGTCGAAGAGTAGACGAGATAAAGCTGTAAACGTTTTATCTCAGAACTGCGGGATAACTTGTATTCCAGCTCGAAACAACGGGATACATCGTTTTAGATCGAAACTAGCGAGATTCACGAACATCGATTTTACAAGTCGTCGAAGAGTAGACGAGACCTGTAAACTTTTTCTGTCAGAACTGGAGGAAAACTTGTATTCCGGCTCAAAACAACGGGATACATCGTTTTAGATCGAAACTAGCGAGATTTACGCACTTCGATTTTACAACTCGTCGAAGAGTAGACGAGAGAGAGCTGTAAGCTTTTTCTCTCAGAACTGCGCGAAAACTTGTATTCCGGCTCAAAACAACGAGATACATCGTCTTAGATCGAAACTAGCAAATTCACGAGCATCGATTTTACACGTCGTCGAAGAGTAGACGAGAGAAAGGTGTAAACTTTTTCTCTCAGAACTGCGCGAAAACTTGTATTCCGGCTCAAAATAACGGGATACATCGTTTTAGATCAAAACTAGCAAAATTCACGAGCATCAATTTTACTAGTCGTCGAAGAGTAGACGAGAGAAAGCTGTAAACTTTTTCTCTCAGAACTGCGCGAAAACTTGTATTCCGGCTCAAAACACCGAGATACATTGTTCTAGATTGAAACTAGCGCGATTCACGAACATCGATTTTACATGTCGTCGAAGAGTAGACGAGAGAAAGCTGTAAACGTTTTATCTGAGAACTGGCGAAAACTTGTATTCCGGCTCAAAACACCGGGATACATCGTTTTAGATTGAAACAAGCGAGATTCACGAACATCGATTTTACAAGTCGTCGAAGAAAAGACGAGACCTGTAAACTTTTTCTCTCAGAACTGGAGGAAAACTTGTATTCCGGCTCAAAACAACGGGATACATCGTTTTAGATCGAAACCAGCGAGATTTACGCACTTCGATTTTACAACTCGTCGAAGAGTAGACGAGAGAGAGCTGTAAGCTTTTTCTCTCAGAACTGCGCGAAAACTTGTATTCCGGCTCAAAACAACGAGATACATCGTTTTAGATCGAAACTAGCAAAATTCACGAGCATCAATTTTACTAGTCGTCGAAGAGTAGACGAGAGAAAGGTGTAAACTTTTTCTCTTAGAACTGCACGAAAACTTGTATTCCGGCTCAAAACAACGGGATACATCGTTTTAGATCGAAACTAGCAAAATTCACGAGCATCGAGTTTACAAGTCGTTGAAGAGTAGACGAGAGAAAGGTGTAAACTTTTTCTCTCAGAACGGCGCGAAAACTTGTATTCCGGCTCAAAACACCTGGATACATCGTTTTAGATTGAAACTATCGCGATTCACGAACATCGATTTTACATGTCGTCGAAGAGTAGACGAGAGAAAGCTGTAAACGTTTTATCTCAGAACTGCGGGATAACTTGTATTCCAGCTCGAAACAACGGGATACATCGTTTTAGATCGAAACTAGCGAGATTCTCGAACATCGATTTTACAAGTCGTCGAAGAGTAGACGAGACCTGTAAACGTTTTCTGTCAGAACTGGAGGAAAACTTGTATTCCGGCTCAAAACAACGGGATACATCGTTTTAGATCGAAACTAGCGAGATTTACGCACTTCGATTTTACAACTCGTAGAAGAGTAGACGAGAGAGAGCTGTAAGCTTTTTCTCTCAGAACTGCGCGAAAACTTGTATTCCGGCTCAAAACAACGAGATACATGGTCTTAGATAGAAACTAGCAAATTCACGAGCATCGATTTTACACGTGGTCGAAGAGTAGACGAGAGAAAGGTGTAAACTTTTTCTCTCAGAACTGCGCGAAAACTTGTATTCCGGCTCAAAATAACGGGATACATCGTTTTAGATCAAAACTAGCAAAATTCACGAGCATCGATTTTACTAGTCGTCGAAGAGTAGACGAGAGAAAGCTGTAAACGTTTTATCTCAGAACTGCGCGAAAACTTGTATTCCGGCTCAAAACACCGAGATACATCGTTTTAGATTGAAACTAGCGAGATTCACGAACATCGATTTTACAAGTCGTCGAAGAAAAGACGAGACCTGTAAACTTTTTCTCTCAGAACTGGAGGAAAACTTGTATTCCGGCTCAAAACAACGGGATACATCGTTTTAGATCGAAACCAGCGAGATTTACGCACTTCGATTTTACAACTCGTCGAAGAGTAGACGAGAGAGAGCTGTAAGCTTTTTCTCTCAGAACTGCGCGAAAACTTGTATTCCGGCTCAAAACAACGAGATACATCGTTTTAGATCGAAACTAGCAAAATTCACGAGCATCAATTTTACTAGTCGTCGAAGAGTAGACGAGAGAAAGGTGTAAACTTTTTCTCTTAGAACTGCACGAAAACTTGTATTCCGGCTCAAAACAACGAGATACATCGTTTTAGATCGAAACTAGCAAAATTCACGAGCATCGAGTTTACAAGTCGTTGAAGAGTAGACGAGAGAACGGTGTAAACTTTTTCTCTCAGAACGGCGCGAAAACTTGTATTCCGGCTCAAAACACCGGTATACATCGTTTTAGACTGAAACTATCGCGATTCACGAACATCGATTTTACATGTCGTCGAAGAGTAGACGACATAAAGCTGTAAACGTTTTATCTCAGAACTGCGAAATAACTTGTATTCCAGCTCGAAACAACGGGATACATCGTTTTAGATCGAAACTAGCGAGATTCACGAACATCGATTTTACAAGTCGTCGAAGAGTAGACGAGACCTGTAAACTTTTTCTGTCAGAACTGGAGGAAAACTTGTATTCCGGCTCAAAACAACGGGATACATCGTTTTAGATCGAAACTAGCGAGATTTACGCACTTCGATTTTACAACTCGTCGAAGAGTAGACGAGAGAGAGCTGTAAGCTTTTTCTCTCATAACTGCGCGAAAACTTGTATTCCGGCTCAAAACAACGAGATACATCGTCTTAGATCGAAACTAGCAAATTCACGAGCATCGATTTTACACGTCGTCGAAGAGTAGACGAGAGAAAGGTGTAAACTTTTTCTCTCAGAACTGCGCAAAAACTTGTATTCCGGCTCAAAATAACGGGATACATCGTTTTAGATCAAAACTAGCAAAATTCACGAGCATCGATTTTACTAGTCGTCGAAGAGTAGACGAGAGAAAGGTGTAAACTTTTTCTCTTAGAACTGCACGAAAACTTGTATTCCGGCTCAAAACAACGGGATACATCGTTTTAGATCGAAACTAGCAAAATTCACGAGCATCGATTTTACAAGTCGTCGAAGAGTAGACGAGAGAAAGGTATAAACTTTTTCTCTCAGAACTGCGCGAAAACTTGTATTCCGGCTCAAAACAACGGGATACATCGTTTTAGATCGAAACTAGCAAAATTCACGAGCATCGAGTTTACAAGTCGTTGAAGAGTAGACGAGAGAAAGGTGTAAACTTTTTCTCTCAGAACGGCGCGAAAACTTGTATTCCGGCTCAAAACACCGGGATACATCGTTTTAGATTGAAACTATCGCGATTCACGAACATAGATTTTACATGTCGTCGAAGAGTAGACGAGATAAAGCTGTAAACGTTTTATCTCAGAACTGCGGGATAACTTGTATTCCAGCTCGAAACAACGGGATACATCGTTTTAGATCGAAACTAGCGAGATTCACGAACATCGATTTTACAAGTCGTCGAAGAGTAGACGAGACCTGTAAACTTTTTCTGTCAGAACTGGAGGAAAACTTGTATTCCGGCTCAAAACAACGGGATACATCGTTTTAGATCTAAACTAGCGATATTTACGCACTTCGATTTTGCAACTCGTCGAAGAGTAGACGAGAGAGAGCTGTAAGCTTTTTCTCTCAGAACTGCGCGAAAACTTGTATTCCGGCTCAAAACAACGAGATACATCGTTTTAGATCGAAACTAGCAAAATTCACGAGCATCAATTTTACTAGTCGTCGAAGAGTAGACGAGAGAAAGGTGTAAACTTTTTCTCTTAGAACTGCACGAAAACTTGTATTCCGGCTCAAAACAACGGGATACATCGTTTTAGATCGAAACTAGCAAAATTCACGAGCATCGATTTTACAAGTCGTCGAAGAGTAGACGAGAGAAAGGTATAAACTTTTTCTCTCAGAACTGCGCGAAAACTTGTATTCCGGCTCAAAACACCGGGATACATCGTTTTAGATCGAAACTAGCAAAATTCACGAGCATCGAGTTTACAAGTCGTTGAAGAGTAGACGAGAGAAAGGTGTAAACTTTTTCTCTCACAACTGCGCGAAAACTTGTATTCCGGCTCAAAATAACGGGATACATCGTTTTAGATCAAAACTAGCAAAATTCACGAGCATCGAGTTTACAAGTGGTTGAAGAGTAGACGAGAGAAAGGTGTAAACTTTTTCTCTCAGAACTGCGGGATAACTTGTATTCCAGCTCAAAACAACGGGATACATCGTTTTAGATCGAAACTAACGAGATTCACGAACATCGATTTTACAAGTCGTCGAAGAGTAGACGAGACCTGTAAACTTTCTCTCAGAACTGGAGGAAAACTTGTATTCCGGCTCAAAACAACGGGATACATCGTTTTAGATCGAAACTAGCGAGATTTACGCACTTCGATTTTACAACTCGTCGAAGAGTAGACGAGAGAGAGCTGTAAGCTTTTTCTCTCAGAACTGCGCGAAAACTTGTATTCCGGCTCAAAACAACGAGATACATCGTTTTAGATCGAAACTAGCGAGATTCACGAACATCGATTTTACAAGTCGTCGAAGAGTAGACGAGAGAAAGCTGTAAACTTTTTATCTCAGAACTGCGCGAAAACTTGTATTCCGGCTCAAAACACCGGGATACATCGTTTTAGATTGAAACTAGCGAGATTCACGAACATCGATTTTAGAAGTCGTCGAAGAAAAGACGAGACCTGTAAACTTTTTCTCTCAGAACTGGAGGAAAACTTGTATTCCGGCTCAAAACAACGGGATACATCGTTTTAGATCGAAACCAGAGAGATTTACGCACTTCGATTTTACAACTCGTCGAAGAGTAGACGAGAGAGAGCTGTAAGCTTTTTCTCTCAGAACTGCGCGAAAACTTGTATTCCGGCTCAAAACAACGAGATACATCGTTTTAGATCGAAACTAGCAAAATTCACGAGCATCAATTTTACTATTTGTCGAAGAGTAGACGAGAGAAAGGTGTAAACGTTTTCTCTTAGAACTGCACGAAAACTTGTATTCCGGCTCAAAACAACGGGATACATCGTTTTAGATCGAAACTAGCAAAATTCACGAGCATCGATTTTACAAGTCGTCGAAGAGTAGACGAGAGAAAGGTATAAACTTTTTCTCTCAGAACTGCGCGAAAACTTGTATTCCGGCTCAAAACAACGGGATACATCGTTTTAGATCGAAACTAGCAAAATTCACGAGCATCGAGTTTACAAGTCGTTGAAGAGTAGACGAGAGAAAGGTGTAAACTTTTTCTCTCAGAACGGCGCGAAAACTTGTATTCCGGCTCAAAACACCGGGATACATCGTTTTAGATTGAAACTACCGCTATTCACGAACATCGATTTTACATGTCGTCGAAGAGTAGACGAGAGAAAGCTGTAAACGTTTTATCTCAGAACTGCGGGATAACTTGTATTCCAGCTCGAAACAACGGGATACATCGTTTTAGATCGAAACTAGCGAGATTCACGAACATCGATTTTACAAGTCGTCGAAGAGTAGACGAGACCTGTAAACTTTTTCTGTCAGAACTGGAGGAAAACTTGTATTCCGGCTCAAAACAACGGGATACATCGTTTTAGATCGAAACTAGCGAGATTTACGCACTTCGATTTTACAACTCGTCGAAGAGTAGACGAGAGAGAGCTTAAGCTTTTTCTCTCAGAACTGCGCGAAAACTTGTATTCCGGCTCAAAACAACGAGATACATCGTCTTAGATCGAAACTACCAAATTCACGAGCATCGATTTTACACATCGTCGAAGAGTAGACGAGAGAAAGGTGTAAACTTTTTCTCTCAGAACTGCGCGAAAACTTGTATTCCGGCTCAAAATAACGGGATACATCGTTTTAGATCAAAACTAGCAAAATTCACGAGCATCGATTTTACTAGTCGTCGAAGAGTAGACGAGAGAAAGGTGTAAACTTTTTCTCTCAGAACGGCGCGAAAACTTGTATTCCGGCTCAAAACACCGGGATACATCGTTTTAGATTGAAACTAGCGCGATTCACGAACATCGATTTTACATGTCGTCGAAGAGTAGACGAGAGAAAGCTGTAAACGTTTTATCTCAGAACTGCGCGAAAACTTGTATTCCGGCTCAAAACACCGGGATACATCGTTTTAGATTGAAACTAGCGAGATTCACGAACATCGATTTTACAAGTCGTCGAAGAAAAGACGAGACCTGTAAACTTTTTCTCTCAGAACTGGAGGAAAACTTGTATTCCGGCTCAAAACAACGGGATACATCGTTTTAGATTGAAACCAGCGAGATTTACGCACTTCGATTTTACAACTCGTCGAAGAGTAGACGAGAGAGAGCTGTAAGCTTTTTCTCTCAGAACTGCGCGAAAACTTGTATTCCGGCTCAAAACAACGAGATACATCGTTTTAGATCGAAACTAGCAAAATTCACGAGCATCAATTTTACTAGTCGTCGAAGAGTAGACGAGAGAAAGGTGTAAACTTTTTCTCTTAGAACTGCACGAAAACTTGTATTCCGGCTCAAAACAACGGGATACATCGTTTTAGATCAAAACTAGCAAAATTCACGAGCATCGATTTTACTAGTCGTCGAAGAGTAGACGAGAGAAAGGTATAAACTTTTTCTCTTAGAACTGCACGAAAACTTGTATTCCGGCTCAAAACAACGGGATACATCGTTTTAGATCGAAACTAGCAAAATTCACGAGCATCGAGTTTACAAGTCGTTGAAGAGTAGACGAGAGAAAGGTGTAAACTTTTTCTCTCAGAACGGCGCGAAAACTTGTATTCCGGCTCAAAACACCGGGATACATCGTTTTAGATTGAAACTACCGCTATTCACGAACATCGATTTTACATGTCGTCGAAGAGTAGACGAGAGAAAGCTGTAAACGTTTTATCTCAGAACTGCGGGATAACTTGTATTCCAGCTCGAAACAACGGGATACATCGTTTTAGATCGAAACTAGCGAGATTCACGAACATCGATTTTACAAGTCGTCGAAGAGTAGACGAGACCTGTAAACTTTTTCTGTCAGAACTGGAGGAAAACTTGTATTCCGGCTCAAAACAACGGGATACATCGTTTTAGATCGAAACTAGCGAGATTTACGCACTTCGATTTTACAACTCGTCGAAGAGTAGACGAGAGAGAGCTTAAGCTTTTTCTCTCAGAACTGCGCGAAAACTTGTATTCCGGCTCAAAACAACGAGATACATCGTCTTAGATCGAAACTACCAAATTCACGAGCATCGATTTTACACATCGTCGAAGAGTAGACGAGAGAAAGGTGTAAACTTTTTCTCTCAGAACTGCGCGAAAACTTGTATTCCGGCTCAAAATAACGGGATACATCGTTTTAGATCAAAACTAGCAAAATTCACGAGCATCGATTTTACTAGTCGTCGAAGAGTAGACGAGAGAAAGGTGTAAACTTTTTCTCTCAGAACGGCGCGAAAACTTGTATTCCGGCTCAAAACACCGGGATACATCGTTTTAGATTGAAACTAGCGCGATTCACGAACATCGATTTTACATGTCGTCGAAGAGTAGACGAGAGAAAGCTGTAAACGTTTTATCTCAGAACTGCGCGAAAACTTGTATTCCGGCTCAAAACACCGGGATACATCGTTTTAGATTGAAACTAGCGAGATTCACGAACATCGATTTTACAAGTCGTCGAAGAAAAGACGAGACCTGTAAACTTTTTCTCTCAGAACTGGAGGAAAACTTGTATTCCGGCTCAAAACAACGGGATACATCGTTTTAGATTGAAACCAGCGAGATTTACGCACTTCGATTTTACAACTCGTCGAAGAGTAGACGAGAGAGAGCTGTAAGCTTTTTCTCTCAGAACTGCGCGAAAACTTGTATTCCGGCTCAAAACAACGAGATACATCGTTTTAGATCGAAACTAGCAAAATTCACGAGCATCAATTTTACTAGTCGTCGAAGAGTAGACGAGAGAAAGGTGTAAACTTTTTCTCTTAGAACTGCACGAAAACTTGTATTCCGGCTCAAAACAACGGGATACATCGTTTTAGATCAAAACTAGCAAAATTCACGAGCATCGATTTTACTAGTCGTCGAAGAGTAGACGAGAGAAAGGTATAAACTTTTTCTCTTAGAACTGCACGAAAACTTGTATTCCGGCTCAAAACAACGGGATACATCGTTTTAGATCGAAACTAGCAAAATTCACGAGCATCGAGTTTACAAGTCGTTGAAGAGTAGACGAGAGAAAGGTGTAAACTTTTTCTCTCAGAACTGCGCGAAAACTTGTATTCCGGCTCAAAACACCGGGATACATCGTTTTAGATTGAAACTAGCGAGATTCACGAACATCGATTTTACAAGTCGTCGAAGAGTAGACCAGAGAGAGCTGTAAACTTTTTAGCTCAGAACTGCGGGATAACTTGTATTCCAGCTCAAAACAACGGGATACATCGTTTTAGATCGAAACTAGCCAGATTCACGAACATCGATTTTACAAGTCGTCGAAGAGTAGATGGACCTGTAAACTTTTTCTCTCAGAACTGGAGGAAAACTTGTATTCCGGCTCAAAACAACGGGATACATCGTTTTAGATTGAAACTAGCGAGATTTACGCACTTCGATTTTACAGCTCGTCGAAGAGTACACGAGAGAGAGCTGTAAGCTTTTTCTCTCAGAACTGCGCGAAAACTTGTATTCCGGCTCAAAACAACGAGATACATCGTCTTAGATCGAAACTAGGAAATTCACGAGCATCGATTTTACAAGTCGTCGAAGAGTAGACGAGAGAAAGGTGTAAACTTTTTCTCTCAGAACTGCGCGAAAACTTGTATTCCGGCTCAAAACACCGGGATACATCGTTTTAGATTGAAACTAGTGAGATTCACGAACATCGATTTTACAAGTCGTCGAAGAAAAGACGAGACCTGTAAACTTTTTCTCTCAGAACTGGAGGAAAACTTGTATTCCGGCTCAAAACAACGGGATACATCGTTTTAGATCGAAACCAGCGAGATTTTCGCACTTCGATTTTACAACTCGTCGAAGAGTAGACGAGAGAGAGCTGTAAGCTTTTTCTCTCAGAACTGCGCGAAAACTTGTATTCCGGCTCAAAACAACGAGATACATCGTTTTAGATCGAAACTAGCAAAATTCACGAGCATTGATTTTACAAGTCGTCGAAGAGTAGACGAGAGAAAGGTATAAACTTTTTCTCTCAGAACTGCGCGAAAACTTGTATTCCGGCTCAAAACAACGGGATACATCGTTTTAGATCGAAACTAGCAAAATTCACGAGCATCGAGTTTACAAGTCGTTGAAGAGTAGACGAGAGAAAGGTGTAAACTTTTTCTCTCAGAACGGCGCGAAAACTTGTATTCCGGCTCAAAACACCGGGATACATCGTTTTAGATTGAAACTATCGCGATTCACGAACATGGATTTCACATGTCGTCGAAGAGTAGACGAGAGAAAGCTGTAAACGTTTTATCTCAGAACTGCGGGATAACTTGTATTCCAGCTCGAAACAACGGGATACATCGTTTTAGATCGAAACTAGCGAGATTCACGAACATCGATTTTACAAGTCGTCGAAGAGTAGACGAGACCTATAAACTTTTTCTGTCAGAACTGGAGGAAAACTTGTATTCCGGCTCAAAACAACGAGATACATCGTCTTAGATCGAAACTAGCAAATTCACGAGCATCGATTTTACACGTCGTCGAAGAGTAGACGAGAGAAAGGTGTAAGCTTTTTCTCTCAGAACTGCGTGAAAACTTGTATTCCCGCTCAAAACAACGAGATACATCGTTTTAGATCGAAACTGGCAAAATTCACGAGCATCAATTTTACTAGTCGTCGAAGAGTAGACGAGAGAAAGGTGTAAACGTTTTCTCTTAGAACTGCACGAAAACTTGTATTCCGGCTCAAAAAAACGGGATACATCGTTTTAGATCGAAACTAGCAAAATTCACGAGCATCAATTTTACAAGTCGTCGAAGAGTAGACGAGAGAAAGGTATAAACTTTTTCTCTCAGAACTGCGCGAAAACTTGTATTCCGGCTCAAAACACCGGGATACATCGTTTTAGATTGAAACTAGCGAGATTCACGAACATCGATTTTACAAGTCGTCGAAGAGTAGACCAGAGAGAGCTGTAAACGTTTTCGCTCAGAACTGCGGGATAACTTGTATTCCAGCTCAAAACAACGGGATACATCGTTTTAGATCGAAACTAGCGAGATTCACGAACATCGATTTTACAAGTCGTCGAAGAGTAGACGAGACCTGTAAACTTTTTCTCTCAGAACTGGAGGAAAACTTGTATACCGGCTCAAAACAACGGGATACATCGTTTTAGATCGAAACTAGCGAGATTTACGCACTTCGATTTTACAACTCGTCGAAGAGTAGACGAGAGAGAGCTGTAAGCTTTTTCTCTCAGAACTGCGCGAAAACTTGTATTCCGGCTCAAAACAACGAGATACATCGTTTTAGATCGAAACTAGCGAGATTCACGAACATCGATTTTACAAGTCGTCGAAGAGTAGACGAGAGAGAGCTGTAAGCTTTTTCTCTCAGAACTGCGCGAAAACTTGTATTCCGGCTCAAAACAACGAGATACATCGTCTTAGATCGAAACTAGGAAATTCACGAGCATCGATTTTACAAGTCGTCGAAGAGTAGACGAGAGAAAGGTGTAAACTTTTTCTCTCAGAACTGCGCGAAAACTTGTATTCCGGCTCAAAACACCGGGATACATCGTTTTAGATTGAAACTAGCGAGATTCACGAACATCGATTTTACAAGTCGTCGAAGAAAAGACGAGAGAGAGCTGTAAGCTTTTTCTCTCAGAACTGCGCGAAAACTTGTATTCCGGCTCAAAACAACGAGATACATCGTTTTAGATCGAAACTAGCAAAATTCACGAGCATTGATTTTACAAGTCGTCGAAGAGTAGACGAGAGAAAGGTATAAACTTTTTCTCTCAGAACTGCGCGAAAACTTGTATTCCGGCTCAAAACAACGGGATACATCGTTTTAGATCGAAACTAGCAAAATTCACGAGCATCGAGTTTACAAGTCGTTGAAGAGTAGACGAGAGAAAGGTGTAAACTTTTTCTCTCAGAACGGCGCGAAAACTTGTATTCCGGCTCAAAACACCGGGATACATCGTTTTAGATTGAAACTATCGCGATTCACGAACATGGATTTCACATGTCGTCGAAGAGTAGACGAGAGAAAGCTGTAAACGTTTTATCTCAGAACTGCGGGATAACTTGTATTCCAGCTCGAAACAACGGGATACATCGTTTTAGATCGAAACTAGCGAGATTCACGAACATCGATTTTACAAGTCGTCGAAGAGTAGACGAGACCTGTAAACTTTTTCTGTCAGAACTGGAGGAAAACTTGTATTCCGGCTCAAAACAACGAGATAGATCGTCTTAGATCGAAACTAGCAAATTCACGAGCATCGATTTTACACGTCGTCGAAGAGTAGACGAGAGAAAGGTGTAAACTTTTTCTCTCAGAACTCCGCGAAAACTTGTATTCCGGCTCAAAATAACGGGATACATCGTTTTAGATCAAAACTAGCAAAATTCACGAGCATCGATTTTACTAGTCGTCGAAGAGTAGACGAGAGAAAGGTGTAAACTTTTTCTCTCAGAACGGCGCGAAAACTTGTATTCCGGCTCAAAACACCGGGATACATCGTTTTAGATTGAAACTAGCGCGATTCACGAACATCGATTTTACATGTCGTCGAAGAGTAGACGAGAGAAATCTGTAAACGTTTTATCTCAGAACTGCGCGAAAACTTGTATTCCGGCTCAAAACACCGGGATACACCGTTTTAGATTGAAACTAGCGAGATTCACGAACATCGATTTTACAAGTCGTCGAAGAAAAGACGAGACCTGTAAACTTTTCTCTCAGAACTGGAGGAAAACTTGTATTCCGGCTCAAAACAACGGGATACATCGTTTTAGATCGAAACCAGCGAGATTTACGCACTTCGATTTTACAACTCGTCGAAGAGTAGACGAGAGAGAGCTGTAAGCTTTTTCTCTCAGAACTGCGTGAAAACTTGTATTCCCGCTCAAAACAACGAGATACATCGTTTTAGATCGAAACTGGCAAAATTCACGAGCATCAATTTTACTAGTCGTCGAAGAGTAGACGAGAGAAAGGTGTAAACGTTTTCTCTTAGAACTGCACGAAAACTTGTATTCCGGCTCAAAAAAACGGGATACATCGTTTTAGATCGAAACTAGCAAAATTCACGAGCATCAATTTTACAAGTCGTCGAAGAGTAGACGAGAGAAAGGTATACACTTTTTCTCTCAGAACTGCGCGAAAACTTGTATTCTGGCTCAAAACACCGGGATACATCGTTTTAGATTGAAACTAGCGAGATTCACGAACATCGATTTTACAAGTCGTCGAAGAGTAGACCAGAGAGAGCTGTAAACGTTTTCGCTCAGAACTGCGGGATAACTTGTATTCCAGCTCAAAACAACGGGATACATCGTTTTAGATCGAAACTAGCGAGATTCACGAACATCGATTTTACAAGTCGTCGAAGAGTAGACGAGACCTGTAAACTTTTTCTCTCAGAACTGGAGGAAAACTTGTATACCGGCTCAAAACAACGGGATACATCGTTTTAGATCGAAACTAGCGAGATTTACGCACTTCGATTTTACAACTCGTCGAAGAGTAGACGAGAGAGAGCTGTAAGCTTTTTCTCTCAGAACTGCGCGAAAACTTGTATTCCGGCTCAAAACAACGAGATACATCGTTTTAGATCGAAACTAGCGAGATTCACGAACATCGATTTTACAAGTCGTCGAAGAGTAGACGAGAGAGAGCTGTAAGCTTTTTCTCTCAGAACTGCGCGAAAACTTGTATTCCGGCTCAAAACAACGAGATACATCGTTTTAGATCGAAACTAGCGAGATTCACGAACATCGATTTTACAAGTCGTCGAAGAGTAGACGAGAGAGAGCTGTAAGCTTTTTCTCTCAGAACTGCGCGAAAACTTGTATTCCGGCTCAAAACAACGAGATACATCGTCTTAGATCGAAACTAGAAAATTCACGAGGATCGATTTTACAAGTCGTCGAAGAGTAGACGAGAGAAAGGTGTAAACTTTTTCTCTCAGAACTGCGCGAAAACTTGTATTCCGGCTCAAAACACCGGGATACATCGTTTTAGATTGAAACTAGCGAGATTCACGAACATCGATTTTACAAGTCGTCGAAGAAAAGACGAGACCTGTAAACTTTTTCTCTCAGAACTGGAGGAAAACTTGTATTCCGGCTCAAAACAACGGGATACATCGTTTTAGATCGAAACCAGCGAGATTTTCGCACTTCGATTTTACAACTCGTCGAAGAGTAGACGAGAGAGAGCTGTAAGCTTTTTCTCTCAGAACTGCGCGAAAACTTGTATTCCGGCTCAAAACAACGAGATACATCGTTTTAGATCGAAACTAGCAAAATTCACGAGCATTGATTTTACAAGTCGTCGAAGAGTAGACGAGAGAAAGGTATAAACTTTTTCTCTCAGAACTGCGCGAAAACTTGTATTCCGGCTCAAAACAACGGGATACATCGTTTTAGATCGAAACTAGCAAAATTCACGAGCATCGAGTTTACAAGTCGTTGAAGAGTAGACGAGAGAAAGGTGTAAACTTTTTCTCTCAGAACGGCGCGAAAACTTGTATTCCGGCTCAAAACACCGGGATACATCGTTTTAGATTGAAACTATCGCGATTCACGAACATGGATTTCACATGTCGTCGAAGAGTAGACGAGAGAAAGCTGTAAACGTTTTATCTCAGAACTGCGGGATAACTTGTATTCCAGCTCGAAACAACGGGATACATCGTTTTAGATCGAAACTAGCGAGATTCACGAACATCGATTTTACAAGTCGTCGAAGAGTAGACGAGACCTGTAAACTTTTTCTGTCAGAACTGGAGGAAAACTTGTATTCCGGCTCAAAAGAACGGGATACATCGTTTTTGATCGAAACTAGCGAGATTTACGCACTTCGATTTTACAACTCGTCGAAGAGTAGACGAGAGAGAGCTGTAAGCTTTTTCTCTCAGAACTGCGCGAAAACTTGTATTCCGGCTAAAAACAACGAGATACATCGTCTTAGATCGAAACTAGCAAATTCACGAGCATCGATTTTACACGTCGTCGAAGAGTAGACGAGAGAAAGGTGAAAACTTTTTCTCTCAGAACTCCGCGAAAACTTGTATTCCGGCTCAAAATAACGGGATACATCGTTTTAGATCAAAACTAGCAAAATTCACGAGCATCGATTTTACTAGTCGTCGAAGAGTAGACGAGAGAAAGGTGTAAACTTTTTCTCTCAGAACGGCGCGAAAACTTGTATTCCGGCTCAAAACACCGGGATACATCGTTTTAGATTGAAACTAGCGCGATTCACGAACATCGATTTTACATGTCGTCGAAGAGTAGGCGAGAGAAAGCTGTAAACGTTTTATCTCAGAACTGCGCGAAAACTTGTATTCCGGCTCAAAACACCGGGATACATCGTTTTAGATTGAAACTAGCGAGATTCACGAACATCGATTTTACAAGTCGTCGAAGAAAAGACGAGACCTGTAAACTTTTTCTCTCAGAACTGGAGGAAAACTTGTATTCCGGCTCAAAACAACGAGATACATCGTTTTAGATCGAAACTAGCAAAATTCACGAGCATCAATTTTACTAGTCGTCGAAGAGTAGACGAGAGAAAGGTGTAAACGTTTTCTCTTAGAACTGCACGAAAACTTGTATTCCGGCTCAAAACAACGGGATACATCGTTTTAGATCGAAACTAGCAAAATTCACGAGCATCGATTTTACAAGTCGTCGAAGAGTAGACGAGAGAAAGGTATAAACTTTTTCTCTCAGAACTGCACGAAAACTTGTATTCCGGCTCAAAACACCGGGATACATCGTTTTAGATTGAAACTAGGGAGATTCACAAACATCGATTTTACAAGTCGTCGAAGAGTAGACCAGAGAGAGCTGTAAACTTTTTCGCTCTGAACTGCGGGATAACTTGTATTCCAGCTCAAAACAACGGGATACATCGTTTTAGATCGAAACTAGCGAGATTCACGAACATCGATTTTACAAGTCATCGAAGAGTAGACGAGACCTGTAAACTTTTTCTCTCAGAACTGGAGGAAAACTTGTATTCCGGCTCAAAACAACGGGATACATCGTTTTAGATCGAAACTAGCGATATTTACGCGCTTCAATTTTACAACTCGTCGAAGAGTAGACGAGAGAGAGCTGTGAGCTTTTTCTCTCAGAACTGCGCGAAAACTTGTATTCCGGCTCAAAACAACGAGATACATCGTCTTAGATCGAAACTAGCAAATTCACGAGCATCGATTTTACAAGTCGTCGAAGAGTAGACGAGAGAAACGTGTAAACTTTTTCTCTCAGAACTGCGCGAAAACTTGTATTCCGGCTCAAAACACCGGGATACATCGTTTTAAATTGAAACTAGCGAGATTCACGAACATCGATTTTACAAGTCGTCGAAGAAAAGACGAGACCTGTAAACTTTTTCTCTCAGAACTGGAGGAAAACTTGTATTCCGGCTCAAAACAACGGGATACATCGTTTTAGATTGAAACCAGCGAGATTTTCGCACTTCGATTTTACAACTCGTCGAAGAGTAGACGAGAGAGAGCTGTAAGCTTTTTCTCTCAGAACTGCGCGAAAACTTGTATTCCGGCTCAAAACAACGAGATACATCGTTTTAGATCGAAACTAGCAAAATTCACGACCATCGATTTTACAAGTCGTCGAAGAGTAGACCAGAGAGAGCTGTAAACTTTTTCGCTCAGAACTGCGGGATAACTTGTATTCCAGCTCAAAACAACGGGATACATCGTTTTAGATCGAAACTAGCGAGATTCACGAACATCGATTTTACAAGTCGTCGAAGAGTAGACGAGACCTGTAAACTTTTTCTCTCAGAACTGGAGGAAAACTTGTATTCCGGCTCAAAACAACGGGATACATCGTTTTAGATCGAAACTAGCGAGATTTACGCACTTCGATTTTGCAACTCGTCGAAGAGTAGACGAGAGAGAGCTGTAAGCTTTTTCTCTCAGAACTGCGCGAAAACTTGTATTCCGGCTCAAAACAACGAGATACATCGTCTTAGATCGAAACTAGCAAATTCACGAGCATCGATTTTACTAGTCGTCGAAGAGTAGACGAGAGAAAGGTGTAAACTTTTTCTCTCAGAACGGCGCGAAAACTTGTATTCCAGCTCAAAACACCGGGATACATTGTTTTAGACTGAAACTAGCGCGATTCACGAACATCGATTTTACATGTCGTCGAAGAGTAGACCAGAGAGAGCTGTAAACTTTTTCGCTCAGAACTGCGGGATAACTTGTATTCCAGCTCAAAACAACGGGATACATCGTTTTAGATCGAAACTAGCGAGATTCACGAACATCGATTTTACAAGTCATCGAAGAGTAGACGAGACCTGTAAACTTTTTCTCTCAGAACTGGAGGGAAACTTGTATTCCGGCTCAAAACAACGGGATACATCGTTTTAGATCGAAACTAGCGAGATTTACGCACTTCGATTTTACAACTCGTCGAAGAGTAGACGAGAGAGAGCTGTAAGCTTTTTCTCTCAGAACTGCGCGAAAACTTGTATTCCGGCTCAAAACAACGAGATACATCGTTTTAGATCGAAACTAGCAAAATTCACGAGCATCAATTTTACTAGTCGTCGAAGAGTTGACGAGAGAAAGGTGTAAACGTTTTCTCTTAGAACTGCACGAAAACTTGTATTCCGGCTCAAAACAACGGGATACATCGTTTTAGATCGAAACTAGCAAAATTCACGAGCATCGATTTTACAAGTCGTCGAAGAGTAGACGAGAGAAAGGTATAAACTTTTTCTCTCAGAACTGCACGAAAACTTGTATTCCGGCTCAAAACACCGGGATACATCGTTTTAGATTGAAACTAGGGAGATTCACAAACATCGATTTTACAAGTCGTCGAAGAGTAGACCAGAGAGAGCTGTAAACTTTTTCGCTCAGAACTGCGGGATAACTTGTATTCCAGCTCAAAACAACGGGATACATCGTTTTAGATCGAAACTAGCGAGATTCACGAACATCGATTTTACAAGTCATCGAAGAGTAGACGAGACCTGTAAACTTTTTCTCTCAGAACTGGAGGGAAACTTGTATTCCGGCTCAAAACAACGGGATACATCGTTTTAGATCGAAACTAGCGAGATTTACGCACTTCGATTTTACAACTCGTCGAAGAGTAGACGAGAGAGAGCTGTAAGCTTTTTCTCTCAGAACTGCGCGAAAACTTGTATTCCGGCTCAAAACAACGAGATACATCGTTTTAGATCGAAACTAGCAAAATTCACGAGCATCAATTTTACTAGTCGTCGAAGAGTTGACGAGAGAAAGGTGTAAACGTTTTCTCTTAGAACTGCACGAAAACTTGTATTCCGGCTCAAAACAACGGGATACATCGTTTTAGATCGAAACTAGCCAAATTCACGAGCATCGATTTTACAAGTCGTCGAAGAGTAGACGAGAGAAAGGTATAAACTTTTTCTCTCAGAACTGCACGAAAACTTGTATTCCGGCTCAAAACACCGGGATACATCGTTTTAGATTGAAACTAGGGAGATTCACAAACATCGATTTTACAAGTCGTCGAAGAGTAGACCAGAGAGAGCTGTAAACTTTTTCGCTCAGAACTGCGGGATAACTTGTATTCCAGCTCAAAACAACGGGATACATCGTTTTAGATCGAAACTAGCGAGATTCACGAACATCGATTTTACAAGTCATCGAAGAGTAGACGAGACCTGTAAACTTTTTCTCTCAGAACTGGAGGGAAACTTGTATTCCGGCTCAAAACAACGGGATACATCGTTTTAGATCGAAACTAGCGAGATTTACGCACTTCGATTTTACAACTCGTCGAAGAGTAGACGAGAGAGAGCTGTAAGCTTTTTCTCTAAGAACTGCGCGAAAACTTGTATTCCGGCTCAAAACAACGAGATACATCGTTTTAGATCGAAACTAGCAAAATTCACGAGCATCAATTTTACTAGTCGTCGAAGAGTTGACGAGAGAAAGGTGTAAACGTTTTCTCTTAGAACTGCACGAAAACTTGTATTCCGGCTCAAAACAACGGGATACATCGTTTTAGATCGAAACTAGCAAAATTCACGAGCATCGATTTTACAAGTCGTCGAAGAGTAGACGAGAGAAAGGTATAAACTTTTTCTCTCAGAACTGCACGAAAACTTGTATTCCGGCTCAAAACACCGGGATAGATCGTTTTAGATTGAAACTAGGGAGATTCACAAACATCGATTTTACAAGTCGTCGAAGAGTAGACCAGAGAGAGCTGTAAACTTTTTCGCTCAGAACTGCGGGATAACTTGTATTCCAGCTCAAAACAACGGGATACATCGTTTTAGATCGAAACTAGCGAGATTCACGAACATCGATTTTACAAGTCATCGAAGAGTAGACGAGACCTGTAAACTTTTTCTCTCAGAACTGGAGGGAAACTTGTATTCCGGCTCAAAACAACGGGATACATCGTTTTAGATCGAAACTAGCGAGATTTACGCACTTCGATTTTACAACTCGTCGAAGAGTAGACGAGAGAGAGCTGTAAGCTTTTTCTCTCAGAACTGCGCGAAAACTTGTATTCCGGCTCAAAACAACGAGATACATCGTTTTAGATCGAAACTAGCAAAATTCACGAGCATCAATTTTACTAGTCGTCGAAGAGTTGACGAGAGAAAGGTGTAAACGTTTTCTCTTAGAACTGCACGAAAACTTGTATTCCGGCTCAAAACAACGGGATACATCGTTTTAGATCGAAACTAGCAAAATTCACGAGCATCGATTTTACAAGTCGTCGAAGAGTAGACGAGAGAAAGGTATAAACTTTTTCTCTCAGAACTGCACGAAAACTTGTATTCCGGCTCAAAACACCGGGATACATCGTTTTAGATTGAAACTAGGGAGATTCACAAACATCGATTTTACAAGTCGTCGAAGAGTAGACCAGAGAGAGCTGTAAACTTTTTCGCTCAGAACTGCGGGATAACTTGTATTCCAGCTCAAAACAACGGGATACATCGTTTTAGATCGAAACTAGCGAGATTCACGAACATCGATTTTACAAGTCATCGAAGAGTAGACGAGACCTGTAAACTTTTTCTCTCAGAACTGGAGGGAAACTTGTATTCCGGCTCAAAACAACGGGATACATCGTTTTAGATCGAAACTAGCGAGATTTACGCACTTCGATTTTACAACTCGTCGAAGAGTAGACGAGAGAGAGCTGTAAGCTTTTTCTCTCAGAACTGCGCGAAAACTTGTATTCCGGCTCAAAACAACGAGATACATCGTTTTAGATCGAAACTAGCAAAATTCACGAGCATCAATTTTACTAGTCGTCGAAGAGTTGACGAGAGAAAGGTGTAAACGTTTTCTCTTAGAACTGCACGAAAACTTGTATTCCGGCTCAAAACAACGGGATACATCGTTTTAGATCGAAACTAGCAAAATTCACGAGCATCGATTTTACAAGTCGTCGAAGAGTAGACGAGAGAAAGGTATAAACTTTTTCTCTCAGAACTGCGCGAAAACTTGTATTCCGGCTCAAAACAACGAGATACATCGTTTTAGATCGAAACTAGCAAAATTCACGAGCATCAATTTTACTAGTCGTCGAAGAGTTGACGAGAGAAAGGTGTAAACGTTTTCTCTTAGAACTGCACGAAAACTTGTATTCCGGCTCAAAACAACGGGATACATCGTTTTAGATCGAAACTAGCAAAATTCACGAGCATCGATTTTACAAGTCGTCGAAGAGTAGACGAGAGAAAGGTATAAACTTTTTCTCTCAGAACTGCACGAAAACTTGTATTCCGGCTCAAAACACCGGGATACATCGTTTTAGATTGAAACTAGGGAGATTCACAAACATCGATTTTACAAGTCGTCGAAGAGTAGACCAGAGAGAGCTGTAAACTTTTTCGCTCAGAACTGCGGGATAACTTGTATTCCAGCTCAAAACAACGGGATACATCGTTTTAGATCGAAACTAGCGAGATTCACGAACATCGATTTTACAAGTCATCGAAGAGTAGACGAGACCTGTAAACTTTTTCTCTCAGAACTGGAGGGAAACTTGTATTCCGGCTCAAAACAACGGGATACATCGTTTTAGATCGAAACTAGCGAGATTTACGCACTTCGATTTTACAACTCGTCGAAGAGTAGACGAGAGAGAGCTGTAAGCTTTTTCTCTCAGAACTGCGCGAAAACTTGTATTCCGGCTCAAAACAACGAGATACATCGTTTTAGATCGAAACTAGCAAAATTCACGAGCATCGATTTTACAAGTCGTCGAAGAGTAGACGAGAGAAAGGTGTAAACTTTTTCTCTCAGAACTGCGCGAAAACTTGTATTCCGGCTCAAAACACCGGGATACATCGTTTTAGATTGAAACTAGCGAGATTCACGAACATCGATTTTACAAGTCGTCGAAGAAAAGACGAGACCTGTAATCTTTTTCTCTCAGAACTGGAGGAAAACTTGTATTCCGGCTCAAAACAACGGGATACATCGTTTTAGATCGAAACCAGCGAGATTTTCGCACTTCGATTTTACAACTCGTCGAAGAGTAGACGAGAGAGAGCTGTAAGCTTTTTCTCTCAGAACTGCGCGAAAACTTGTATTCCGGCTCAAAACAACGAGATACATCGTTTTAGATCGAAACTAGCAAAATTCACGAGCATTGATTTTACAAGTCGTCGAAGAGTAGACGAGAGAAAGGTATAAACTTTTTCTCTCAGAACTGCGCGAAAACTTGTATTCCGGCTCAAAACAACGGGATACATCGTTTTAGATCGAAACTAGCAAAATTCACGAGCATCGAGTTTACAAGTCGTTGAAGAGTAGACGAGAGAAAGGTGTAAACTTTTTCTCTCAGAACGGCGCGAAAACTTGTATTCCGGCTCAAAACACCGGGATACATCGTTTTAGATTGAAACTATCGCGATTCACGAACATGGATTTCACATGTCGTCGAAGAGTAGACGAGAGAAAGCTGTAAACGTT